>NW_005367989.1:1144061-1218808 GCF_000412655.1 Myotis brandtii
TGACTGAAAGCCGGTTTCTAGGGTTTTGTTTAGCTTCTATATTTGCAACATAGTTGCTTAGAGTTGCAGCTGAGAGGCCGTCAATTTAGGCGGGGAACGTTGGAGTCCGCCATCACTGGAGCAAGCAAGCCTCCCTGCTCGCTTCAGTGCATGGCTGCCGGCCGCCATCTTGGTTGACAGTTAATTTGCATAAGGATATGCTGATTAGCCAATGGGAAGTGTAGCGATCGTACGCTAATTACCATGTTTCTCTTTTATTAGTGTAGATAACAAGACAGAAAAACAGCAGTAAATAGTATCAGCTAAGAATTCTAGTGCTCATAGTACGCCAGGAACTGTGCTAAGAACCCTACATGCCTTTAGTCATGTCATCTGGCCATATGTTATATATTGCACTTGGTGCTACTTGAGTTACAATGTTATTTGTGAAATACCACAATATCTTCTTAGAAGCACAATTCATCATTTCAAAAATCACTTCATACATATGAAACACTGTTTTTAGCCAATAAATTATTCCATCCTTATTCAAGTTTTAGCAAGAAGCACACAATTGTAACTGAATATTTCAAGTTTTAAGCACCTCACATCCCCTTGCCACATTTCAGTGTTGTAGAATAATAATAGATAGTTGTTAGATAATGGTTATCTACAGTCTAAATGTCCTGGATGCAAAATGCAGTTTGGTAGTAGAGAGGGATGAATGGTATCTGTAAAGATTATCGGCAGAGCTTTTTAACAACTAATGATTTTTCTGCTTTTTATTTGTAACACAAAACCACAGCTCTTTGAATAATGATTTTAGGGGGAGTTTTATGTGTCTAAATAAGCTTTTTCTCCACAAGCATTCTCTCTTTTTTCTCATTGGGGAGCCAGAGAGCTAAATAAAAATCTACTAGAGATCCATAATAGTTCCTTGGTGGGATTTAAGTGGATTTTAAATAGATAAAATAAAATGGGAAAATGAAACATGGAAAAGCATTAATGAAATCTTAGGCATTACTTTCAATTAATTGTAACTATTTTCTCAATTAATCTACCTGCCTAGAAATTACAAAAACTGCAGCCAGTCTGATATGAAAATATATTGTATATGAACTATTACTTGTGCATAAATATTAAAGTGGCATACAAAAAATATACACTATTTATAATAAAAAATGAAATACTTATTTTGTCAAGAGGCTATGATGCTTCTTTTACCTAAAATATGAAAAAGAATGAAACCAAATCATTTTGACACTTCAATGGAAACTTTAATACCCAAATATGATTACTTCTTTGTTTTAATGTTTTGTGTATTTAGAATGAGAAAAAAAACCTTATAAATAACTTTTTTCATCCCCTTCACCCAAACTGATTAAAATATGAACAGATAATTAGAAATACCTACACTGATTAAAGGTGTGACATTTAGAAAGACAGTACATAAGACTTCGCTCTCCTCACTGACAAAGGTACACATTGCCCAAGCCCTCTGTTCTCCTTCTTGACTTGATAAGACTGTCATTCTTATGGCTTCAGATGGGCTGCTGGTTCCTGAACTGTCATTTTCAGACTTCATCTCCCAAATCTGTCAGGTCTTAAATCTGTATCTACCTTAGAACCCTCTACCAGCTGAGCTTAAACAGACTAAAATACTGAATTACCTATTCCTCCTCCTCTCAAACTTAAACACCTCCCAAGTTCGACATAGTAGTCAAGTAAATCTTCCCCTTACTGCTGTTCACAATCTTGATGCTACTATGACCTCTCACTGTCCTTAATGGCCAGTAAGACACCGAGTCCTCTGGCTGTTCCTTTCAAGGATCATAAAATTTCCCTTTCTTATTTATGTCTACTAGTTCCAAATTCATTTTCTCTCTTGAATGAACTACTCAAGTATTCTTCCTCACTCTCTAATTTCTCTGATTCACAGTTATACAAAAGGGCTTCACATTCTCCACCATACCAAATATAAACACTAGTTCCAAGTTCTCCAGTTTCAGGATATTTCATCTACAAATTTCCTTATTCACTAAACTCTCCCTCTTAATTCCTAACACTGCCCATTTTCCAAGTCAGGCAAATATCTCTCATATTTTTACAGTATCATTCTCACCTCCATTCCATATGCCACTTTTATTATTTAAAACTAGAGACCTGGTGCACGAAATTCGTGCATGGAAGGGGGGGGGGCGTTCCTCAGCCCAGCCTGCACCCTCTCCAATCTGGGACCCCTCGGAGGATGTCTAAACCAGCAGTCAGATATTCCTCTTGCAATCCGGGATGACTGGCTCCTAACCACTTGCCTGCCTGCTTGTCTGAAAGCCCCTAACCCCTCTGCCTGCTGGCCTGATCACCCCTACCTTGACCCCTGCCAGCCTGATCGCCCCTACCTTGCCCCCCTGCCTGCCTGATGGCCCCTAACCTCTCTGCCTGCCTACCTGATCGCCCCTAACTTCTGCTTGCCTGCCTGATTGCCCCCAACTGCCCTCCCCTGCAAGCCTGATCTTGCCCCCAACTGCCCTCCCCTGCCGGCCTGGTTGCTCCCAACTGCCCTCCCCCGCTGGCCTGATCTCACTCCCAGCTGCCCTCCCCTGTTGGCTTGATTGCCCCTAACTGCCTCTGCCTTGGCCCCCACCACCATGGCTTTGACCAGAAGGTAGTCGGACGTCTGGAAGAAGGCCGGTCAACCCGGTCTAATTAGCATATTACCCTTTTATTAGTATAGATAGATTACATAGGATAGGATTGCTTAAAGGGGGCGGGGAGCCTTTTTCAGCAGGAGGAGATGCTCTTGGCAGACAAAAACACATAATCCCTATATCTGGACTGATAGCCAGCCATATGCACTATACTGCCAAACTGGTCATTAAAAAATTGAACCGCTTTCTTACACCTTACACCAAACAGCTGTTGCCCTTAAAACCCCTCCTCAGCCCCCACATTAGGTTCTGCCTTTGTAGTTCACCCAGAATAGGTTCTGATTGGTTGGTTTCTATGTCAGTCAGCATCAAAAGCTCCGCCTCCTAGGCAGCCATTGGCTCCTCGCAATTCACCCAGATTTGGTTCTGATTGGTCAGTTTCTATGCCAGTCAGCATCTCTGGGCCTGTCTCTGGGACTGATCATAGAGGCAGGGCTGATCAGCAGCCACCCTAGGCTGCTGGCAAGGGAGCTGAACTGCTGACGTCTGGGAGAGAGGCTTGGCTGCTGGCAAGGCCCAAAGAGAGAAGCAGGGTCTGATCACCCTGCTTCTCTCTCCAGGCCGCGCCAGCAGCTGCTGCCACTGCTGATCAGCCCCACCTCTCTCTCTCTCCCGGAGAGGTTAACAGTTCAGCCCGCTCGCATGCTGCGCGCGCAACCTGGCGTTTGGTTGAGCCTTTGGTCATTTTGAATGTTACAGACACTAGCTCTTTATATATATATATAGATAATCTGCCTCTTTTTCCCTCTACATTAGTTTTAGTTCTTTCAAAATTCAACTCAGATGTATTAAACTCCAGAAATCCTTCTAGGCTAAGGACTCTCACTAATCTTTCACCAGTATCTTCTAAAAAAATCAGTTCTTATATAGGCATAAGAGCCTTTGTTTAATAGCTACAACTCAAGTACCAGGAGGATGTTCAAAAAATGTCTGCTTTAGAAATAGGACATAAAATAGAAGCATGTTCCAAGCCATGACTGAGAAGCCCTGATGATTAGGATGTCTTAGTGATCAATGAACAAATCCTTACAGGACACCTGCTCTGTACCAAGCACCATGCCAAGATGCCAAGTGCAATGATCACAACCTAAAAGTTAGTCAGTTCATCAACATTAGCAGAAATAATAATAATAACTTAGGTTTATTGAGCATTTATTACACATGGACTGTTTTAAATTCCTAATATTCATTGACTCATTTGATCCTCACAACAACTCCATGTGGTAGGCAGATTAACTAACCATTTGATGTCACATTTACAAAGCCCTGTTATGTGTAAATTTATTTCCTTGAAATTGCTTACATGATTCCTTGTTTAGTATAAAAAATTAATTAACTTAAAACACAGATAAAAAACAATAAGATTTAAGTGTAGGATTTTAGATTAATAATGCAATAAAGGCTGCTTCTTTTCCCCCAAAAAAACGTTAAGTATAAAGTATATTTATTTTGAAGAATAAAACTCTAGTCTATTATACTTTTAATGTATACATATACTGCCATGTCTTAACTTAGTGTTCTCAAAGGTAATAAAATAATTTAAGTTACAGTATCATATGTAACTAATGTTCACATTGCTCTTCAGCACCACTTCCAGAGTTCCAGCTAGTCAGTCACCCCTGAGATTTACTTGCTATATACCTCTTATTTACAAGTCCATGGAGGTAGAACACATTAGGGGTTTCCAAACTTGAAGACAGAAATTTGTCTCACCTTCCATCCAAGTCACTAACTCCTTCTATAGCATTTAGGCTTCTGCTGCAGGCACACCTAAATCCACAAATAACTCACTAGCCTTGAGATAGTGAATTCTATTGTTAAAGATTTCTGACTACTGGAATATTGTGTTTTAAATGTCTACTGAAATCTGCCTCTATGTAACTTCCACACATGGGTCCTAATTCAGTTCTTGAAAAGCTGTATGGAACAAGTTTGCTGACTTTTAAAAAGACCATCTCTTCATATATTTGAATCCAGTGGTCCTGTGTCCCCTTCATCCTCTCTTCACTTCTCTTACTCATCAGTCCCTCAATTATCACTCATTAGGCATCTGTTCCAGAGACCTGCCACGCTAACTGTGCTTCTTTGGGTTAACAACTCTCTTAAAAGTTGACTCCCTTTGTTGTACAATATTTTCGCTCTAGGTCCACAGGAAGGAATATACACTCAAACTGTATAAACCTCTCTCATATCCAAGTCATATAAAAAGGCCAACTGACAGAAGTGATAGTCATGGAAAATTATCTATGTGTGGCTTTCAAACCTGGTCATATATCAAAATCATCTAAAGAGATTTTTTAAAGGAACAAATTCCTTGGGTCCCAGCCAAGACCTACAAAGCTGGAGTTTGGACCCAAGGATTTTCATATGCATAGGTTCCTGGGGGTGATTCTAATATGTCCAGGCAGGTTTGAGAACTGCTGTGGAAGAATGAGGTATTCATTCATTCCACTGGACAATCTGAGTACTTTCCTTAGAGGAAGCAAAACCACAAGAAGTCTTTGTAATGTTGACCGCATTGTCATAGTCCTTCATAAAATAGCTTTCCTGAACTGCATTTTAATGTTTAACTGCTCTCAGCTTTTATGACAGGTCAATACAAGAAATAGCTGTATGAAGTTGGTTTCTGCCTTTACTGTAAAATACTGTGAGGTCACTGTTTATAGCATCAGTTTGAGTCTGTTCTATAAAATTCCACATTCAGTTCGGCTGGTGTGGTTCAGTGGTTGAGTGTCCACCTAAGAACCAGGAAGTCAGGGTTCGATTCCTGGTCAGGGCACATGCCGGGTTGCAGGCTCGATCCCCAGTGTAGGGTGTGCAAGAGGCAGCCAATCAGTGATTCTCTCTCATCACTGATGTTTCAATCTCTCTCTCCATTTGAAATCAATAAAAATATATTCAATATATATAACTAAACTCTTAGAGTTCTAAGTAAGATGATACAATTTTAGATATATATTTTCTAAATCCTATATAATAAAAGGGTAATATGCAAATTGACCAAACAGCGGAATACTCGGAATGCCCACAGCCACTCGCCCCAGCCGGCTCCGCCCCCAATGGCCAGCATTGGGGCAGGCTGACTGGACCCCACCAGTGCATGAATTCATGCACCGGGCTTCTAGTTCTTATATATTAATTTCACAGAGAGATGACACAAAGAAGTTACTTAATACTTTCATGAGTAAGCATTCAATTTAATCTCACCTAATTGGACAGACTGTGACCTAAACTAACAATTCTGTGCAAAGCCTATAGTTTTTGTTTGCTGGTTGGCTGGGTTTACACAGGTAGCAATGAATATACTTATGTAAACTTTAAGAAAAATAACTAATAAGGCATAGAAATCCTAATGTTCTTTGAAGTTCCTAAATTAGACATAAGGGAAATAAAAGCATAATCATTACAGTAGATAGATTATATTTCTTCCTAATATTGGAGAGTGAATATTGCTGCTGTTCATAAATGCATATTATATATATTTTTTCAGGCAAATAATTGCATATCTTAGTTTCCCTACAGAAAAATTTAAGGGACAAAGAGGTATTTTCTCTACAACCACATAATTACCTTACTGAGTAATTTTCTATTTTTTTCTTAGATATATAATTAAGTACTAAATCAACCAAAAAGGTTTGACCTTGGCAAGATTATCATCACCTATTCAAATCAGCATAATTTTATTGCTATGTAACTCACAATAACACCCATACTTTGAAATATTATTTTGGGTTTTGACACTAAGTAGTTAAAAATTACTGAACCTTCACCAATGATAACAAATTCAAATATTTGACTTCGTCAAAATTAAAAATGTTGTCTCCAAAAGACACTATTAAAATCATAAATATGCAAGTCTCAGACTAACAGAAAATGTTTACTCTACATATCTTACACATACATTAAATATATGTACATATACAGGGCTTACCTCCAGAATATATACAGAATTATTATGAGTCAATAAAAACACACACAATGTATCCTATAACCCAGGGATCTATTTCTAGTTATTTACCAATGAGAAATAAAAATGCATGTCTATAAAATGACTGGTATAAAAACATTTATAGTAGCCTTATTTATAATAACCTAAACTGGGAACAACCCAGGTGTTCATCAACAGAAAAACTGGTTGAAATAATCACAGTACATACATACATTGGAATATTCCCCTAATGTGTGCAACAGTATGAGTATACCTCAAAAAAAAATTGTTGAGCAAAGAAGCCAGACAAAAGAGTTCTTACTGTATAATTCAATTTTTATAAAGTTCAAGAAAAGGTAAAAGTAATCAATGGTGAAAAGAATCAGAAAGCAGTTGCCTCTGTTTGGGGTGTGTGGGGGGTGGATAATTGGACCTTTTTATATACTGTTTTGAGATGTGGTGACAGAAGCATATACACTTGTTGACATTCATCAAACTGAACACTTCAAACCAGTAAATTTTATTGTATGTAAATTATATAATAAAGAAGTAAAAAAATAAATAAGAAAAATAACTGGTAGTTCAAATAAAGTAGGCAAAAGTCTTATAATTTAAGGATATGCCATATATCATGCAAGTAGAATGTAATTTCGTGTGCTTTGGAAAACAATAATTCCAATAAATGACTATGGAAGTCAAACAATTAATACACTTTTTTCAAAATGAACAGTTCATTCCTCTATACCTTGCCAGAATCAGAAGGATAAATATAAACATAGTTAAAGCTAAGAAATTTGTTTTTGTAGGAATTTTTTCATAAAGATGAATTATTACATATTCATGAAGAACTTAAAGAAATGTTTAAAATAGAGTTCAGAAAAAGGACAATACATGGTACATATGTTTAAAAACACAGTAAATGTCATAAATTATATGTAGCTTATCTAAAAGGTAAATTTGCCTCCAGTATTTCTCACAAAATATTACTTAAGAATTGTACTCAGCCTGGCCGGTGTAGCTCAGTGGTTGAAATGTCGACCGGGAGGTTGCGGTTAGATTCCTGGTCAGGGCAGATGCCCTGGTTTTGGGCTCCATCAGTGTAGGGCGTGCAGGAGGCAGCTGATCAATGATTCTCTCTCATCATTGATGTTTCTATCTTTCTCTCCCTCTCCCTTCCTTTCTGAAATCAATAAAAACATATATTTTTTAAAAAGAAATGTACTCACATTTATGTCTAAAAACATCCTAAAATTAGTATTCTGAAGTACAGTCTACATCTTATATAGAACTGAAAATATGTCTTATACCATATGCCTTATAATGCAACAAATGACATTTATTTTCTAAGAAATTCTGAACATTAGTTGCAATTTTTAAAAGCAACATCTTATAATGAAAGGTTTTTGAATTATTTCTATTAGAAAAATACTGAAAAATGCAAAAAAAGTCATGAAAATCACATCAATTACTATCACTTTAAAATCATATTAATAAGTAAGAGTTAGCCATGACTATATTCCAAACCTCTTTAATCTCTCTCTTCTAAAGGCATAAATAGTTTAGGACTCTAGAGGCAATACTGCAAAAAGCACACTCCTGGTAACTTCAGTCTGTTTGGTTGTGGAGAAGCTTAAAGATAGTCTCAGAGCTGTAATTCTGTGTCCTTATTAGAGCTGCTGTAACTCAAAGGTCTCAATAGAAGAGCAGGTGCATTTGCTTTGGCTTTCTTCCTCATACTGAAAACTCAGCCCAAGTGGTTTAAGAATCCTGGAGAGTCAGCTATAAGTCACTAAGTTAAGCTATTTCAATATATCTTTATTGTAAGAGGTAAGTTTGTTTTTATAGTAAGGAAAGAAACTAACTTTGAAAGGGAAAAGAACAGTTGTAATGGGAGGGTATGATATAATAAAAAAATAATGAGAAATAAGTCAGAATGTTAATATGCTTTCATAGACAATTTTATATTAGCGGACCCACTTGTCTGCCCTTAATTTTCTCCTGTAGTTGATTAAATTAGTTTTCAAAGCCATTCTCTTAGTCCCAAGCATTTCTCCACTTCTTTTCACTGGTTTTAGCTAAGCTACTTGCTTTAGCATTGTAGTAGCCAAAGTATACTTCCTGCTCCTTGATTTTGGGCTTGGCCATATGACTTGATTTGCTTGGCCAATGGCACGTTAGCCAATTGACAAGATGAGACAAGAAGGGGTTTGAAATGTGCATGTGCATTCGATTGGGGCTGGCTCTCTTAAACTGTCATGACCATGAAACAAACCCACGATATGTGGGGCAAATCTGGGGTCACCCTGTAGCTTGAAGCCAACCTCTTTTAAGTCCAATCTTCATCACTTCCACCCTCCCAACCTTAAGAAGATTGGTAAACTCAGCCAACACTGGCTGCTGCACTCCAGCAATCCCACAGACATTGGACAGGTAAACGCTTATGCACTGAGAGATTTATGGCTAATTTCTCCTCTTTCCTCAGAAAAACTGCTAGGCCCCATGGGAGATATCTTGGTGTATAATTTTAAAATAGACTTTTCTTCTTCCTAAACCAGGTTCAACCTCTGCCTACCATGTTCTCATAATACTCAAGATCCAGGTGTCTCGGTATTTCCTAGTGGGTACCTTACCTGAGACCTAATCTCTGAGGATGGGACCCCACCTTCCTTCATCAACTACTTATACTCATTCAGCATGATTTCCCAAAGTTCTCAAAAACGTCCTGATTTTAGCTGAAGTTAATTCATGTGTTAGAAATTTTTTTTTCGTATAAATAATGGCTCTATATTAGTACATTCACTCAAAGAACAGAATTGCTAGAGCATTTTGGGAGATGATGTAGCACTGTACATTGTCATTACTCGGTGTAATTCAGCCAGGCCTAGACATGATGGAACTGCCGTGAGACCACCCATCTGGACCTGTCTTTAACACTTCATCTGATCTCACCCTACATGACCCAGTGGAAAAACATAACAACTAAACATCTAAATATAACTGCCCAATTTTCATGTTAGTAGAGAACAAGAATATCATCTTAGAAAGGCAATATGATAGAGCAGCAGGGCAAGGAGTTAGAACTCAGTTCTAGGCGTGGCTTGCCAGTTACTGCTGGAAAGTGTTAGGCAAACAACTTTCTTTGCCCCATTATTACCGAAGACAGTGAACATAATAACATATTTCTGGACCTCATCTGGGAGAGTTCTTGGCAGTAGCAAATGAAGTGCTGTATATAAAAAGCACTGAAGACACTCAAGCATTATCAAATTGTACAATATTGTTTTTTTAAAGTATTCTTTTAGCCCACTTTAAATATTACATGTGAAACAGCGGCACTCCAAAAGTGTTTGTTGTGTGTAAAAATGTAGCTGAATAAATATCATCATGATTACTTGTAAGATTGTGTGGTCACTGCCATATTCTCAGAGCAAGAGAAACAAACAAAATAAAAACAAACAAAGAAAAAAACCTCCTGCAATAAGGAATTAACCAAGCTGAAGCTGAAATAAGACAACTTAGGTTAAAAAATAATAAAAATCTCCATTTCCCATGTTATCGATCCACTAAAGGAAGCATGATCTAAACTATCCATCACAGAACAGGAGAACAAGTACAAAAACAGAGCCCTAATCTCCATCCATGCTTAGTTTGATTCCTCATGTCTTCCAATCTTCCCACAGTTGGTGAACCAACAGTATATTTGATTTTTGCATGCTGATTTTTAAGAAAGATTTTAAATGTCAAGTTTTACAGCTACTTACAGTATAATTCTGCATTTTAAATGTTATCTTATCTTAGACTTCTGGCTTTCTTTGTAAAGGCAATCCAATAAACTATGTAAACATGAAAAACAAGCACTTACAAAAGGCATGCTTCAGACATGCTTCCTTTTAAGTTTTCTTCCCTTTTAAAAGGAAATTTGTGCTGTCTCACTACTTTGCATAAAAATGCATCAGACTATAGCACTTAAAAACTGTCTTTAAATATAAATACTGTCTTAGTAGAAAAAATGTTTTTGGAAGAAAGCTGAGATAGCAAGGTATTTTTTTAATGTCTTGAAATTATAGCTCTCAAAATGTTCATACACAAATTATGAAAGGGGTTTCTAAAATTATTCTGATAAATTTTGAACTGCAGATTTCCTAAGAGGCTATTTTTTTAAAAAATTCACATTCTGACTTAATTCACTATCACCAGATTCTAATGATAGGCTCAAATGTACAAGTCCCACTTTTAGGGAGGCTAAATATTCAGCATTCAAGTTCCTGGTTTCAACTTTCTAGAATGATTTTCTGGGTTGCAATTCTTGATTAGCATCTGATATTTTCCCTACCTAAAGAGTTCCATTGTAACTACTTCCTGAAGTTCTTTTTCTAATTGAGATATAATCTACATACAATAAAATTCACTCATTCAAAGTATATACTTTACATGTGCTTTGACGAATATATATAGTTTGTAACAACCATTTCAGTCCAAACATAGAACATTTCTATCACCCAAAAAAAGATTTTTCTTTGTAGTCAATATTCTCCCCTCTTCCCATCTCTCTCCACCCTATTCCATGACAACCACTAATGTCCTTTTTATCTCTATAATTTGACCTTTCAAAAATGTTAACAAAGGGAATCATCCAATATGTAGTCTTTTTTGTCTGACAACATATTTTTTATACTCGTTTGTGTTGTTGTGTGTATAAGCAGTTGGACCTTTTTTTATAGCTGAGTGGTACTACATCTTATGAATATTTCATAGCTTGTTTATCCGCCCACTGCTTGATAGTCATTTTATTGTGTCCAGTTTTGGCCTATTATGAATAAGACTGCTCTGACTATTGAGGATAGATTTCTGTGAAAGTATATGTCTTCATTTCTCCTGGGCACACACCTAAAAGTGGAACTGCTGAGCTATATAGCAAGGGTATGTGAATTTATAAGAAACCAACAAACTGTTCTCCAAACCTATAACACCATTTTACATTCCTGCCACTCACTCCATAACTGTTCAATGAAAAATGATGATTAACATTTTATATACTACCACATGATGACTTGATGATTCATAACCATTTGGGTTAAGTTAGTTAAGCATCTATAGAGATCATGAGTTTGCCCATCTCATTTTATCCTTCTTGTATCTCTATGAGGAAAGTACAGTTAATACTGTAAAAATGAGGAGTTAATATCCTCATTTTTTTTTTTATATAAGGACACTGAAGCTTAGAGTGGTTAATTTGCCCACAAAACCAGTGACAAATTTGGAATGTTTTCTGAGGCAGTCTGATTCTAAAGCCCACTACAGTGTGTAGGAAGCAACTGCAATTGCCAGCAAAAAATATATTTAATGATACTTGGAAAGCAGAGTGGCTCTCTCTCACCCTTCTTTTTTTCCTGATCTTTGGAGAAAGAAGGCATACACTATAACTTAAAAGGCCTTTCCCATTAACCTCTATGCCCAGATGCAGGGCTCTGGGAGGTGACATTCTCAAGGAAGCTTACATCCTAATATAGGATACTAAGATCAAAGTTGCAAGTCATATCTACTCTTCCATTCCTATTCCATGTATACCTTGAATCTGCATTACAATATTGCATTGAAAGGTACAAAAATACATCCATAAGCACTTAGATGAACAAATTCTCATACTACAGAAATGTCTTCAGCACAATTTGAAGTGCACTTGTCTGGAAGGAACAAGGCAGGTCACCAGGGACCCGTGATGGATGTACTGGGGCCCTGCTAAGTGTCCCTTGCCTCTGCTTTGCAGGTCTGACTTAGCTTATGCCCTCACTCTATTTATAGGTTTGATGAGTAAACTTAGATCCTTCTAATGTATAAAGACTAAAAATATAAGGATATATGATTTGGCAAAGTCAGCGGCCTAGATCTTTACACGTCCCCAGGGCATCCCTGCTCTGACATCACAGAGTCCCCAAGTCCCTTCAGCCTGCAGTGTTTGTTCTTATCTTCTCCTTTAGGTCAGCATTACCTGGCCCTACTGCCCAAACTTCTCTCATCTTTATCCGTGGCATCATCATGGCTTATATGATATTCGCAGTAATAATTATGAAACTCACATTGTGCATACTTATTATGTGTCCAGCACTTTAACTGGATCAAAAATATGTTTCGTTTCATCTTTACAGCATCCTGTCTCCAACTTGCATAGGGAACAATTAAGTCTCAGAAAACTATACAACATGCCTAAGATGACACCTACCAAATTGGGGTTCAAATCCAGGTACCCCTTACTCCAGAGGCTGTGTTCTCCACCATTTCACTATACCGTGCTGAAGAGATCCAAACCTGATCCAAGTGTCTCTTGTGGGTATAAATAATGAAGAAAAGTCAGGGCTTTCTGTCATTCTGCAAACTTGCCATGCCTCATGCTGCTCCTCGTCTTGGAATGCTTCTCTCTTTTCTACCTTATAATCCTTTAAATTGTTCTTCTGGGCCACATTCTAGTACCACTTCTTCTTGAATCCTTCCCTAATTCATGTAGAAGTTTCATTTTTCCATGTTCTTGCCGTCTGTGACGCCTATCATTAGCACTTCCTAAATTGCTTTAAAATAAGTTGCTTTTCAGACTATCTCCTTCATTAAATTATGAGATGCCAGAGCACCAAAATTTAATCTCACTTACCTTGCTGTACCATTCCATATCAACTCAGATATGCAGCAAGACAAACAGCCCCTAAATCCTAATGGTTTCAAATAGCAAAGGTTTATTCCTCCCATCGATTTGGCAAGGTCAGCCCAGGTAGGTGGGGGTTCTGTTCCACACTCATTCATTAGCATCTTCATGAACTGCCAGGGCCGAGGCAGGAAAAGCGGCAACTGAACACTGGCCCTCAGGTGACTGTACTCAGAAGTGTTAAATGTCGTTTCTCTTCATATTTCATGGAACAAAGCAAGTTGCATGACCGTACCTAACCTAAGAGAGTAGGGAAGTATAATCCTAGCAAGTGCCTAGAAGAAGGAAAACCAGAAATGTGTGATGAACGCTGATGGTTAGTTCATTTGATATGCTCCAGGCTTAGCAACACATTTGTGGCCTATTTGATGAATACTGAACAAATGAACGAAATAGGTATTTATAACTTACGATGTATAAAAAACACACACATTGTGACCATATGCTGACTTCAATCGATGTCTTATGAAATTAATCCCATTATTTATATGAGGTCATCCATACATTTATTTATCCATCTTGAATTCTAATCCTCTAAAAGGGTTTTCATGAGAGGTTACTTTATGGAGATTAGTGTGTTACATACTTTTTAGGCTAAAACTATTATAAAACATAATGCCTGTCAACTAAAAATTCGAAGTATTTGTGCAGGCATATATGCCATGCATATATATAATTAACAAATTTTCATATTATGTATAATATATGTGTATACATGTGAGTGTACTATTTAATACCTTTGATTATGCCTTTATTCAGTCAACAAATAACAGCCTCTCCCATATGCGATGCATGGCACTGAGAACTAGAGGAAGAAGGGAGATGGAGACTGAGGAGGTCCTTGCTCTCATGCAGCAAGAAGATAGAAAATAAACATGAAATAGACAAATGAGTAAGATTATTCTAGATAATATGTACCAAGAAAAAAATATTGAAACTGGGTTTTGTAAACAAGTGAGTGGCAGGGTATGGCTGTGTGCCGGACATCTCTTGCTCATCCCTTGAGATCCAATGCTTATTCCCCTGTCCACACTGCTCTCACAGCCTGAGAGGCTAAGCATTTCCAGCTGCATCGATGGGACTTATTCCCCTCTGAATCTGGGTTGGCTTTGCCAATGGAAGGCACCTTCAGGAAATCAGAAAAGCGGAGACTGAACTTGGATGAGGTCTTTATCTCCCCAACATTCTCACTGATACATGATACCATGCCTGTGTCCCTAAAGTGAGTGCCATAGCCCCCAACATCTGTCCATTTCCATGTAGCTCCCTCTCTCTGGCTTTCTCCTTATTCCATCAGGCCTAGGACTGCACAGCCCCCACTGCTACTGGCTCTGACTTACTTCGCCATCCTTTGTTGCCTGCATCTTTGTAGTGTGTCCCTTTGCTCCATTCTTTCCATATTACCCATTTTCTCATAACAACTGTTATAGAAAACAATTTAGGTAGAAGTCCTGAACATTTACACATACTACAGTCAGATATATAAAGAAAACATAAGTGTTAGCTTTTTCCCATAAGTGATCAAATCTTCTGCGGGACCCTCTCCCTGCAGGTGGTAACAAGTCACATCTCTGAGCATCGCTGAAAAAGAACTTTATTTATAGTGTCAGGATCTGAATTCCAGTTCAGACTTGATAATATTTTATCTGAGTGTCTCTAGGCCAGATAGCACACATGATTTCTATGTAGAACAAATGAGCCCATAGACAATTTTAGGTATGATTTTGAATGCTATTATAACTAGACCTGCAGCCTGCTTTTCAGAGAAACTTCCCATCCTTATCTCCCATTATTTCTCCACTTGAAGCCCAATCGCTGGTCTTATTACTCTTCTGCCTCCTACCAGAATGGTGGCCTCCCTTTCTCCTCTTCCCTCTAACACCCACCTCACACCAAATCCACATTTTCTAAAACAATGTCTTCCACAACCTCTTCAAGCTCTGCCCTTCCTACATCAAAATTAAGCAGGACTTTCTAGTATAGTTGAGCAGGTTGGGTGTGCCCTGCCTGAAGTTCTGGCCATGGGAGAGATGACAGGTGAAACCTAACTTGCTCTCCGCACCCACAGTGTGCACCAGATGAGAACTGAATCCACTGGAGGAAGGCGTGCTCCTTCTTATCTGCTCAGTTCAATACTTATACACCTATTTTCTAACAACATTTTCTTTTTAAAAATATGTATACAGAACACTTAAAGGCCTTAAACAACAGAGAATCACACACATATAACCTATGGTAAATATTAAATGTCTCATTAAGTACATTATTAGAATAAGACATATGGTAAATATGAAAATAAACCCTAATGCCTCTGCAAATTTATATTCATTATAAGATTTTACCAGTAATATAAGTAATGCCTAAGCGCTGACAGGCATCAAATATCACATGCATTGTATATTTATGTAGGCATGTGTTAAAGAATATTAAGAAAAATTGTTAATTAAAAGTATCTTAAAGGAATTTGGTTTCCTATACTACATATTAAAACTAGTAACAAAATAATCTATTTGCACGTGTTGAGTAATATAAAATATCTTAAGTCTATCAGTTTGCAACTTCCTATCACTTAATGGGCTTAAGCCATTAAGACTGTCCAATCTCAGAGGGAAGGGGGGAGGAGGCAGGGGTCGAGGGAAGAGGTCAACCAAAGAACTTGTATGCATATATACATAACCCATGGACACAGACAATAGGGTGGTGAAAGCCCATGAACCAAGAGGTCCCTGGTTTGATTTCCAGTCAGAGTACATGCCCAGATTGCAGGCTCCATCCCCAGCAGGGAGCATGCAGGAGGCAGCCTATCCATGTTTTCTCTCTCATTGATGTTTCCATCTCTCTATCTCTCTCCCTTCCTCTCTCTCTCTAAAAAAAAGAAAGAAAGAAATCAATAAAAACGTATTTTTTGAAAAGAATTTGCATTGGCAATTTTACATTTGAGGGTTGCACCTCAGAATGGATCACATACTCCATCAGCAAGTGGATATGTCCAAACAATTTGGGAGCAAAATAACCATGACAGTTTCAATTTTGACACTTATGATAATTAACTGCTGCTTTTGAGAAGAAAAAATTGCTTTATTACATATATTATATGGTACATGCTGAACAAAGTTGAACTGCCTTAAATAACCAGCTTGCATTAGCTGCTCCACATTAACAACCAGCCTTTTGATGTGTACAGAATCACTGGATGGTTAGAATTACTGATTATTAAAGCAGAGCTAATTTTGAGCACAGGTAAAATTCAACAAATTAAAGAGGAAGGTTTGTCCTTTTTAAATAGTGGCTGGTTCCAAATCCTTATGAAACATTTTTTTTACAGAAATTGAAAGCACCCTTCCAAGAGAGCTGAGTCTGTGGGCAAAAATATATATATACCTCTGAAATAATCCGACAGGAAATGTATAAAGTATTCCCTGCGACATAACCTTAAAATGAACACAAATCAACAATATTGTTCTTAAAGGAATTTTGTTCTGCTTGGTCACCGATATAACAGGTTTCAAGTAGCTAAGCCTAGTCAGAAAATACAATCAAATTCAAAATTTAAGGTTAAAAATTGTGAGTGAAATTCACCTCTAAATAATAAAAATTAATTATTTACAACAGGAGTAGGTAAAGTTGTGTTTGTTGTTGTTTTTTAATAGAGATATGTCAATACTATTTTAGGTGTAATTGCAGTGTGTGAGAACAAGTAACCTAGACTTTACTCTTTGAAATACTTTATTTACTTTTTGAATCAAGATTTGAACTTATCTCTGATCTTAAGACACGTGTCTTTTCCTGTTAGTATCCATTTTCTCTTTTCAATACCTGTCTTTAAATACCTATGGATACTTTCAATATTTACATAAATTTACATTTAATATTTGCACACATTTATCATTTGAAACTAGTGTTCTAAATTAGTACAAGTGCATTTAAATAAATTATCCATGGATAATTATTAATATTCAAAAAAATTATAATTTATTCACCTCTAATTTTTATATTTAGTATTCTATTACTATGTTTGATTCTAGGCTACATATTTTTTATCACTTTTGATGTCTCCTTAAAAAATACCAGGATATTTTTGATAATATAGCAAAAGATAATACATTTAAAAAATCACTCTGCAATTCTAAAAAAAGCCACCTGTACAAGTGTGCTACTTGATAAATATTACAATTAAATGTAGCATGAACCTATAACTATAAAATATATAACACATACATAAATATGTTACAAAAATAACATGTTTTACCATGCAAGTTTAAATACTTTGACATTCAAATAAAAATTCCAATTGCCAGAATGCATGAACAATGGAATACATGTACAATGTATATAAACTAAGAATAGTGACATCTATTACAAAAAGAAATGTAATCAATTTTGGGAGTCATTTACAATCTGTCTGTGGAGTCTAGTCAAGAGAGTGTTTATAAGTTTATTTTTAATCCTCATATTTATGAGAGAGCAATAAACAAGACTCAGTTGCCTATGTGACTCAGAGTTGAGCAAATATGGAGTTACCTGCGCTGGCCTTGCACACAGAGTGGAAGACTTCCATGTGCTATGATTACAGCTGTGATAAGGAATGCTACGAAGACCTGCATATGAAAGAAACGTGTCCACCCCAGCACCATGGTGGTGCCGACGGCCACTTCTCAACATTCTAAAACACTGTCCCAGAAAGCGTCAAAGAAAAGAATGAAAAAGAACTTGACAAACCACTGTCCACACATAAATCTACCAAGGATCCATTTTTGAAACGTAAAGTGTTAACTGGCAGAAAGGATGGCCTTATAGAACTGGAATCACATTTAGGAGACTAGTGATGGGAAGTTAGTGTAAACCTGGGGCCCTTCTCTAAGGTCAGGAAGCCTGGCCTTGCCTGAAATTGGGGCAAGAGATACTGTGGAGGCAAGAAAGCAAAGGGCTGACTTCTGTGAAGAAAAACAAAACTACAAATAGAGGAAAAAATGAGGGAGTTAAAAAGGGGACTTAAAAAAACAACTACAGCAAACCCTCCCACTTTGCAAAAAAAATTTTTTTGAAATCAGTCTTTGTTCCCAACCTGAGAATGTCGACTTGAATTTGGAAGTCTGTGTCTCATAGCTTATAGAAAGGCTTCCTTGACTGTGAGCCATTGGATCTGTGACATTGTGACTTATAATAAGAAATCTGTATCTGGTTTGACCCCTTTCTAGCACAGGGCCTTTAAAATCCTTGGAATCTCAACCAAAGAATTTGTATGCATATATGCATAACCCACAGACACAGGAAATAGTGTGGTGAAGGCCTGGGGCAGTGGCTGGGTGGGCTAGAAGAGGTCAGTGGGGGAAAAAGGGAACATATGTAATACTTTCAACAATAAAGATTTTTTAAAAATGTTAGCATACAGAAAAAAAAAAACCCTTGGAATTTCCTATGTTGAGAGCAATAAAGGTATCTATTGTTATGTATATCCGGTGACTTTTGGAACGCACCAGGAATGGGGACTATTGCCAGGGGACCCAAACATTATTTATTGATACAACCATCCTTTCAGACTGAGATACAATCTGTTACCGGTAGAGATCTGAACAAGTACAAGTGTGACCCAGGGCAGCACGAAGTCAGGAGGTGGCTGGACTTTCTCCTGTCAAAGCCATGATTCTCCAAGTTTAAAGTAAATTCTATGAGCACACTGTTGAAATCTCTTTCTCGTGATTTCTGCCCTTTCCTCTTAAATATTACAGATATGAACTTTACAGTAATGCTTCATAGTGAGCATCAAGAAATCACAAGGTAAAATGGAACTTTCTGACCCACCTCCCTAAGGAGAGGAGTGAGGCTGGAGGTTGAATCAATCCCCAGTGGCCAATGATATAATAAATCATGCCTTTTCATGAAGCCTTCATAAAAACTGAAAAGACAGTGTTCTGTGAGCTTCCAGGTTAGTGAGCACAGGGAAATGGTGACTGGAGAGGGAATGGAAGCTCCATGCCCTTTTCCTAAACCTTGTTCTATGCATTTTTTATATCTGGCTGTTGCTGAGTTAATATCCTATATAATAAAAGCCTATCGCTTCTCGGCCTTTTGGCTAAGATCAAGTGTAGTATCTGTTCTTATCAGTTTAATAAAAGCCTAATATGCAAATTGACTGAAAAGCGGAACGACAGGCCACTATGACATGCACTATCAACCAGGGGGCAGACGTTCAACACAGGAGCTGCCCCAGCCTACAGGCCCCAGGCCAGCCAAGGCGGATGTCAGTGGGTCCCTCCGCCCCATCGCCCCACCAGTCGCCCCGCAGAGGGAGGCAACTGGTGGTGGCAGCAGGGGGTGGGGTCGGCGAGTGGCCCTGATTGCTGGCCATGCCTAGGGACCCTACCTGT
The DNA here is from genome assembly GCF_000412655.1 of Myotis brandtii. NCBI lineage: Eukaryota > Metazoa > Chordata > Mammalia > Chiroptera > Vespertilionidae > Myotis > Myotis brandtii. Next base: position 1,163,739 of record NW_005367989.1, read on the forward strand.
GCACGAATTTCATGCACCAGGCCTCTAGTGCTTTCATAATAAACCAGTGCTCTAGTAAGTAAAACATTTCTTTGAGTTCTGTGAGCAACTCTTGCAAATTAATGGAACCCGAGGAGGGATAAATAGAATTTGTAATCTATAGTGGGTAGGTTAAAAGTCCAGGTGGCAACCTAGACTTTGGACTGGCCGTCTATTGGGGTGGCAATCTTATAGAACTTAACTCTGAGCCTGTGAGTTCTGAGGCTATTTCTGGGTAGATAGTGTCAGAATTGTGTTAAACTGTGGAACACATAGTTGGTGTGGGAGCATTGGTTGGATGTATGTGGAAAACCCTCCCACATATTGGAATTGGGAGCAGAATGCTGTAGGACCACACCCCTGCTCAGCTGAGAGTTATGGGAGCTGGAAAAGGGGTCAGGTAGTAACTCTAATTCTGCTGTGCACATCACAGTTGCTCTTCAGCAAAGGCGGGCTCTGGAGGGCTCCTACTCAGAGTTAGCCTTGTGAAATGGACAAAGCACTGGATAGAAAAGCAGTTACTGGGAGGCACTGTATTCCCCAAAATCAAATACCCCATTCCAGAACTCCTCTAATCTACCAGAAAATTATCTAAATCCAGCTGTTCATGAATGTAATACCAACTACAAAATCTAGGGCAGGCTCCATAGAGGAAGCTCCGCTTTCTTCTCAAGATAATTCTGCTCATTGTTCCAGCTTACTGTTTCCAAAGGGAAGAACTGAACTAAATATCCTGCTTTGTGTGGGCATTTGATTGCCTTCCTTGTTGATTATTTTTGCTTTAGGTGGCATAGGTAGGCAGCTGGTTAATTCATACGTGCAGAACTCTCCCACTCATACTTTGCTCCTTACAACTATGCCCCCAAGTTTGGGAACTGTTCCATTGGCATCCAAAGAATACTGTCACTGGGATATCTCAGTATTTCTTTCTGGGATGTAAACTGGAGGTGTTACCCATAGGTCTCCAGCATCAACAACCATAATTAATTTTTCAATATTTCACACTTTATAGTTGTGATTCCTTGATGGTCACAATGAAGCATTACTTCAAAGAAAGCTCCTATCTGTAATATTTAAGAGGAAAGGGCAGAAATCACAAGAAGGAGATTTCAACAGTGTGTTCAAAGAATCTACTTTAACCTTTGAGAATCATGGCTTTGACAGGAGAAAGTCCAGCCACTTTCTGCTGCCCTGGGTCACAACTTGTACTTGTTCACATTTTTACTGGTACATCAGGCTGGGTCTCAGTCAGAAAAAATGGCAACAGCAATAAACTGGAAGACAGGCAAAAACAAGTGGGCCAGAATGGCAACCTACAGGCTGCCAAGCGGGTCCTTTTTCTTCCCAGCAAGAGCAAGCATGCTTTCTCTCATAGCTCACCCACCCACCACATATGTCTGGACCAAAGCGTATTTCACTGAGATAGCCCTATGCTGTGTTTCCAGAGGTGTGATTATATGTTTTTCTTGATGTCTTTTTTCTTATCAAAATAATGACAGCATATATGTGAAAATGCATGGTATTAGAAAAATAAACGATAGCATTTAAATCAGGTAAGATTTTTTTTCCGACACATTTGTAATTGGTACATAAATTATCTTTCTGATACAGAATAAGATGTGAAGTTGGTAGAGAGAAAATCCATTTTGACTTCATAAAATACTCATCCCTCACCTCTGTTTGAATTAAAGAGTTTTCAGTATAATGCCAACTTATTTATCTGAATATTGGAAGAGAAAAGGTTAATTTTTTAAGGTTACTTTTCTTGCCTTACCCAGAACGACAAGAAAACCTCCCAGGAAACCAACCCATCTGGCTATCTTCTGCTTTTTCCTCTGTGTGTTCCTTTCTCTCTTCTTCCTGCCCCACTCTCACTGCACTGACTTTACTCTGACTTTTTATTCAATACTAGAGGCCTGGTGCATGAATTCGTGCACCGGTGGGGTCCCTCAGCCTGGGCTGCACAGATTCGTTCAGGGCGTGTCCGGCCCATCTCACCCAGTCCCAATGGGCCGGACCCCACCAAAAAGCTAACCTACCAGCAGGAATGTCTGCCCCCTGGTGGTCAGTGCGCATCATAGTGACTGGTTGAATGGTCGAATGAACAGCTGGACACAGCATATTAGGCTTTTATTATATAGGATGCTTACTTTATCATTGTTCTCAGTGTTAACAACAGTTTAATTTCACAGAGGTTTACCTCTCCCCTTTTGTTTGGGGCAAACAAGTATGCACATGCACACATTAATTCTGGAGGGAAAGGTGGTCTTACTACAAATATAATTCAGGGCCATTGTGAATAGGCATAATATTGGTAGAGGTTTTCTCAGTTCTAATAATCAGGCAGGTGTGTCAGTAAAACATTACCATATTTGGGATGTTAACAACAGGAATCTGGTGCCATGTGACAGCTATCCCCCAGACTCAGAGTCCAGGATTAAAGTCTGCATTAACTTTTTTCTTTCTTCAATTAATAGCACTAATATAATCCAACTAACATCAATCTCCCCTCCTCCCCACAATGATCAATCTATAAATCCCAGTAATGCTACCAATGCCCACCCACAATTAGTGTAATTAGTGAGGTACTATATTTCTCTCAAAAGACAAATATATGGCAATTAAAAGATAATTGGTAAGTAAAAAATATTGAAGAATGCTAGCATTATAACCTTAAAGCAAACATGGAATAGCACTAAAAGTTTTTCAAGAGGCAATCAGAGTAAACAGCTAGGGTCGGTGACTGAGTACAGTAGGGTATTTTTAGATGGATAATTGTAATACTTGAAAGCTGACAAACTGTGATTCATCACAACCTATATTCAGTGTTAATAGGCTCCATTTTCATCTCTGGCTCTTATGTTCTGTGCCAATAGTTTCAAACCACTCTGACTATAAATTTGAAACCAAAGACAACAGTTATGTGTTTTAAATCATTTGCTGAAGCAAATACCACAGGTAATGCCAGGTCAGGTTGATACAAAGTTCTTCCTAGAGAGTTCTTGGAATTTAATTTGAACTGTTTGAAATAAGAACACACTGATGCTTATCCATTTACTCCCACATCCCAGATCCTTTGCACAGAGTTGAAAGAGAACTTAAAACAGTACTTATGGAAACTTGAGGAGGTGGGAGAGTTCTCCACGCACTAATTCAAGTACATTTTCACTTGCAATACACTCGAAGGGATGGATTTCCTTTTAGTGTATAGCATGGCTCACAAGTGAGAGGTTTGCATTGGATTTTTGTCCTGCAGATTGTGTTTTTATAAAATTATTAAATAATTAAAAGATATATTAAAGTGTTCCTAAGATCTGAAATTGTTTTCAAATAGTTAGCAACTTGATGGTAGCAGCTCTGGAATGACTATATTAAAATGGATTAAGCAAAACAAACAAACAAAACCTCATAGACACAGACAATAGCAGGGTAATTACCAGAGAAAGGTGGTAGAGGAGGTAGAAGAGGGTGAAGAGGAGATAAATGATCATAAAAGGAAACTTGACTTGCGGTGATGAACACACAACACAATATACAGTTTATGTATTATAGAATTATACAGCTGAAACCTATATAGTTTTATTGACCAAAGTCACCCTAATAAATTCAATTAAAAAATAAAACAAAAATGGGATTCTGATTGGAAGATATGGCTATGGAACTGTTTTAAGCTAAATTCACATTGTTTTTTTATCTAATTGTGTTTATTTGTGATTGAAGAAGAGCTGATTGACATTATTTGGAGGAAGTGGGGCAGCTAAAACTCTTTTACAGTAAATAACTCTTTTCCCTGCCACTGGTATTTGGTCTTAGAAATTTGAAGGAAAAGATACTTTCAATCATCATTTCAGTTTCCAATGTAATGAAGATAGTCATACCCAGAGATGCAGGTCTCCACAGCAATTGAATACTTTGTCAGATAACTGCTATTACTATTCACTAAACAAATATTATAGAGCACCTACTGTGGGCCAGGCACTGTGCTTGGTTCTGGGATGCAAAGATTAATGGCTTATAGCAGCTCAGAGTCCAGAAGAGAGAAAATGCAAGAAAACGCATGGGAAACTGAGTGAGATATGATTACTGCAGTGGTGAAAACAGACAGACCTACTAGGGAACATGAGAGGACACTTCATGTAGAAGCAGAATCAGAAAAGCTACATAGTGCAGAAAGCCCCAGAACTTAGTCTACCTTCTTGACAGGTTTTCTGCCTTTCATCATTCCCTTTTCTAGCCTCTGTCTCTTTGTTCTCCATCTTACTCCCTAGTATCCCATTCTTTGTAAGTATTCAAGGCACTGACAGTAAGAAGTACATATCATTAGAAGAATGTCTTTGACAGTAAGTATGTATCATTAGAATATAAGTTCCTTGAGGGCCCATTTGGGCAACTATTATATCCTTCAATGAGTAGAATAGTGCCTGTCACATAAGATAAATATTTGCCAAAATATATATATATATATATACACACACACACATAATAGGAACACAATAAACAGCCTTTATGTTCCCTTCCTCTACCTTTTTCATAATTTTATTCAGATATGTAACTTCTATTAAGTTTATTCCCTCAAATTAACATACTTGCCAATCACTCCATAAAATTGTATTCTATGGATCTTTCCATTTATCAATGATTTTTTAAAATCCAGGCAATGCTGTAGAACATTTATATGTCAAGGTATGTATCCTAGAATGACATCCACTAATCATCATTAATAATAGACTCATCATCATAATTAAAAGATGACAGATTACCCAATTTGTCTGTGAATGGCCATCCTTAAATTCCTTTATACATAGTATAGTCTACTCATTGCAAATAAGGTTATGTTTCTTTGGGTAAATTCTTAAGATATTCCTGTCAAGCTTTCTTTCTGTTCTTTCTTTTATATTTCATGAGTTTATATAAATTAGAGATTTGATATAAATGCCCTATATTTAAATTTACAACATTAAGGATTTCTCCTGAGGTCTTACATGACCCTTTTCAATGTGGGCACAGTAACCTTCTGATGAAATTATTCAGATATCCCTATTTTTGAACTGGAGAGAATTAAGTTCCTTAGGATCAATGTATTTGAGGTTGGTGCTTTGAATAGCACTTATACATGAAATTATAACTATAAAAATCTATTCCAAAAGTCAAAAATATTAGTGTCAACAATAAGTAATTTAATTATAGATATTTATTTCTATTGTTAATGGCTTCATAGTAAAAAGGGGTAATGTATGGCCAATCTTTGCTTTATATTTTTAGTGGATGTTGGTCCTAGTGCTCACACTGGCTTTTCTTTTAATCCACTCTGAATTTCCCAATCCTGACCTTTACTTTCATATAATCTAAATACACCAGACAGCTTCCTGTTTGGACTGTGCTAACATCATTTCCATTTGTATATTTTCAGGCAAGCTTTAGAGTGGAAGAAAAGGATAATTTTTGTTTTCATGATGAAAAAAGAATTCTGAGTTTGCTAACAAACAGGGGGATGGTAGACAACAAATACTTGAGCTTTATTCACTTAGAAATCAGTAAAAGCATGACACAAAAGAGCAGCAGATCAGGAATCCAGGGAGTTTGGACACTTCTCATGGCTCATAGTTATCTAAGTAACTACCTGTTGGGCCTTGGTTTCTCATCTGTAAAACAGGGTAATGGACTGACTAATCTCTAGGGTTTTTCCACCAGCAATATAATTCTGATTCTATAAAAGGTTCATACCTTCTAAAATCTGGTAGATGATTATATCAAACATGATACAATTTTTGAGTTTTATTATAGTAAACTTCTCATATGTTAATCATAAGTTTTTTATCTTAATTTGCAAAATACTCTAAAATAAATTAAGAAGATAGCTATCATATTTAAGTAGTCTTGGACTATATCTCTAAATAGCAATTAGACCTTTTCTTAATGCCATCACTTAACATTATTAAAATACTACTTATCTGTCCTGTTCTCAGTAGGCACAGAGTAAGAAATAGTATTATTAGAAATGAAAATACTAGAAAATAATGAACTACATACATTTCAATTGGCCACCGAGTTATTTTCTTTTATTAAGATAATTACTTTTAATAAAACAGTGTTGCCCTTAAATTCTGTTTCAAAGTGGCCACTTGAAACCATAAATACTGGACCCCTTTGTCTTGAGAAAAGACATGGATAGTGAGGCCTATCTCTATATATAAAAGCCCAGCGACCATTACAGCGGAACGACCAGAACGACTGGTCACTATGATGCGCACTGACCACCAGGGGGCTGACCCTCAACACAGGAGCTGCCCCCTGGTGGTCAGTGTGCTCCCATAGCGGGAGCACCACTCAGCCAGAAGCCGGGCTCACGGCTGGCAAATGCAGTGGCAGTGGCAGGAGCCTCTCCTGTCTACGCGGCAGCGCTAAGGAGCGGCGAGCCAAGTGTTAAGGAGCAAGCAAGCGGGCGGTAAGGAGTGGTGAGCCAAGCGTTAAGGAGTGAGCAGGCGGGAAGTTAAGAGCGAGGGGTCCCGGATTGTGAGAGGGCACAGGCCAGGCTGAGGGACACACCCCCCCCTGCACAATTTTCGTGCACCGGGCCTCTAGTATATAATATTAATAATTATTTAAAAATTAAACACAAGGACAACTGAGGATGATAAACTGCAGAATAAAACTTAACTGTATATAAGGGGCCTGGTTTTTTTGGGGGGGGAAAGGGCATGATAAAATTATAAAAATAAGCTCATTTCACTATTACATTTCTTCTTATGAAAAATTTGAAACTGTTCTGGAAATATGGGTACCAAAGTATAAAACAATAAATACAGGGAATAAATGATTTATTGAAGGTAATTATGATTGTAAACATGACCAAAGATACTATTTGTTTTTACACATCTATATCTTTCTTCATGTACTCGTATCTTTATTCCCATACATTTGGACTTTCCTATTTCTAAATTCACTTCAAATCTATCTTGAAGTGAAATCAAGTCTATCTTGATTGAACAATATTTGTCATCATCTATATAATGTCTTTGACCATAATTGAATTAGATATTTTATAGCAAGGTTTTATATAGTCCTGGGGCACATTAGAACCATTCTTACTCTTTTCAGGGTCATGCCTATCCCATTAATTGTAGTTTTAGTCAAGAAACATGATAACTTTTATATTTTTAGTTGTCTCGACTGAATTTTTAGAATATTTTTTATAATTTAGTTTTAAAACCTCCCTCCAGGGCTGACCTGACCCTCCCAGATTCCTTTAGATGCCATTGTCATTCCACACCAAATCTTCTGATTTCTGATGAGAGTGGACTTTCATGGAAACCAAGTTTCCTTCTAATTATATCTTGCTTACATTTAAGACAAGCTTTTTGCAAAAGTACATGATAGTTTTTCTGCCTTCCTGAAATTGAATGTCTTTTTTCTTCCTAATAATCTTCATTATCATTTTATCTCACTTTCCCCATTTGTATATAATGCAAAATCACCTTTCCCCAAAAAACATTTTCTCTTATAGAAAAATCACTTGTAAGGGAAATACATTCTGATATCTCTCCAAATAAAATGCACTTTGTGCTCAATGTGCAAATTAAAAGAGTGAAAACAAAAGTAATCTGCTCCCATGGCAGCTGCCTCTCTTCTCTGACTAACTTTTACCCTCATTTGATGAACCAAAGTGCTCATCATTAATTCATGGAGCCACTATTGATCAAGTGCCAACTGTGTCAGCGCTACACCAGCACCTAGGGATGTAGCCTTGAACTGAAACAGCCGGAAGCCCTGCTCTCAAGAAGAGTACCCTTTACCAGGGGAGAGAAGCAGGAATTAAAGAATGATGAAAAAAGTAGAAAACATTAACTGCACCCCAGGCAAGTGCTATGAAGAAGAGGTTCCACGAGCAATTACAGCTGGTAATAGGACCAGTCCAGTATACAGCAAGATGCTACAATTTCTCTCCTTACATCCTCTAACCAAATTAAGCCAGAAAATGGAGACTTTCAGTCTCTTGCAAAAAATCATTTAGCGTTATATGGACAACTTTTTCACATATATTAAATTCTTGATGACAGGCAGATTTATTGAATTTTTTTCTTGCTTCCTCTCTGTTTCTCTCCTTCAAAACAAGCTATTCTACTGAGTCAGTGGTTTTCACCATTGGCTGCACATTAGAATCATATGGCAGGATTTGCAAAGCCTGGGTCCCACCCTAGAGATTCTAATTTAATTGGTGCAGCCTGAGAAAATTTTTTAAAATCTAATATGCATCCAAGATTAACAAGCACTGTTCTATGCAGTGCTTTCAAAAATTCAAGGACTTGATGAAGGGAAAAAAAGTATATTAGCTGGTTTATTGTACATAAGATTGGTTAATAAAGAACAAATAGAGAGGAAAGGTCACACTGTCAAGAATTGACTTCTAAAGACCTTGTTGCCTGAGGAAGAACATTTGAAGAGGAGGAAGAGGAAAGGAAGAGATTTCAGCAATGGCTCTTTCTCAGGGAGGGTTGAGATGTGGCCACTGAATTTGCTGAGGAGGAATGAGAATACCTGAACTAAGCTGAGAGGGCCTTGTACAGCCAGAAGCTTTGGGACTTCTCCTTCTGGCACAGAATCCCTGAGCAGGAAGGCCTGGTGTGGGTCTGGGACCCTTCGTTCCTCATGTTTTCCATATGAGATAAAGTCATTAAAACTAACAAAAACTAGTAATACAAGAGTGGTCTGCCAAACCTTGATGTTTGGAGGATGTGAAAACTATGTAATCAAAGATTTGTACTTCAGGGAAAATATGCTTGACTTTGCATTTTAGCAGAGAGATGATAAAAGAAATGACAAAGGAATGCCTGTAGCTCATAAAAATTATCTTACTGATAGAAGAGAACAACATGGTCGAAGGCATGCAGGACACAAGGCTATTGGAAAGCTTTCAGTCATATCAGGCTGATGTGGAGATGTTTCAAACAGAAAGGAAATTTTATGAATATAACCTAGTCAAGAAGTCTATCAGTAACACTTCCTGTTTTACCTTTTTAAAGAGTTACTACTATTGGTGAAGGCAACATTTTAATATATATGGGAATGATTTTAGGCATCCTTCAATATTGACAAAATATCAGACAGGAAACTTTTTTACAAATATCATGACTGTGCCAAAGTTTTTGGTGAGCATTCACACCTAACTAGACATCAGGCAACCCATAGCAAAGAGAAGCCTTATCAATGTTATGAGTGTGGCAAGTTCTTTTGTAACAAACCAGAACTTTCATGTCATCAGAGAATTCATATGATGCCTGAACCATCACACCTGCAGAATGTGGTTAGGGTTGAGGAAAGGGTTCCTATTTCATCCATCCAGTCATATTTGCTCAGCTTTTATATAAAAAAAATAAACATGCATTCTTTTATTTGAAAATGTAAGGGTTTTGATTTCCACAATTTCTACAGAGCGCACTAACTTGTGAGCTTATAAAGAATATAAAGACTCTTCTTCAACTCCAATCACAAAACAACTGCAGAATTGTTATAAGATTGTGCAGTTTCAGAAAAGAAATTGGCCAGGCGTCAGTCTACTTACTTAGCAATTTAATCTAATTTCTCTAGCAATTAAACAATATCCTTAAATACCATTCAATAATATATTTCCCTACTATGTAATAAAAGAGTAAACCTACCAGATACTTAAATACCCAAGTTCACGGTCATGTATTCCATATTGCAGGCCTTAAGAATTTTGCTGAATGTTGTCTGATCAGTCAATAACATCTGCCTTTATTCAGCCAAAACTAGCCTTACAATATTCTAATTCACTGTGACTCTTTATTCATCACAGGATACACTAATACATATTCAACATTGTTTGAGTTTATTATGTTATGCCGTTAGCTGTAATAATTTTACAAACCAATGCACAGAATTTCACAATAACAAGTAAGAAAATTGTGAGTCAGTCAGGTCTAAATACTCCAAATGTCTTTATCCAGCAGAGTAACTCTTTTTGGTTTATACATAAGTAGCCATGCTGTGTCAGTTTAACAGTACACAGGTGAGTGAGGGATATTTCTGTCTTCTCCCCATTGGCCATGTTAAAGTAAAAATATGTGAAGAATATAAATTATTAATTGTCATTCATTCCTTTTCAAGTTCCTCCTGCCTTCTTTCTCGACCTCTAATCAGTTCAGATAAAGTGTGTTTTGGAATAAGAGCATGCTGGAGTGGCAATATGGCAAAATAAGCAAAACAGTGGCTTCGAATATAAATAGAATAGGTATTGTTTGTCACTTATTGGGTATATGAGCTTCACTCAATTATCTAATAGGTGAAATTAATTTAATAATACCTTACTCATCATATCATTGTATCATACAGCCATCTATGATGTCACAATGTCTATGATCTGTGGTGATCTAGTTGTTATTCATTAATACTAACACAGTATACTGCTTTTATAATGTGATACCATGAAATGCATCTACATAGTTAAAGTTCACATCATGATTAATATAAAAGTTACCAGGCTGATGTTAACAAGTAGAAGTGTTTGGGCTACTATTATCTTGAATTCTACAAAAGTTTACATATTTACTTACTTGAGGGATATCAACTACCTCCTTAAAGTACTAGCAAAACTTGTTTTGCTTCTGCTAATGACATGAGAAAATGTTTCAAATTTCTTTGTTCAGTGATGAGCAGAGATTGATGTGGACATCTAAAGACTGCATTAGCTTTACATACATGATTTTCTGGTTGTATTTTAATGTGTGTTATATCCTTTCACATTTGATGATACTGGATCTTTAAATCTGTGTCTACATTATTAATGTGAAAATGAAATAAAAGATATTTGCATCAATCTGTAGAAAAGTTTCTTAGAGGAGAAATATATTTTTATTTGAACAATCCAAAGTTCATGTCTCAACTGGGTGAATTAATTGAACTTTACCAATTCTTCGTCTAAGTTATTACACATATAATGGAGTTTATGGTTTCTGTAAAGGAGAGTCATAAATGTCAGCTTTAAAACCACAGAGACAATATCAGTAAAATAATATAGTAATTAAAAGAGCAACATGACTGACCAAAGTCATCACCACTCAAACTAATGCTAATTCTTAGTTTGAGTGTTTTTATAAAGTCCTGACTTTATTTTGATGTGTAAATTTTTTTCTCTATTTCTTCAAATTAGATTATGAAGAAATGCAGTTATTATTTTTAACAGCTGGACTAGATTGTACCTTTGCATCACTCACAAATTCTGTGGTAGGATGTTGTACTTTATAATATCAATGAACATTGTTGTTAAATATTTCATTTAAGTAATCATTTTTTCACATACCATATCAAACAAATGTTCCAACTTAATAAAATACTAGTTGTCTATTAAATCATTTTTCTCAATAATATTTATATTTAACTTCCTTCTTTGCAGCCTTATTTATCCCAACTTTCTCTCCCCACAACTCCCAATTCAAACAAAAAAGTGAAAATAGTAATTAATTTATCAGATGCCTGACCCTCTCCTGATTCCTTTTCTCCTCAAAACGCTACATAAAGTCTTACTACCTCCATGTTATAAATAATTAATTGAGCTCTGACTTGGACACCATCATATGGATTTTACTATACTACAGTGAGGGAGGCAAGGCGGAGGGTGGGTAAGCTCAAGCAGAGGGACATTTAGTTGTTCAACTTGACAAATCCAGCTGTTGAAAGGTGTTATAATCCCAAAATGAAAGGTGACAGAAACCTCAGAAGTGGAATTAGTAATCGTGCAAATTATTCCCAACTAACCCATTAACATTATAAAAAACATACTGCACACTGCAATTTTCTACAAACAGTTATTCCTGCACGATGCATGCATGCCAGTGTTCCTTAAGCACCTTCTAGTTCCCAGGCATTTCCCATGCCAGAGCAGTACGGCACAGTTCCTGAGATTGAGTAACTCAAACTCTGTTATAGAACATTATTCAAATAGGGGAAACTTAACATCTAAAAGTAAGAGGTAGTGTGACATTGGTGAAGGCAACACCCCTGAAGAGAGTTCTAGCAGTATTTTCTTGTGTATAAAGAAAGAGGTAAATGCAGAGACAGAAACAAACCTTTATATTTTATTGACTTGTAATGATTGATCAGCTCACAAGTTTTAAGTCCCCAGACTTCTCCATCAGAACTAACCTGAGAATAAATCCCAAATGAATACCAAACCAATTACTGGGTCATCAAGGCCTGTTTTCTGTAGAGGCAAAGACAGAAACTTGTCTTTCTTTATGATGTATGTCCTTTGAGCTGTCTATCAAATGTTTTGTAGAGCTTAGGACATTAGTGTTTTGTATTCCTCATCACATTGCAAGCTCTAACCTTGTTCTCAATTACTAACTACTTGGGTGATAGAATTTATCCAACAGTAAAATAAAACTACTTCAAGTATGAAGCTTGCAAGTGCTTCACAAGACAAACTTACAACCCAACAAACAACTTTCCAGAAATTGAGGGGAAAAGAGTATAATGGCAAGGAAAGGCACTATGGGGAATATATATTTAGCTGAGTAATTACCAAACCGAACAGAAGTTAGAATCAGTCCTCCTTTTCTATGCAGAAAAAGCATCAAAATATTTCGAGGTAGTGTGATTTCCCAAACTCCACTTAAAGCAATCATGGGAAGAGGTACAGCACCAGCATCATGCCCTTAGTGTCCTATTCTGGGACTTGCTGTGGACCATAACCAACAGGGCTGTCCACACCCCAGGGTGGTAATGTGGCTTGAGGAGATTGAGAAAAGATGCCCCTATCTTACCTACCACCTTATACCCTGAGGAAAATCACCAATGCATTGAATAATTGTGGGATCTAAAATTGCAATGTTAGAATTCTAACTCCATTGAATTAAACAAAGTAAGAGTATTACATTCACTTCTTATTAGTTTTGGATTTAGTAGTAGTAGCAGTAATGCCGTTGCATAAATATATCACATGGTCACCTGTTAAGGATGACTCTGAATTGAATTCTGAAGAAGTGATGAACATTCACAAACAGGATGCCTTATGACCAGGAAGAAAAGAGTGGCAGTTGCTGAGGGCAGGAGAGAGGCCCTGAGGGTGGAAGGAGAAAAGTATTCAATATTAATTTTATTTCACTCACAATTTATTGCAGGGGAGGCTCTTGATTGCCAGCAATATTTTTTCAAGCTATTATTTTTGTGGAGCCCTTACTATGTCTTGGGCATATTCCAATATTTTACTTCCTTTCATTCTCCATCTTCTTCTTTCTCTTTCTTCTTTAAACCCTGTCTTCTTTCAAAAAGATTTGAGAAAATATTATTCAACTATAAAAAGGAATGAAATTTTGATATATGCTATAATATAGATAGACCTTGAACGCATTATGCTTGATGAAATAAGCCAGAAACAGAAGGACAAATATTGTATGATTCTACTATAGAAGTACATAAGATAGGAAACTTCATAAAAAGAAAAGTTACAATAAAGGTTACCAGGAAATGGGAGGAAAGGGAAAGGGCAAGTTGCTTAAGGGTACAGTTTTTGTTAGGGATGATATAGGCTTGGCTATAGATAGAGGTGATGTTACACAACATTGTGAAAGCATTTAATACCTCTGAATTGTACACTTAAAAATGATTAAAACAATAAATTTTAAGTTATGTATATTTTACCACAATAAAAATATTTGATGAAGGACACAGAAATGTGTACATCAGTGTGTGTGTGTGTGCGCGCACATGTGTGTATCTTGTGCATATGTCTGTGTGTGTTTTAAACTGAAACTAAGTAAAATTAATAATGGGAAAATAGGTTGAAATTGGGTAATTATAATGTATGCCATTTGATACAACATAGTTGTTAAAGAAAGATGCAAATTTTGTTCTGATTTTCCTAATAGTCAAAACAAAAATTTATAATATCCATAAAGGAAATATCATGTGATGTGGTGGCCAGTTTCCTCAACTGCATTTGTATAATAAAAACCAAAACAGGTTCCTTTTTTTGTTGCTCTTTATGTAAAATGACTATTTTTTATACTTGTGGTTCCCACTAGAGAAAGTGTAACATGCAAGCAAATTTTAGTTTTTGAATGATTCAATACCTGCACGGGAAAATGCCTTCAATACTTTGCCATCTCCTTTTCATAAGCAAACCTTCTATGCTTGCTACAAATTCATATGTAGTAAGCAAACTCCTGATATGGCAACTTGCAATTCAATGAGTGTGATTCTAGGAGAGCCCAAAATTGCAATCCATATTTGTGCATCGCAATGCTCAGGAGAATGCATACCACAACAAGGGGTGTAAAGGTGGTGGGAACTACATGGGAGTTTTAAGACGCTGTATTGAAAAATTGAGAGTTTGAAACTTTAACTTCCTTTGGACAAGAAAGAGGCTTAAGAAAGGAATGTATTCAAGGCCAGAGTTTTGGTTAACAACAATCTCACTGGCTTCAATGAGACCAGAGTCACTCCTGCCTCGGCTGTGCAGATGTCCTTGGATCCAGGACTCCCAGGAGGATGGCTTTACAAACCATCACCCACTAAGCTGAAATAGTCCCAGCAAAAGCAAATAAAAAATTTTAGTTAGTTAGAACACTTTGTTAGTTTGTAAACAATGAGCACATGTATCTTTCTGGTTTAAAATTCTTAGCAAGGAAAAACATGAATATGAATTATTTTTATGAAGAAATACACAAATGCAAATACACAAATGCATTCCATTTCACTGTGCAAGTAGGGTCACTTGGTGCTGGCTATTGAGGCTATAGATCAAAAAAGTAGTGACTTGAAAGATATTTTATTCAGTATTACTATTTAGTCTCTGAATAATAATGCCTCATTTATATTTTTAAAAACACCTATGGAATGAGTTTGTTTTCATACGTAAAATTTTCATTAACTAAAATTTACCTATGTAAGCACCAAGAGTTTATTCATTTAACTAAATGGTTGAATATTTTTTTTATATTATATGTACCACTGGTTTTGGGGTTATATATTTTAAAAATAAAATTTTTAATTTGGAACAATTTTTATATTTACAAAAAGCTACAGATATAGTGGAAAGTTTCCATTACCATTCACCCAGGCTCCCCTAATGTCTCATCATACATGAATTATTATACTAAGAGATGAACATTGGTGCATGACTATTAACTAATCCACAGACTGTATTTGCAGTTCGCCAGTTTTACCACAAATGTTCTTTTACTGTTCCAAGATCCAATTCAGTACACCACACTGTATTTAGCATCACTGATTTTAAAACCAATCATTTTTAAGGTGAATGAATCTTCAAGACTCATGTTTCCATATTATGAATATCAATGCTATTAAACCATAATTTACTGATTCCTTCAGTGTGGGCAGAAATGAGCTGCACTCTTTGAATCTTATATAAATTGGCTCCATCAGCTATAAATTTGAATATATTCTATGTTTAGAGTGTTTTTAGTATCTGTTTTCTGTCCTGATGATAAAGTATTGCTGCTATGTTGTTCATAGTCAAAGTTGAAGCTGTGATGGTGGTTGTTATTATCACTGATATTTTCCAATGTCCATCAATTGTTAGTTACAATATCCAACAACATATTTCAATTCTTGTTCTTAACCTCCTTGAACCTTTTGATAAAAGTAAATAGCCCTTCCATATATATATATATATTCTTGGATTAAGCGACATTATAATCTCTTAGGCTTGCTCTGTGGGTGACTTCACTACCCCTTATCTGTCCCAATTTCTGACCATTTCCCCTCATTCTTCCCCATAATAAAAATGTGCCACAAGGACCTATCATTGATATTATTTGCTTCTCTCTTACACCTACCTTTTCCTTACTATTATTACCTGGCACATGACTTCCGCTATCAGCAGTACACTGATGACTCTCTTAAATTTTAAATTGCCTGCTGGATAACTTTATCTCAGGGCTAGCTTGCATCTAAAACTCATATCCCAAAAGTGAACTGATAATCTTCCCACCCATTCTTGGTCCTTTTCTTCTATTTATAAATGTTCCTTCACATCAGCCAAAGTCAAAACCTCATCATTTTCTTGACTTTCCTCTCTCCTCTTCTCAATACTACATTCAATTAGCTGTCAACATTTATGGACTGAATTTCTATTAGACTTCATTAATTTGTTCTCATCAATCCTTTTCCGATGGCACCAGCACTATTAGCACCAATCACAGTAGGTGTTTATAAATTGTAAAACAAGATATAAATTACTCTCTGCCAATGCTATTAACTTGTCTCTTTTTCCTAGACATTTCCTCCTCTAACCATTGGGCATCGAGTTCCATAATTTCTTTTCCTGAAGTCCACATCTGGTCATATCATTATTTTGCTCAAAAATGTTCAGTGTGCCTTAAAATCTTGCTCTACTCCTTCTGCCAATGGACTGGGAGATCTTTGTTTGTTATTCAATTCCTCTTATCTAGCCCCAGTCAGACTCTCCAGCTCTCTCTTTTTCATCCTCTTCATGCATCCTGGAAACCCAAAAGGAACTATTTGCTGCTTCCCTAGAATTCCTTATTTCCACATCTTTGCTTACATTCTTCTCTGTGGGTGAAGTTCCCTCTTCCGTATCTCTGTACTCAAATCTTTGCCAGCCTTCAACATCCACTCAAAAGACACTTCTTACAAAATGCTTTCCCTCAGTCCCACATCTGAAAGCAATTCTTCTGCCAAACCCCTCTTTGTGTTTTATCTATACCTCCAGTGTTTCTGGTATCACATTTTACCCTGCTTTTAAATTACTCATGCAGGTTTCTCATCTCCCCTGCAAAATGACTTCCAACTCCTGAAGATGACTGTCTGATGCATCTTTTGATCTCCCTAGGTGTCTGAATATCACAGGTGCTAAACTCTCTCCTCCATAGAGAAGTCCCTAAAGAAGTCAAGCTCACACCATGTATCTACATAACCATCAATCTCCGTCACTGTTTCCTGGAAACAAACTCCCAGTCACTGAAGATTTTTGCAGTGACTTACTTTCTCTTCACCACTACTCCAGGCACCAGTTGGATGGACTGCATGTTTGTGTCCTCTCCCTTCCCCAAATTCATATGTTGAAATCCAAACTGCCAATGTAATGGGAGTAAGAGGTTTCACCTTGGGGGGTAATTAGGTCATGAAGGCTCTGCTCTCAAGAATAGGATTAGTGCCCTTATAAAAGGGACTCCAGAGAGCTCTAGTCCCTTCTGCCATGTGCAGATACAATGAAAAGATGGCAGTTTGCATCCTCAGAAAGGGCTCTCACCCGAACACTGATCTCAAGCTTCTAGCCTTCAGCAATGTAAGAAATAAGTTTCTGTTGTTTATCAGCCACCCAGTCTATGGTATTTTTTTTTAAAGTAACCCAAACTGACTACAACACCAGTCTTAGTCATTTCAATGCACATGTAGATGATTCATCCAACCACTGACTCTCAGAGCTCAATCCCTCTTTCCAGAGATCTAGTTCACTGCTACAACTCAGCTACCCATTGCCACACTCACATGCTAGAACTTGCTATTACCCATTACCAACTTTAAACATTCTGCTCCCTCAACATCACTTTCTCTTCTGCTCACTCACTCCAGAAACCGCTCTTCACAATTATTTAGCCCAGAAGTACCTACAATTCTCTAACTCTATCCCCTTATCCACTTATATTTCATGGACCATGACTCACTATAATCACAGTGTGACATACAGCGCCAGTGCATATGCTCTTTTATTGAGTGTTCATACTCACTTGGCAAAACCCTAACCTTGTTAAATCCTACTCTCTACTTACCTCCTGCTTACAGCCAAACAGCTGAACATGGCTGAAGGAAAAACACACCCATGCTAACTGAATTCAAATCAAATATGATCCCAAACCTCAAATAAATCCTCAGTATTGCTGGCAACTCTATATATATTTTTTCTGGTTCATTTATTCACCCACTCTCTGTGGCTACACCCCTTACTTTCTCATTGCTCTCAGTGATCACAGTATTTCTTGGGAGAGAAATAATCAAAAGAGAATTTCCACAGTTTCCCACAACTTCCCCATCTACCATCTTTTGGATCTGTGCCTATCTAATAGAACTCTTCTTAGTTACAGTGGATTAACTGTCTTTGCTCATATCTACAGCTTCCTCCTTTACTCCTTTCTGCTCACACTCATCCTTCGTGCCTATTCAAGGACTTGATTCTGTAATTGTTCCTTCTCTCCTCTACACCATTAAGATTTTTCTTTTAAACTCTTAATTGACCATTCTCAGTTGCACACATACTTGTGATATATCTCCCTTTAAAAGAGAAAAACTTAACCCCAATCCTCTCCAAATAACACTTCATGTCTCTGTCCCTTTTATATGAAAACTCTTCAAAAGAGTTATCTTTGCAGTTTCCCATTCTCTCTTGAATCCACTCAAATTATGTTTTGGTCTTAACTATTCCAAGGTGCCTACTCTTGACAAGGATACTGGTGACCTCCACACTGTCTAATCCAATGGGCAACTCTCAGCCTTCAATGGTACTGTGTGCCTCACAAGCATTCAGCAGGATTTGTCCACTTTCCCTTCACTCGGTTTCCATGATTTCACACTTTTCTAGTCTTCCTACCTCATTGGTCACCTCTTTTCTGTCTCCTTTATAAGCTCCAATTCCTCTTCTCTACATCTAAAAATTAGCAATCCAACAGCTGTCTTCAGCCCTCATCTCTTCATGGTCTACCCTTGGTCTTGGTGATCAAGTCCAAGTTCTACGGTTTTCTAAAATTTCTGTAATACAACCACTCCAAATTTATATCCCTGGCCCCAACATCTCCCTGTATTCCAAACTTGAATATTCAACTACATATTCAGTATCTCCCAACTGTATATGTAATCAGCATCTCAAAATTATGTCCCACACTGAATCTTGATCCAATTAGACCTCTTCTCTAATTCTACACCATTAGTAAATGCCACCTCAATCATTTGCATCCTGGAATCATTCTTGCCTCCTCACACCCAGTCAAATCTATAGGAAACTCCTGTCAACCCCATGTTTGGTATACTGCACTCAATCTCTACTCAACCCCTCCTTACTACTGCTGCAGTTCAAATCACCATAGTCTCTTACCTGAATGTCTGCAATAGACTGCTGAATGGTCTCCTTTACTCTTCTCTCTGGTTGTCCCCCTTTCCCTCCTAACTTGCAATAAGTAATTAAATACATTAATTAAATCAAAACCTAAATGAGTTAGAATAGGCTCAGTGTGAGACCACAAAGGAGTTGCCTATGAATAAAGTCCTTGAGATACAACTTGCTAAGTAGCATCCCTTCTGGATTCTTAAGATATTTTTTAATGTATTCCTGGTTCCTCACAGAGCTAGAAATGAAAGACTTTCAGATTAGCGAATTAATAATATCACCAGAAATCTAGAATGATAATAATATTATAAGGTATAAGGTTCATTTAAAAATCAGCTTAGAATTACTCAAAAAAAGAATGGATTCTTAGAAATACAAATACCACCTGGTTCAGGTGACTCATCAACCACTGGAAGAAAAGCAGACAGTGAACTTTTAAAAGGAATATGAAAAAGTAAAATTTCATTATTGAGGGAAAATGGGTTCAAATAAGGAGTCTATTAGAAAATGCTCTGTATCCTTGGAAACAGTTTTTAAACTCTCCCTCATACACCCTAATCCATGAAACAATCTTTTTTAATGCTAGTTACTCCGGTTGGCTTTTACTGGAAATGGCTTGACCTCTCAGGGTAAAAGCTCTCCCTTGGTGCTCATTCTAGCTTCTTCAAGCACTAGCCCACAGTACTGCAAAACCTTTCACATTAGAAATTCCTGCTCCACTTCTCAAACATCAGCTCTTTTCCACCACTAATTATCTTCCACAGCCATTTTCATTTATTTTATTTATCAAATAATTTGATAATGTTTACTATGTGCTTGGCACTATTTTAAGTGCTGCATAAATATTGACTCATTTAATCTTCCAAACAATCCTGGGAGGAGAAGAAACTGAGGCACAGAGAGGTTAAGTGATTTGCCTAAGCTCTAACATTCTCAGTAACTACATCCTGTTCTAACATGTGAGGGGGGAAAAAAAAAAAACCACATCCGGGGAGCAAAGGATAGTGGGTATTCTTGATCAAGAAAGACACACAAGTGTTTAAAAAGAAGGAATGTGAACAACTGGAAAATAGCTAGAACCACCTACACAGAGCAAACACTCCATGATGCAGGCCTTTTACATTAAGAACTGGTTTTTTATGCAATGGCAGATGATCTTATATGTCACTAGACTGATTTCTTCTGGAGCACCCTGACCAGAGAATTGGAAAGAAAGTGGAGAGGCAATGATGAAAAGCATATGTAACAGATTGGGGAAAGATAAAGAATAATACCTGGGAAGGAAAATCATACATGTACATATGTAACATTAGTCAGAACACCTTATAAGTAGAAAGTTGCTAATATACAGGTGGACAGGGATTCAGAGTGATAGGAAAACACCAAATAATCCCCACATATAAGAATAGGAAGCCTAGGCTTTGTGTATATATAATTTAGCAATATTTTTGCCTGGCGGCATTTGAGATTATCATTATAAAAATCTAGCTTCTCAAACAGGATTAAATCAAAGTGGTACAAGTGGTTATACACTTAATTCACATGGACAGGATTCATTTCCTGAGTGGCTACTGTATTTAAGGCCCTCTGATAGTGCACAAAGATTATCAATTTAGGATGACCCTGACCCTCACACAACCCTAATCCAGCAAAAGAGGCCTTACATTTGTAGCATATTTGATGTTTCCTAATATTTTATTTGTTTGGATTTGAGAAGCTAGCAATCTGAAGCTATTTTTCCCTAAAGAGTTAGGTTTTCTCCCTAAAGAGCAAATAATGAACCATGGTGCCTTGGACAGATCTCATCTCAAATCTTTTTGACAAAGTGAGATGGAGACTATAACAATTTTCTACTTGATTTTGGTGGTTTTATAGAGCAAAAAGTCTGCATTTTATAGTCAATAAATATTACCTAGCACTGATATATGAACATATTTATTTAGCTCTTACTTTAAGTAAAAATATCTAAGGGTAAATTATTAAAGTTTTATATTCAATCTCACCTTACTTACACTGTTAGTTTCTCAATAAACTTTTATTGAGAATAAATACTGACATTGTTCTTTTTATTATAGTTGAATATACAATATTACATTAGTTTCAGGTGTACAAAATAGTGATTCACCATTGATATACCTTACAAAGTGATCACCACAAGTCTAGGAACCATCCGTCACCAAAAAAAAAAGTTATTATAATATCATTGACTATATTCCTTATGCTGGACATTATATCATGTGACTTACTTATTTTATAACTGAGAGTTTGTACTTCTTAATCCCCTCCACCTTTTGTCACCTATCACCCACTCCCTTCCCCTCTGGCAACCATAAGTCTGCTCTCTGTGTCCCTGAGTTCCTTTAGTTTGAGAACTAATTCACCCTAACATTTTTACTTAAGATTAAAAATGTTTCACTATGTTTTTTGCTCTAAAATCTCTAGCAAAGTTTTGATTTTTAAAAGCCCTTGTATTCACTCTTAAATATTTTGTGGGCAAAGAAATCACTATCTTTCTGTTTGTCAGAAGAAATATCAGGTTGGGCATTCAAAGTTCCCTTTTATAAGCTCCTGAATATTTGCAACTGGAAAAATAATTAATGACCATATTAATAGAAGAAGTTGATTTCACCTGGTCTATGGCAAGCCCTGCAGCTCATATTTTCCTGTCACAAAGTAATATAAAAATCACTCTTACAGATGAAGGGGAAAATATACATTGCACATTCATCCTGAAACAACAAAAACAGAGCACCATGTAATAGGCCTCCGTGTTTCCTAGCATGGGCATTAAGGAATATAGTCATTGGCTAGCTTTAATCTTTACCCTACTCACAGTAACTACTCTTTTAAAGAAGGTGGTTAGTAGAGCTATAGGTCAAACCTCTAGTTATCATTTTCGACCACATCTTTGTTGTAGAGAAAGGAAATATCACCTTAACCCAAACTCGGCTGTGCAAACCTATTTTCCCCATGGGAGTCCTCAGGAGCACAGGTGACCAGCATGGTAGGAAGAGGTTCAGGGCCCCAAGGAAGGCCCAGAACTTGACGATTTGGAAATGATTCCAACATCTTAAACACCAGAAATCACATGACGAAACACATGGGTCAAAATTCTGTCTATAAATTTTCTTTACTTTTTCTCCTCTACTTCTTAAAAAGAGATCTTGAGTCATTTCTAAGCTCCTATGAATATCCCTTAGCAACCATTTTAAATAGGATTAGATGTAACTGTTCTCTATTTAAGGGTGTTACATTCTAAAAATCCCAGTTTAGATAGAAACAGACTTGGGGGTGGGGTGGAATAGATTCCTCAAGCACATTTAAGAAGATTACAAAATTTATTTTTTTTAAAAACTGACTTCCCCCAAAACAAAATCCTGATATAAAAATATCAGTGTTGGTCAAAACACAAAGTGGGGCAAAAGCAGACTTACAGTTGTGAGTACGTGAAACACAGTTCATTCTTGTATTATTTTTAATTATTGTATTACTTTTCCAAAGGAACAACTGTAAACCTACTTTAGTCCCACCATGTATAACTGATGGTCTACCAAGTAGCCTCTCCTCCCAGCCTTCTATTTTGTCCCTGCAGCATTCATTTGTCCATTTGTCCTATTGATTGATGAGTCAGGCCTAACTATCTCCCAGGAACATTTTATTATATGACCCTTGCTTACAGATACTTTGCATTATAAAATTATATTGCTAATCTGTTAAATGACAAAATATTTCACATATTTCAAATAAGTAGAAGTCTTTTAATGCAAAACAAATAATACAGAGTTCAGAAATTAGCACATGGATCTAATAACCAATCAAAGTATCTTTTAGTTGAATCAAGAAAAAGTGAGTCTGAGTGTCTCCTTTAAAAAGTTCAAACCATATCTGATTGCAGTCAACTGTTTTCAGAACAAGGGATATGTGAAATTCAAGAAGCCTGCCTGAAGTCCATTTTCACATTTGTTTTTATCGAGGATTTGTAATAAAGGTATTCGTCTTTTGTTTGCAAAATAATCCTGAAACATCAAATCCTTCTTTCCCATGCCACTGAGTTTACAAAAGACAGCAAATACTTTTCTCCTTTAAAAGTCTATTTATTTTACTAATAGATTTTCTTTGTGGCAATATGATTCAGCACCTGACACATAATACTTAATAAATATTTGTTCAATTAAATGGAATGTTTAAGCTTGTGTTCATTTCTAAGGGCTAATATTTGCCAAATGTTTCATCCAGATCTCCTGAGCATCTTCTTTACTATTAAAGAGGTGCCCTGTCACTGCAACAAGTCATTGTTTGGAGAAGATTATGGGACTATCCTTGGGAATAATGCTATGACATTTTAAATTAATACTCTAGCATTTAACAGAAGAGTCATTAAAGATGAGTCACTACAAATAAACAAATATATTTATAATTTAATATAAATTATTGTTAACAGCAATAAAAAGAAAGAACAAATTCTATTTCAACATTTTTACGTGTCAGTATTTTATGTTCACGTTAATACAGACACAATGGTATAAGAAATAAAGAACCTGGGGAAGGAAGGAATGATGAAGATGCAATGAATTAATTTGAGTATCAGAGATTTTGTTTCGAAATGTTCAATAATAAAAACTTTTTGAATTAAGTGAAAAATGAATTACCTAAAACAACAAAAGAACTGTCCCTGCTTCTTTGAAACACATTCTTATATTCCCTTCAATTATAACTTTACATACTACAGAAAAGGCAAGGTTGAGTGCCAGCTCCTAACCCTAATTCTTCATCTTCAGATTTTTTTTTATACCCAATTCCAAATTATCCTCTGGACTTGAATGACCGGTTTTAGGATATGAGCTTAAGGATTTAATAAAAATCTTATGTCTAACGGAGAGCAGCAAAAGTTTGAGAACATAAGGCCACTCTTTTGGAAATTAAATACTAGAGCTGTGGTGCAAAGAGAAAATTTCCTCCATTCAGTAGAAGCACCATTGGTGGGAGTCTACTCCCAATGGAATTAAAAGGAGATGTAATGGAGTCAAATTTAAGCACTATAAACTATAAGAGAAATACTAAGGCCAAATCCAAATGGAAGTCCTATAAAGGCCTACATATATGTTCCTCACTGTATATCAATGCACCAGGGCCAGATGGTGTCTTCCACTTTGTAAGCACCTACAGGTTTTTGACAAATAAGTGCCCTTTAATCCTCTACCTTTAAGGATGAAAAGGTTTTAAAAGTTTTGCATGTTTCAAAGCTATGGTGAATGAAATTCTGTGAGAACAAGTTTAGCCTAATTCTGCAAAAGTAATGTATCTAAAGAGAGAAATCATTAACAGTGGGTATTTTTATTTCCAGTGGATATTTAAATCACTCAAGAAACAGAATATGAGACTCTAGGGGGAGCTTCTTTCCTTTGCTTTTGCCAGTTGACCACAAAAATAGTGCATTTACATCATGCAAGCATTTAACTTATAAGAATTTAAGCATACGCATATGACAGAGATAAATAAGAAAACGGTTTAAATTGTGAACAGATATCCATTCACCATTCCAATTCTTTCTATAGCATTTCCCCTGAGTGACCATGGGAATCTTCCACCCAAGGACAGTCTCAGTTCCTGTATGACTCTCAGCCACAGAACACCTCTCCATGAGTGAGACTGGTATCCAATGAATTTAATGACACAAAGACATATTTTTATCCAACATGGACCTTAAACACAAGCCAACTACTTAATCTGGTGCTCAACGGAGTTGCCTCATCCAATGCCGGAAGGTACACTGCCTGTGTGAGACATGACAGAGATGATGTGTTTTTTTCTTCAGTATGGCCCTTCCAAAAGTAATTTCCATAATACTCAAATTTTACCTTACCTATAGAGCAGGGGAATGTCTGGCCCACAGGCTGTATAAGGCCCGCAAAGGCATTAGATATGAGTTAAGTGTTTGACCAAATATAGCAGGCTACTTTTTAAGTTGATAATTTTGTATGGCCCATAAATGATCTTCTAAATATCCAAATGGTTCTTGGCAGAAAAAAAGGTTCCCCAGCCTGCTTTAGAGCCTAAGGCCCAAATTATATTGGATTCCACTGTCATTTTCACCCTTGCAGAGAATTAGTGAAAATTTCTGACCCTGCTCTCCTTGCATTCTCTTCCAATCCTCCTAGAGCCAGACTGACACACTCAGCTCATCCTTTGGAGCTGCTAGCTCTCCCCAAGTTCTTTGCTGTTTATTAGACCAAAGGATAGTGGAAATGTATTTAACCTTAGGCCTAGGGCAAACTTTCAAGCTATCTGAGGACATCTTTTACACACCTTCCCTGAAACATTCAAATTCACTTAGAAATAATCCTAACTAACTCCCTTTGTTTCACGGGTCTGCACTCTACCTAGGCACAGAGTACATATGTAAAGGGACTCCAAAAATAACATTGTGTGTTCCACACATAAAACACATATAAAGTATCTCTGAAAGCAAACCTGGAGCACAGTACACAACAGAGGTGTTAGTACCTTGATAAGACTGAAAAAGTGAGCAAGAAAAAATGAGTTCAAGTCATCAAATTTGGGTGATAATTTAGAGTGGCAGAAGCCAGCATTTAGTTGAATTTTGCCAGCATGACCCTAATAAATATAAATACTTCACTCTACAATCTTGAAAATATGTATAAAAATTACAAATACATAGCAAAACTATATAACATTGAGAATTATTTATTATCAATAAAGAATATGAGACTTCATGCCCAGTTAAAAAAATCACCCTAAGTATTCTGAGTTTGGTAAGCATAATGTGGCCCAGTGTGTATTCACAGACTGGACATTGTGTACCAACTGGCTACCAGAGATGATGCCAGACCCTGTGGTCAGCCCAGGGATCTTACAGCTAGCATATTGACTAAAATATGTCCAGTCCAAAAATGTGCAATATTTCACTGTGTTCCAAAGCTTCCACAAATACACTGAATGAAAGCTTTATTTTAATTTTTTCTCCATCCTTCTAAAATTATGCATTTTAAAAATATGGAGTGTTCATATTTCCCCTTAAGCCTTAGTCTGTCAGCTTATCTAACAGTCTATCAAATGGGCAGTTATTTTTAATTTTCTCCTGATCAAGCAAATAGTGTGTGCAGAGAAATGCCTCTCTGCCTGGTTTTCATAGCCTTCCTACTTAAAAGTTCCTTACCGGGTGTAAAGTCACTCTCCTCTGCTGCAGTTTAGATCTCTCAACAGAGACCTGGACAGTGAGGCTGAAATCCTCTGACCACACAGTTAGAGCAAATAATCAGCGTGAGAAAGAGGTGGGCTGACTCCTCGCCAGGCTGCTTTTGTATTCTCTGAGAGGAGGGCAGAAAACATAGCATCTACAATATAGGGAGTGCCAGGAAAGACATTTTAGAGTCCAAATTACATTTAATCACTGGCTGAGTCTACACTAATTTTTTTTTCTGATCCAAACAGTATAAATTTTATTATCAGCATTACCAACAATTACAAACCACTTCAGATAAATTAAAAACTAGCTTTGACATGTACATAAAAAGCAGAGCTTCCTGAAAGTTTAATAAGCTCGGCACTAACTTACAGAATCACATAATTGTTGTTAATTTCAATGCACCTCTGTATTTCCTGATGCAAGCCAGAGCCCAAACACTATTTTAATTAAGCAATTAATTAATTAAAATGAATGAAACATTCTTGAAAACTCGGAAACCCTGGAGAGTTAGATTACAGAAAGTAGAATCAAGACCAGAATCTAAAAATCCCTAAGATAACTTGTGATTGGGATGTCAATTATTCTACAGATTTCATAAACTCTTCATGTATGTCAAAATGCATGCCACGAAAGGTGTGTCTCTAAACTCACTCAATGTTTGTATCTATTACTTAATATGTGTAAAAGACAATTCAAAAAAACATTTAAAAATATATAAGTATGAAATAAACCACAAAGATAGTTGAATCAAAATATTGATATATGGTGAAACCAAGGAAGTTGAAGTTAAACCGTTTATTTTATTTTATTTATTTTTATTGAATTTATTGGGTGACACTAGTTAACAAAATTATATAGGCTTCGGGTGCACAATTCTATAACACATCATCTGAACACTATTGTGTTCACCACCCCGAGTCAAGCCTCTGTCCATTACCATTTATCCCCTTACCGGCCTCCACCCCATCCCCCTGATTAAATGATTTTCAACATTATTATTTTACCCTCTAATCATCTCTTATGGGTTTAAACATATACCCTTTACAAAACAAACATTTTACTCATTGCCTTTGGCTCTGGGTCTTAATTTTCTAAACAAAAATATATGGTGGCAGGAAAAACACTTTAAAATGTTAATTACCAGATGAAAAGGTTTGTTTAGGCTTGAACAAAACATATTGTAACATCATGCTGAAGGGAAAATAATAGGGGGTGCTCAAACGTCACCAATGGCTGTGCAGCCAACACAGCATCTTCTTTGTTTCTAAATGCACTGTTCTACCAGTTCTACAGTTTCTGTTTGGTCTGTAACCCCTCAGAGCTTACAAGTAAATTAAACACCCTCTGCAGCCACCCATGTATTTGGAGATGCTGGCTTCGCCCACCCAGAGAGGCTGTCTCTCCCAGGAGAGGTCAAACAGAGGAAGCTCATAGGAACAGTGTCTCCCTCCTATCTGCCCAGATCTCTCCTCCAGAAGGTCTTCCTTCCAGAAGCTCTGAGGGAAAGCACAAAGAGGCAGATTTGCCCAGCAGGGAAGAGCCCAAGGGTCAAACAAGAAAAATCACTTCTCCCTGGAAATGACTGGCATTAGAGAGGAATGGATGCTTCATCTCTCCCTTCTGGGAAAATTCCCCATTGAGGCTCTCATGTTTCTGTCTCCTGTAATGAAGACGAGTACGAGCAAAGAAGGGAAGAAAGAAGACATAGTGCCTACATTTCTGCCCTAACTACCATCATTTCTTCCCCAAAGAAATAAAAACAGAAACTAAAAATCAAAAAGTGGCTTCTCTGGAGGAGGTGGGGGGAGGGAGAGTGGGAGAAACACCAGTCCCACTTGAACCCAGGGTAAAAAGAAAGAAAACTGTTTACCTTTCATATCACCAAGCCCTCTTATCAACCATGTGGTGTGAAAAATTTACCAATGCCAGCTATGATAAAGGCAAATGCATCAGCCTCTCAATTTCACATTTGAAAAAAAAACAAAATTAAGGACTGATTCTCAGTTACACTGATCCCTCTAATTCACTTGCCTAATTAAGAACAGAGTAAATTCTGGAGCAAACTTTATCATTTAGAAATTTTGCATTAAATGCTATGTAATGTAGATCCAAATTATCAGACTTTCATCTACAAAACACAGGCCTTTCTTTTTTTAAATATATTTTTATTGATTTCAGAGAGGAAGGGAGAGGGAAAGAGAAATATAAACATCAATGATGAGAGAGAATCATTAATCAGCTGCCTCCTGCAGGCCCCACACTGGGAAGCAAGCCCACAATCCAGGTATATGCCCTGATTGGGAATCAAACCATGACCTCCTGGTTCATAGGTCGACACTCAAAAACTGAGCCATGCCAGCTAGGCAGGCCTTTCTTATATACTCTTGATTTTCTCATGAACTAAAAGCAGGCATGTTAATATACATGGAATAATGGGCAAACATGTTATGAGCTAGAACTTGGTAGTGATGGCTAAATGTTTCTATTATACTTTTATTTTTTTATAACTTCATTACACCTTAATCTCAGCAAATGTGCTGAACTGTGATGTATGTGTCTTTTCAAAATACTGGAAAATCATCCTCATCACTAATGTCAACTGTTCACCAGTATAAGTCCATATTAGCCTTACATTTAAACAATATTTTCAAAGATCATCTTTTAAGATTTATCTAGCAATTATTATGAGTATTTACTCAGGAATGCCATCGATTCAATGTGAAAATCTGTTCACTTTTTTAAACAAGGCATCCTGTACAAAGAGAATATTTCCAGTTAGCAGTATTCCTCCATGCTAAAATTCGAGATAGGGTAATCTTTCCCATTGAATACAGACCACATGAATTATGTATGTAAATCCCTATTCATTCATCTGAGATTATAAATTAAACAGGTCAGTCAAATGTGTCTCTTTAGTAAAACAACAAATGTGAAGAATTAAATCTGTAAGCTTAATGCCAGGTAAACCTATTCCAACGTGCTTCTAAAATAAGGGATATTACCCAAGTTGGACAGAAAAAAGCATCCAACTTCTGTGTGTTCCTAAAGCTGAGGTAACGGCATTGTGCTAAAATCACTACAATGAATAGGAGTTTTCTAGCTTAGCACAATGCCAGGACTAAAGCTCCAACTGAGATTCAAAACTCCTTTTTATAGTATTGACACAGTGAGTGCTGTACTTTAGGGCTGGTACAGTGCTCACCCATTGTAGTTGCAGCTGTTTTTATATTCAACAAGATGTGAAAACGGGTACATAGTATTACTTAAATGTAGACTATTACAAAATAACAACAATTATAGCCAAAAGTTGTTAATGCTGTCCATGCATGAAGAGTTGTGCTAAATGCATTACATAACCATTGTTATCTAGTCTACTCCTCCCACCCATGCCTGTTTCACAGATGAGACAGGTGGGGAAATAAACAACTTCATCAAACTCACACAGTAAGAGGGGGAGACCCAGATTCAAACACAGGCTTCTTTGCTTCTGAAATCCACACACTCAGGCACTCTCTTCCCAGCATTCCCATAATAATCATTACTACTAGTAGTGGTAAGAGTGCATATTAGAGAAACACTTGTTTATTACCTGAATTTAGTATCTGGTTGTAACAATAATTAACTTTACCTACCAGTTCCATTAGAGCATTTAATACTCATATTGTGTAATCTTGACCTAAGTAATTTTTTCTCTATTTTCTTTTATGTAGAGTGCGAATAGTAGTAGTAATCCTCTTACTAACTTCAGAGTCACAGTAAGAATGAGCAAGGAGTGTGCATATGAGCACTTTTTGCTATAGAAGCAAATGTTAGTGGTTGATGATAATAGTTTGTCATAAAGGAAACATGCTGTACTCTGAGAGGAGAATTTGTTGGCCAAATAGATGGTAGAAGTGAGAAAGAAGGGAAATCCAAACAATGCCTGTATTTTGGACTTAAAATAACTTCAAGGAGGTTAGTGTTCTTTCTCCAAGATATAAGTCATTCTCCCTAGGAAGTGTAGACACTCCCTAGCCAGCCATTTCCTCACCAGGGGTTTCTACAGGTCTTCAGAATAATCTCAGTTAACAATCTTATTGTCATTACAAGCAAGACTAAGACTTAGGAAAATAAGTTCTATCTTATTCTGATGCTGGAAGTCACTGAAGCTCTAAGGCAGACTCTATCTAGGCCAGGGGTGGGCAACCCCTGGCATGCGTGCCAAACATGGCACACCAGTAACTTTTGCTGGCACGTGAAACCCTCTCTTATAATCTTCCATTTACAATTTTTTTCTTAATATCGACTTTTTTATTTTTCAGATAAATTCAGTGTAGGTGCATCTTAGATAAGTAAATAATTTTACATAACAAGTTATCTTAAAGACCATAGACATGGATTGACGAGAGAGGGGAAGAGCAATTTCTATGCCTCTGGCCTTAACTCTCCCTGCCTTCCTAGATCCAACCAGTGTTTTGGTTTCATCCACATACGCTTGTGAATCTTTGTTCTCAGTGATGAATCTTGTTAAATCTTGTAACAGGAGTAGCCTGACGGATGAAAGTAGTAGCTCGTTCATATCTCTGAAGGTCACGAAATATAAACCTGATGTAAAATCTCTGTCATCAGTGATGCAGCAGCAAATGTCCCACTGATAATATCAAACGGAGTTATAAAGTTTTCTGTCAGACTATCAATGTACATGTATACATTAAAAAATAAATGTATTTTTCATCATCATATACTGTGTTTTTGTCGCTCAAATGAATTTTATTATTTCTTCAAGGTTCTTCACATACGTACACCTTAAGAGATATCAAGTAGGCGTAACATGTTCTCAAAAAATTAGGGTTGGCACGCAGAAGAATTTTGAGTCAGAGATTTTGCTGGTTTTGGCACGCACTCACAAAAAGGTTGCCCACCCCTGATCTAGGCTTTAGGAGGACAGGGCTTCTGTTCAGAAAGTCTAAATCAGGGCCTGCTATATAACAGGGGCTCCAAAGTATTGGTTAAATGGATGACTAAACCTCTATAGCTATAAAAGGAAGGTAATGGGATAGATGAGTAATTTTCAGATATTTCCTTCTGCTGCAGAACTCTTTTTTCCCAGTAAGATCCCCAAATCACAAAATATAAAACAGATAAAGGCAGTAGCAGCAATTTAGCACCTAGATGCCTAGGCCCTGGTACCATGACTTCTTTTTGCCCAATTCATATTGTTATATCTCCAACCCTCTGAGACAGTGGTTCTCAAACTTCCTAATGCCGAGACCCTTAATACAGTTCCTCATGTTGTGGTGACCCCCAATTTCATTGTTACAAATTGAACATAATTAAAGCACAGTGATTAATCACAAAAACAATATGTAATTATATATGTGTTTTCCGATGGTCTTAGGCGACCCCTGTGAAAGGGTTGTTCGACCCCCAAAGGGGTCGTGACCCACAGGTTGAGAACCGCTGCTCTGAGATATAACTCCACCATAGTGTGTAAAACACTGGTCTGAATGCTAAAGCCCCTTTGACTCAAATTCGATGAGTCTAATCAAAGAAGAAATTAAAAACATCCTGGACACTAATGACAATGAAAACACAACAATCCAAAACCTATGGGACACAATGAAAGCAGTCCTGAGAGGGAAGTTTATAACTCTACAGGCCTACCTCAAAAAACAAGAAAAAATGGTAGTAAATCATCTAACTCTTCAACTCAAAGAATTAGAAAGAGAGCAACAAGAAAACCCCAGAGTGAGCAGAAGGAAGGAGATAATAAAGATTAGAGCAGAAATAAATGACATAGAGACCAAAAAAACAATACAGAAAATCAATGAAACCAAGAGCTGGTTCTTTGAAAGGATAAACAAGATTGACAAACCTCTAGCCAGGCTCACCAAAAAGCAAAGAGAGAGGACCCAAATAAACAAAATCAGAAACGATAGAGGCGAAATAACAACAGACCCCACAGAAATACAAATGATTGTTAAAAAATACTATGGACAGCTCTACTCCAACAAACTAGACAACCTGGAGGAAATGGACAAATTCCTAGAAAAATACAACATTCCAGCACTCAATCAGGAAGAATCTAAAAATCTCAATAGGCCAATAACTATGGAAGAAATTGAAGCAGTCATCAAAAAGCTTCCAGCAAACAAAAGCCCAGGACCAGACGGCTTCACAGGGGAGTTTTACCAAACATTCAAGGAAGAACTAAAACCTATCCTCCTCAGACTACTACAAAAAATTCAAGAGGAAGGAACACTTCCAAGCTCATTCTATGAAGCCAGCATCACCCTAATACCAAAACCAGGTAAAGACAACACAATGAAAGAGAATTACAGGCCAATATCCCTCATGAACATAGATGCCAAAATCCTCAACAAAATCTTAGCAAATCGGATCCAACAGTACATCAGAAAGATCATACACCATGACCAAGTAGGATTTATCCCAGGAATGCAAGGATGGTACAACATCCGTAAATCAATAAACGTAATACATCACATAAACAAATTGAAAGAAAAAAACCACATGGTCATATCAATTGATGCAGAAAAAGCATTCGACAAAATCCAACACCCATTTTTGATAAAAACTCTCAGCAAGGTGGGAATAGAAGGATCATACCTCAACATAATAAAAGCCATATATGACAGGCCCACAGCCAACATCATACTCAATGGACAAAAACTAACACCATTTCCCCTAAAAACAGGAACAAGACAGGGATGCCCACTCTCACCACTCCTGTTCAACATAGTACTGGAAGTATTAGCCATTGCAATTAGGCAAGAAGAAGAAATAAAAGGCATCCAAATTGGAAAAGAGGAAGTAAAACTGTCCTTATTTGCAGACGACATGATATTATACATACAAAACCCTAGAGACTCCATCAAAAAACTACTAGACTTAATACATGAATTTGGCAATGTAGCAGGATACAAAATTAACCCCAAGAAATCTGAGGCATTTCTATACACCAATAGTGAACTTTCAGAAAGAGAGATTATAAAAACAATCCCATTTACCATCGCACCAAAAAAATTAAGCTACCTAGGAATAAACTTAACTAAAGAGGTAAAAGACCTCTACTCAGAAAACTACAGGACATTGAAAAAAGAGATAGAGGAAGACATAAAGAGATGGAAGAACATACCATGTTCTTGGATTGGTAGAATCAACATCATTAAAATGTCCATACTACCCAAAGCAATCTATAAATTCAACGCACTTCCCATTAAAATACCAACGGCATACTTCACAGATCTAGAACGAACTCTCCAAAAATTCATCTGGAATAAAAAAAGACCCCGAATAGCTGCAGCAATCCTGAGAAAGAAGAAAATAGGTGGGATCTCAATACCAGATATCAAGATGTATTACAAAGCCACTGTTCTCAAAACTGCCTGGTACTGGCACAAGAACAGACATATAGATCAATGGAATAGAATAGAGAACCCAGAAATCGGCCCGAACCAATATGCTCAATTAATATTTGACAAAGGAGGAAAGAACATTCAATGGAGCCAAGATAGTCTCTTCAATAAGTGGTGTTGGGAAAATTGGACAGATATATGCAAGAAAATGAAACTAGACCACCAACTTACACCATACACAAGAATAAACTCAAAATGGATAAAGGACTTAAATGTACGACAGGAAACCATAAAAATTCTAGAAGAATCCAAAGGCAACAAAATCTCAGACATATGCCAAAGCAATTTCTTCACTGATACAGCTCCTAGGGCAGTTGAAACTAAAGAGAAAATGAACAAATGGGACTACATCAAAATAAAAAGCTTCTGCACAGCAAAAGAAACCATCAACAAAACAACAAGAAAACCCACTGCGTGGGAAAACATATTTGCCAACGTCATATCTGATAAGGGCCTAATCTCCAAAATTTATAGGGAACTCATACAACTTAACAAAAAGAAGATAAACAATCCAATCAAAAAATGGGCAAAGGATCTAAATAGACACCTTTCAAAAGAGGACATTCAGAAAGCCAAGAGACATATGAAAACATGCTCAAAGTCACTAATCATCCGAGAGATGCAAATCAAAACAACAATGAGGTACCATCTCACACCTGTCAGAATGGCTATCATCAACAAATCAACAAACGACAAGTGCTGGAGAGGATGTGGAGAAAAAGGAACACTCGTGCACTGCTGGTGGGAATGCAGACTGGTGCAGCCACTATGGAAGACAGTATGGAGTTTCCTCAAAAAACAAAACATGGAACTCCCATTTGACCCTGTGATCCCACTTCTAGGAATATATCCCAAGAAACCAGAAACACCAATCAGAAAGGATATATGCACCCATATGTTCATAGCAGCACAATTCACCATAGCTAAGATCTGGAAACAGCCTAAGTGCCCATCAGTAGATGAATGGATTAGAAAACTGTGGTACATCTACACGATGGAATACTATGCTGCTGTAAAAAAGAAGGAACTCTTACCATTTGCAACAGCATGGATGGAACTGGAGAGCATTATGCTAAGTGAAATAAGCCAGTCAATGAAGGAAAAATACCACATGATCTCACACATTCATGGATAATAGAGACCATTACAAACTTTTGAACAATAATAGATACAGAGGCAGAGCTGCCTCAAACAGATTGTCAAACTGCAGCGGGAAGGCTGGGGAGGGTTGGGGGGCAGGAGGGAAGGGGGTAAGAGATCAACCGAAGGACTTGTATGCATGCATATAAGCATAACCAATGGACATAAGACACTGGGGGGTAGGGGAGGCCAGGGGTCCAAGGGGAAAAAAAAAAAAATTCGATGAGTCTAAATACTGATTTCTATCATCAAGTTAATGAATACTATATCAAGAAAATTAAATTAGCTCCCTTGTTGAAACAAGTTCATAATAAAATATTTACTTTTAAATTATTCCAAATTGCTCACGAAATATCCCATGCTCTCCTACTTTGGGCCTGGCCAGTGGTCCATGAGCAGTAGTGATGAATGTTGATTCTACCTCCTCTATCCTTCTCTTTACTGGCTGTGGCCACATGTTCAGAGAAAACTACTTCCAGATGGAAGAGGGCCACCCAACCCACATGGAACTGTGCAATTAGGAAATAAAATGTTATTATGGTAAGCCACAAAAATTTGAAAGTTGATTATGTTAACTTTTTCTGAAAAATAAATATGTTTTACGTAACAGGAATATTTAGCCTGAACACTAAATAGATCTTTTATAAATTACTAGAGGCCTGGTGCACAAAATTCGTGCATGGGAGGGGGCCTGCACCCTCTCCAATCTGGAACCCCTTGGGGGATGTCCGACTGCCGGTTTAGGTCTGATCCCACAGGGGATCTCGCAATACAAGACTGCTGGCTCCTAACCACTCGCCTGCCTGCCTGCCTGCCTGATCACCCCTAATCACCTCTGCCTCGCCCCCGTCCTAAGCCACAGTCTGGCCTCCCTCTGCAGGAGGCGACCTGGCCAATCAGGGGAAGGTGCCGTCCCCATCATCCCACTGCTGCTGCCACTACCGGCCGCACCAGCTGCCTGAGCTGCAGCCCGCCCCTCCTGCACAATGCTGGCCCTAGGCTCTAGTAGTCACTATGGCTTTGTCCGGATGGATGTGGATGGATGTTCAGAAGATGTAATTAGCATATAACCCTTTTATTAGTATAGATGGCTCTATTTTCCTATACAACAAGGAGTCTCAGAGTTTAGTACTTACTCAAAGCACACACTCTAAGAAAAGAGGTAATGATTTTATTGGGAACAATGGCCTAAATGGGAAGAGGGGATTTTCCAAACATATGTCATTGAATTAAAATCCCATTATTGCATATCTTCAATCTCATTTGAAATTCCCAATAGACTGTCTTATCTACCAAAAAATTGGTAGGAAGATAGAGAGCTAAAGGTTTCATGAGTTACCTCTGCACTGGAATGAATCTTAGTGGTGTCAAGCAAAGACATCCCTTCAGCTTTTTCATGTTGTGGCTCCCGTGACTGGGTGAGAATATTCACATCTCACCCAGGAGGTCAGCATCTCCTTGATTGAAGCCTGACAAAGATGAGCCCGCGAGGAGCTGGGGCAAATGAAGTGGAGAAACAGAGGGTAATCCTTCTCCAGAGAGGAGCTCCGTGGGGAAACTGAACAGCCTTGGGAGCAGCTGGGCAGAGTGTGGCAGACCCTGCATGAGCAGGTGGGAGGGGGTGCTGCCAGGGGTGTGCGCGCCCAGGCCCAGGAGCGAGTGCGGGTGAGCAGTAGAACCCCATCTTAGGAAGCACCGACAAGGCTGTTGGCAGGGCTCCGTGGGAGTGTGACGTCTAAGGTCCCACAGGGCCCCTAGACTCCAGTCGAGGCTGCGCCTGGTTCAATGCTCTGATGCCGCTGTCTCTGACTTCTTCATAGTTTTTCAATAAGCGTCCCTGCAAATTATGTGGCTGCTCCTGGCTGCAGGTTGCTAAGTCTCCAAGGAGAGTGTGAAGGAGACTTTAGAAAGCAGCCTTATCTCAGTTAATACTCACAATTACAGCAACTACAACTCGGGACACGGCATCACCAAGCTGCCCAGCGCCAGTTTATACTGAAATTAAGGTCTTTACACCAATTCATGGCTGTCCACAACCACTGGCCAGTGTACATATGAACTAAAATTTCTAGATTTGGGGAGAAACAAAGGCTGTATGTGCTTAGATAAATGCAATCACTGGAAACATCTATATGACCTAGGAGATATATATATTGGGAGCGTTTCTGTTTATGAGTTCATTAAAAATGAAAAACTGAAAAATAAAAAAAGTAAAAGCAGTCTTTCCACAAACACCAAAAGTAGATCCAGGAAGAAGCAGCTTTAGACAGTTCCAGGTTGGAATTCAAAGGGGCCACAGTGGATGGAGCCTTAGAGGTCCTTCAGAGGACCTGAGAGGGAACAGTCTCTGCCCCCCTCCCTCCTTCCCTAGCTCCATCCCTGTTTGCTGACCTTCCTAGAAAAAAAAAAAAAGAATACCTTTCCAATTACTTGTAGAAAAAAAAAATCAGTTTCCAAGTTAAGTCACTATCCTCCACAAATCTTATTGCCTCATAGGCATTTACAAGTGTTCTACAGATAGATTTATAATTTAGGATTTAGGTGATACTGTCAACCCCCAAAAGAGACCTACAAGCCAGACACACTTAACAACTGATTTGAAGGTTCAAATTTGTTCATAAAGCTTGGGTTTATCCTCATCCTATTGGCTTCATATTTAACCTGTGACTTCCTTTAATTTTTTGGCAGTTAAGAAATATTTAACTTTTCCAAATTTCTTAGTCTGATTTCCAGCTAAAATTATTAATTAGATGCTGTATGTACTAAGCTGCTCAGATGCCCCTTTCAAGACTGGGCGACTTCCTCTTCCACATGTCAAGGTTGCTCTTAGCTGTCAACACTCCCTTTGAAACTGCAATCTGCTAAAGAGAGTCACCTCTCCCAAGGCCAGGTCCCATTCCCCAGGCAGCATGAATCTATTGCTTCTTCAATGCAAGACCATTACAACTAGTTTCATAGCTCCCAAGGGGCTGACTCAGGCCTATTGTACTAGCTATGAGCTCAACTTCTCCCACTTTCCAACCTCTCCGCTTCCCTTCCCACTCAGATGTTAATCTTGAAAACACTCTCTAAAACCTTCTTGTACAACAATCTCCATCTGAGAGTCTGCTTCTGGGGAACCTGACCTACAAATCTAAATTACTGTACAGCCAGATGATGGGAAACAAGTCAATCCAGAGTGGTCAGAGCTTTTACTATCACATTGTACGTCCCAAACTGTCCCTCATGGTAAAGGCTCAGAAGCAAATCATGTCACTCGTTATTCTGTATCCCCAAATGCTTTCAAGCTAAAATAAAAAGGGGCATCCTGGGACAGAGGAAAAAAGCATGGACTGAAAAGATGTATGTAGAAAAAAGGAAGGACAATTTACCTTGATAACAGAGTGATCATTTACGAGGATTTTATCTGTTTATGTGTGTGTATACATATATATACACATACATGCATGCATATGCATGACATAACATAAGAATAAATGTACCCATTATTGAATTAAAAATATTCTTTCTTGCCCAGCTGGTGTTGCTCAGTGGTTGAGCATCAGCCCATGAACCCAGAGGTCCCTGGTTTGACTCCTGATCAGGGCACATCCCTGGGTTGCTAGCTCAATCCCCAGTGTAGAGCATGCAGAGGCAGCTGATCAATGATCTCTCTCATCATTGATGTTTCTATCTCCCTCTTCCTTCCTCTCTCTGAAATCAATAAAAACATTTTTTTAAAATATTCTCTCTTTCTGAACAGGAAAACTCCAGATGCAGACTAGATAATACCTATATAATGTATGGGGCGGGGGGGGGGGGAATACAAAGTCCTAATCAGGGCTCTCTTTTGGTCAGAAAAAGAAACAACAGAAACCTACTCAAGCTAGCTCATATCAAAGTTACACAGCAAAGTGTACAGCCAGCCTCACAGTGACTCAGCCTGCAGGTCAGGATCAAGACACTTACTTCTCTTGGTGTCTCAGAGGCCAAATGGCCTCTATTCTCTGCATGTCTTTGTCAGTCTCTCCCTCTCTGTTGACTCATCTTGCACATGGCCCAACATACCTTCCTCTGTAGGGCAGTATCATTTCTTTCTCTGGTAAATCCACACTTCTGCTTTCCACCTCAAAAATCTCAAACTTTCTTCCTCCTCCTCAAACCTCTTACTCCTATCAATCTCAGAAGATGACTTAAATCCTACTTCACAGATAAAAACAAACCATCAGATATTTGGTTCCTCATCATTCCAATCACAAGCTTATATCTTTTCTCTTTTATTTAAACCATCTTGTTCACTGAATTCTTTCCATCAACCTTTAAACATCCTTATATTTATTCTACTTAAATGCAAATTTTAAAAAGGTCCTCTATGGACCCACAATTAAATTCTACTTAAAAGAGTCCCCTCAATTCCCTCCAGGTATCCCCTTCATATCTCTTGTCCCAAACTTCCTGAAAGATTTGCCCATATAAACTATATATATTTATTCACCTACCCCTCACTCTAACCATTCCAATCTAGTTTTGGCCCATTACTTCATAGAAAAACCTTTTTCTAAAGTCACCAATGATCCCCTTGTTACTGAATTCAATAGCTATTTATCAGTCCTCACTGTATTTGATGTTTCAGCAGAATACCTTTTTTATTAATTCAGGTATTATTTACACACAGTGAAATGCACAGATCGTAAGTGTACAATTTGATCAATCTGACAAATGCTTAACATGTACAATACACATTCCTATCAAAATATAGACCACTTCTATCCTTCCAGAAAATTGCCTCATCCATTTTCTGTCAACCCCTCACCCCTGCTACTATAAAAGAGACCACCAATGTGATTTATAACACCATGGATTAGCTTTGCCTAGAGCTTTATGTAAATAGAATCATAAGGTCTGCACTATTTGTGTCTGACTCTTTTTATTCAGCATGATGATTTTGAGATTCCTCTATATTATTTATGTACCAGAAGTTTATAAGTTTATTCTTCTTTATTGCTGGATAGATTTTCATTGGATGAATATACCACAGTCATTTCCAGTTCATGGCAATTATATGAACATTCTCGTATAATATAAGAGTTTTTGTAAATACATGCTTTCATTTTTCTTCTAAAAATATCTACATATCAAGTTCCTAAGTCATAATATAGATGCACGTTTAACTTTTAAACAGTTTTCTAAAATAACTGTACCATACTTTGCTCCCACAAACAATGTGTAAGAATTCTAGTTGCTCATTACCTTCCCCAACATTTGATGTTGCCAGTCCTTTTTGTTTTTAATCATCCTAGTGAGATAAAAATACTCTTTCCCTTTATTTGGTGTAGCAAGGGTTTCTTGGTTTTATCCTACCTTTCTTCTTTAATGTCTTTGCAAGATCGCTGTCCTCTTTCAACTTTTATAAGTAAAGTTTCCTTAAAGCTCATTCTTAGGCTTTCTCATCTGAATCTAGTCACTCATCCTAACCTGCAACTTCATTGTCACCTGTTTATAGATGACTCATAAAATTACATTTCCAACCCATCCTGTCCTATACCTACAAAAGCCAAAGAACCAAAACTAAACTTAGGATCTCCCTTCCATCTCTCCAGATTATCCCCAAACCTGATGGACAAGTCAAACATCAACTCATATATATTCCATTTTAAAAGAGGTGGCTTTTGGCCTGGTTGGATGGCTGAGTTGGTTGGAGCATCTTCCCATACACAAAAATGTTGCAGGTTCAATTCCCAATCAGGGCACATATTTAGGTTTGGGTTCAATCCCAGGTCAGGGAACCTATGGGAAGCAACCGATTGATGTTTCTCTCTCATAATAGATGTTTTTCTCTCTCTCCCTTCCTATCTAAAATCAGTGGAAACATATCCTTGGGTGAGGATTAAAATTTTTAAAAAGGTGGCTTTTGATTCCCAAATATCTTTCAAATATTAACATTTTGCCATCACCACCAAAGTCCTTGCTTCCAATATCTCTCACTTGGACTTCTGTAATAGCCTCCCAGCTATTTATACACATACATGCCTTGGGCCTTCAGCAATTGGTTCTCCGTACCATAGCCAGAATAACCTTTTTAAAATAATAATAGGTTATATAATATCTTTCTTCAAAACCTTTGATTCTTCAGATAAAGATAAAATTACATACCATGCCTTGGAAAACCCCCACATTGTCAGGATCCTGCCTACCTCTCTAAATTCCTCTCTAACCACATCCCTCTGGCCTTCCTTTGGACTTTCTCCTCTTCCACAATACTGGCTTCCTTCCACTTCTTCAGAATCACCATTCCCCCTCCCACCAGAGACTCTCTGTTCTTCCTGCCTACAAGGTCTTTATTCCCTATTTGCCTAATTAACTCCTACACATCCTCAGAGCTTAGCTTAGTTCTCTCTGTCGTCTATGGAGAGCCATCCCTGGCCAGCCTAATCTTAGTCAAAATTCCTAGTTTATATTTTCTTATAAAAATATTGTATATTTCCTGTGATGCATTCATCAAAGAGTTTAACTTTACTTAAAATAAAATGTATCTCCTCTACAAAGGGAAGGGGATATATGATTCTATTAATTCCAGCACAAGGCCTAGCACCTCATAAATCCATTTTTGTTTCAAGAAAAAAATGAATGGGTATCATTTGTTTTTGTGACCCTTTGAATGCTTATTTTTAATTTGAAAGGGAATCTCATTAGTTCTTGGCCAGTCAATGAATCATATGGATTTGGGTCATGTGTCCATCTTTAGTCCAATCAGCAATGGCCAGGGTGGGATTATATGGATGTAGGGTTCTTCCAGAATGGCAACTGGGGCAAAATTTATAGACAGGGCCACAGTTACAAAAACTAATGTGAGACATGTCTAGATCATGCAAATTCTGTAAATGAAATAAAATTAACTTCCTTAAAAACTTTATAGAAAGAATGTCTTAAGTTTTCAGATATGTGAATATGAGAATTTATACTTGGGTGAGATGTGAATGCTCATGGATGTATATGTGAGTTTGCATTCCCTTCCCATTCTACTAATTCTTTCTTTGGGTCATTGACCAACAGTCTAGCTAAAGCCAAAGCTCCAAATGAGGGGGAATCAAAGAAAACTCTTCTCCTCACAATTAACCAAAACCAACTGTGTTTTCTAAGTGAAAAACAAAACATAATTTTAATATGTACATAAAAAACATTGTAGGAAAAGCTAATCTGAAATCATAAATAAATTATTGCATATTGAAAACACTGTACCTTTCAGAAAAGTATTAAAATTTAAAATAAAATGATCACAATTAAGAAGTATTGATACAGCTTAAATATAATTACAACAAATATCATTGCAAAGGCAATCTTTAAATAAAATATTTCTTACTTTCTGGCAATCATCTACTCTTTTGGACTGATACTCACTATAACCAAATTCAGAATCAACAAAGTAATTAGAGGTTCCCTGGGAGTTTTCTATAACAGGATATAGTCCTAGAGAGTAGGTAAATCAAACCAAATTTGAAAAAAAATAAACAAATTGTTTGACTTTGATAGTTAACGGAAACTATGTGGAGAGAGTGTGACAGTATTAAAAAACACTGGACCATGAGAAAAAGACCCGAAGTCTAATACCTAGTTGTCTCACTACTTAATAATGAAAACCTGAAATAGTCTCTGGGCCTCAGTTTTATCTTCTTAAAAATGAAGCTGGGCCCTGGCCAGTGTGGCTCAGTTGGTTAAATGTCACCCCGTGCACCAAAAGGTCTCCAGTTCCATTCCCGGTCAGGGCACATGCTGGGGTTATAGGTCTGATCCCATCAGGGTGGATGTGGGAGGTAACTGATCAATGTTTCTCTCTTACATTAATGTTTCTCTCTCCTTCTCTCTCTAAAATCAATTTTAAAAAACCACCATATCCTCACATATCTTGGGATGAGGATTTTTAAAAAGTGAAGTTGCAATAAATCTTCATTGATTAATGTTTCTGTTTGATTGCCAATTCTTATGATCTGAGGTCTCCAACATCTACCAGTGATGCTGCTGTAGGGACAGGAAGTCACCTGTGCTCTATTTGCCAGCATGAGACTAGACCTGTGGTCGGCAAACTGCGGCTCGTGAGCCACATGCGGCTCTTTGGCCCCTTGAGTGTGGCTCTTCCTAAGCCTTAGGAGTACCCTAATTAAGTTAATAACAATGTACCTACCTATATAGTTTAAGTTTAAAAAATTTGGCTCTCAAAAGAAATTTCAATCATTGTACTGTTGATATTTGGCTCTGTTGACTAATGAGTTTGCCGACCACTGGACTAGACCATCTCTCAGCTCCCACCTAAACCTCCACTCAGTTCAGCTATAGTATGTCAAAGGCCAGCGCTTTTGTGTCCTGACTTACAGACTGTGTGATTTCCATTCAGCAAGCACTTATTGAGGTCCTAGTAGGCATCAGCTATAGGGGGATGCAACAAAAAAACAAAGAGAAGAGAAGATGCCTGCTCTCAAGGAGTTTAAGTCTATTAGATGACTTAACTGAGAGGCATTTTTTAAAAATTAAAAATATAATCAGGACAACAATTTACGGCCATGTGCATCTGATCTAATTCTAAATATTAAATCAGAGAACATATATTATGCTTTATACTGTTACTGAAGTTAGTGATGTTTTAATTCAAAGGAAATGTTTCCATTAAGCATGTCTGTCTAGAAGATTACTTTTTAAATGTATTATTTATATCTTCCCACAATGACATTCAAACACTACAAGAACGCTGTCCTTCAAAAAGATATGAATGATAAATTAAGAGTAAAGTAGACCATCTGAAAACTGTATTTCATTTTAACCTTGTAATATCCAGTATGTAGTAGATTCTCCTCATAAGTTCTGGCCAACCTGGTTCTTTCAATAGCCAAAAATACTCAGCTCATTTTCTGCTTTCAGAATTTGCTGTTAGAATTCCCATGGTTAAAATAACCTTCCCACTCTGTCCACCTACTCATACTTTACTAATCCATCCAGCAGCCTCAGGTGACTCCTCCACTCTACATCCTCTAAATCCATTCATTCATACACAGTTTTAAAACTTCAGGCACCTATTGCATGCCAGGCACATGCTTATATGAGGGATACAAATAA
Organism: Myotis brandtii; assembly: GCF_000412655.1. Taxonomy (NCBI): domain Eukaryota; kingdom Metazoa; phylum Chordata; class Mammalia; order Chiroptera; family Vespertilionidae; genus Myotis; species Myotis brandtii. The sequence continues at coordinate 1,207,702 of NW_005367989.1, forward strand.
GAATGATTCTGCTTATGCCGTACTCAGGTGAGAATGTCACATGAAAAATGTATGACAGAGATGTGCACCGAGGACAAATATTAAAATTAATCTGGGAAATCTGAGAAGAGGTGTCCCAAGTTAATTGGAAATGTTAGATAAAAATTAGGTAGATAAGAAGGAAATTCCTGACAGAGAGAAAAACACAAGTGGAGTCACCAGGCTGGGAAGTAGCAATGATACCTTGAGAACTAGTGCAGTAAGGCTGTGCACAGACCAGTGAAAGGAGGTAGAGAGCAAGGTACAGATTAAGAATTTTAAACTTTACTCTGGAAGCAAAGGGGTCTTCCTGGTGGGACATAATCAGATGAATTTTAGAAAGATTTCTCTGACCTCAGTGTGAACATCAGATGGGAGGAACCCTGACTGGTGGCAGGGAAATGAATTAGGTGGTTATTGCAGGCAGCCAGGTGAGTCGTGATGAGTGTCAACATTAAGGTAAAGGCAATGGAATTGGAAAATAAATGAGAAATCCAAAGTATTCCAAGGAGATAAAATCTGTAGGATTTGGTGGTGGCTGAATAAGGAGTTGCAATGGGGATGCTACCATAATGACAGGGATTACAGAAAAGCATCATGTTTAGGCAGAATATCAAGAAATTTATGATGGGTCACAATCAGTCCAAAGTGCCTATGAGACATCCAGGTAGAGATATTTAGCAGGTGGTTAAGGACATTAATCTAAAATTTGGAAGAATATTCTAATGTAATAATATAGATTTAGGAATTACTAGTATTTAATATATGACTAAAGCCAGGAGTATGCTTAAGATTGACCAAATACTGCACATAAAATGGGAGGACTAGAAGGTTGAGAGTAGACCAAAGGGAAGGCCAACATTTGAGAGTAAAGAGAAGATTGAATAGGGACGTGTAGGAAATTACATGTCATTTTTTTTTAATTTGCACTACCTTATTATATAAATTATCTGCTCCTTGTGGCCTGGGACTGTGTTTTTGCTTTACTTTGTTTTGTTTTGCTTTATTGTATGTGTTTCTCCAAGAGTCTTAAACTATGCTGCCTTTATGGAAGGAAGGGCTAAATAGTCACCTGACTAATTAGCAATCATAGTTCTACTCAATAGTGACTATTACAGCTTAGATCTTTGGAGCTCCAAATATCACGCTATACCTTTCTAATAAATGTGTCTGGAACAATACTCAGACAATGGTATCTTTTTCAGACTAGTATCAAGATTTTACTGAAGGTTGCTATATATTAGGTGGCTAGATTTGGCTTAGGGTACATAGACTTGGGTAAACTGAAATATCTAGCTTAATTAAAAGAATACTTGAATTCTTAAATTATGTTTTTATGAAAATTTTCATGATGATCATGAGGAGTGTCAAAGTAGAATCTTCTCTGTACAATTTTTACCCTTACCCAGATTTTAATATCCAAAATAAATGAGCCAGCTCATTTCAATATCCCTTAATTTCAGATACCAGGATGTAAAATATATCCATTTTCCCCCTATAAAAGAAGGGTTAGGTAAGAAGACTTAAGCCGCAATATATTACAAGACAGAGATAGCTAAGGAAGATAAAGCTGCTAAGCTGTGTGAAATATAAAAGGAAAAGCCATTCGATTAACTTTACTTTTGTTTTCATCTCTTTCTACTAATACACTAAGTAATCTTTCTGACATGAATCGAATGCCTGTATGTGGGCATATATTTGAAAAAACCTGATACATTGATTTATATATTCCTTAGATATTTCAGACACCATCTACCTAGTTTTCTAAAATGTGAACACCATAGATTGAAAACAAAACAGCTAGCCACCCGAGTAAAGACCTTCTCCTTGCATTTGTTAAGAGCTATGTTTAAGTGGTCAGAACAATAATGGGGCACATGAGGCTAGTGTACTGATTACTTACAACTTTAAAATAACTGGATATTCTTGAGAGTACAAACACTTCTCAAATATCAATCAGAATGCTTTGAGCACAGAGAGTTGGGAGCTAATTAAATAGGCTACATAAAGTCTAACAAATATATCCAGAAAACTTCATCAATAACTACTACTGTAGCAGTTCCCTTTAGGAAATATGCATACCATTCATGAGAGCCCATTAAAAATAGCTAAACTGTGTGAGACGTTTATATGACAGTACAGACACCTTAATTGGTTTTCAATTCACATACCTTCTCTATGTAAATAGAGACAATAATTACCTGACATAACAATGGGGAAATGTGTACACTAATAATATATAAATCATTAGCAAGATATTACCCTTTATATCATACAAAGATATCTGTTTGGCTCATTATGGTTCTTTAAAGGAGCTACTATCTAATTGAGCACATTAATTACTTTCAAATTGCACAAAATTACTTTCTATAACATTAACTTATTTTACTATCTAAACTTAAGAGGAGTTATCAAAATACTACATTCTAAAAATCTATTTAAATGTCTTCTCCCAACTGCAGGCTGCTTTTTTGCAAGGCCCAAAGGGGAATTTTCCCAAAGAGAGTCCTGTAGGCAGTTGTAATTCAGAGCTACAGTTACTTGAAAAATGTTTTGAAATTTTACTTTGCCATAAAAGGTAGCATTTTACTGAGGCTCCATCAAAGATAACACCTCCTTCTCAGCAAAAGCCTTTCCACTTACCAAACAATGAGTGTCATCACTCTATGTGTACAACTTGTTTGCATTATTGATAAAATATATATTATCACTGTTAATTGATTTTCTGAAGTTTCAAATGAATAATTTGGGTCAGGGAAAGCAAAATTTATAAAGAGGAAAACCATATAATTTATCATCCAGATTGAAACTGAGAGAAAGAAGTACTATCCATAATTATACCATGAAATAGGCATAAACAGATACTGTCCTGGGCAAACCAATGTGTACATTCACTTTCCTTTTAAACAAGTCTATTTTGTCTTTGAATGAAGGTTCATGTGTACAGGAAATTTTCACAAGATAGCAACAGAGGTAGGAATATCTAAGGTAAATTCTGCAGTATATTCCCCTCTTGTCATGCACAGAAAAGTGTTTTAGAGCAAAATAAGTGTAGATAAGCTTGATGTAAGAGTATGAAAATATATATACAGAAAGCCTAAGACATCCAGAACAAAAATCTTAAAAATTCTTAAACACATATAATCTATTACATTATCCAACACTAAAGTAACATGAAAGAGAAACTACTACCTCACAAGTATATGGCCCTTCATTCAACTAATTTTGAAAATGAATAATTTATTAAATTCAGTGACACTAAAATTATCAGAATGTTTCTCTAAATTTTTTTCTAGTAAGAGATGAGGAAATTGCCTACAGCTACTTTCTCTTTTCATTTTTGAATTAGGATTGTTGCCTTTTAGGTATTTCAAAATTTATCATTTTGCCCACATTGCTTTTTGTGCTAAAACACATTTATGAGCTATTTAATGAGAAAGGAAGAAGGTAAATATACCCTCAGATCAAATCCTGGACTCATTTTACCTTTTGTCTCCTCGCCAAATTCTCACACTGGTAGATGCAGCCCTGGCCATGCTGCATTGCTAGCATGACACGATGGATGGGTTTTTCTACAAGAACTCATCTCCACAGGACCCCTAGTAGCTGTAATAATCACAGGAAAAGATGATCTTGGGATTCTTCCACACAGCCTCATCAAGTTCGAAGGGCAGCATTAACAATTCCACTTTACACATAAAGAAACAGAGGCCAACCCTAACCGGTTTGGCTCAGTGGATAGAGCCTGCGGACTCAAGGGTCCCAGGTTCGATTCCGGTCAAGGGCATGTACCTTGGTTGCAGGCAAATACCCAGTAAGGAGTGTGCAGGAGGCAGCTGATCGATGTTTCTCTCATTGATGTTTCTAACTCTCTATCCCTCTCCCGTCCTCTCTGTAAAAAATCAATAAAATATATTAAATAAAAAAGAAATAAACGGAGGCCAGAATCTAATCCATTGCTCTATCCAACTATCTGATGCTCACCTCCCTTTGCTGTGACAGTTTTAAAACCTACCAATTAAAACGCAGGAGGCAGCTGATCGATGTTTCTCTCATTGATGTTTCTAACTCTCTATCCCTCTCCCGTCCTCTCTGTAAAAAATCAATAAAATATATTAAATAAAAAAGAAATAAACGGAGGCCAGAATCTAATCCATTGCTCTATCCAACTATCTGATGCTCACCTCCCTTTGCTGTGACAGTTTTAAAACCTACCAATTAAAACATAGGAAGAACTATGCCAACATTGGGCTATCAGCAGAGGGCTCTCTATTCTGCCCAAACAGCCCCAATGCCTGACCCAATTCTAATACCTGAAATGAGGGTCTTAATGTTGAATTGTATATGATATGATACTTTGTTAGAAATAGTCTACCTAATAAATACAATTCACAATTCAAAACAATAGTAGGGAGGAGAGATAACCTCATGGTGGAGGATGGTGGAAAATTGCTAAGGTATTAGAGCAAACCAGCAAGGAGATTAGAAAAGCCCCAGGTGCATAGGGGGTTTAATGAGTCACCTGAGGCCAGATCTAGAGGGTGGAGGCAGGAGGACTTGGAAAGGGACAGAAAATGCCACTTAGCCATGCGAAATTCTTCTCTTGTTCCCTTTACGTTTTATTCTCTGGACTCCAGGATCAAATGTCATGAGCAAAGGGTCAGGAAGGTACCTGGCTACTTCTGGGAATTTTACTAATATTAGAAAACTAATAGCTGACTAATGGGTTTTTCATCAGGAGGGGAGCACCAGGCAGAGTAAAATATGTAAAGTAACCAGAAGGCACTCAGATATGGCAGTCTTCTCCCCCAACAGAAGAGGGAAAACAACCATAATGCCCACAGGTTGATGCGCTTTTCAAAAGACTTACAAGAGCACTAAAGACCTAGAGTCCATGTACGTGGCCCTGGGTTCTATTACTCTAGTTGCCATGTGCCTTAGGAGGCAAATTTACTTCAACTTTCGGGACCAGCTCTGAATCATTCAACTCATATCACAGGACAAAATGTAAAAAGTTGTTTAAAAATATAAAATAGACCATAAAGATAAAATGAAAGGCAACACAATGGACTATATAACCCAGGTACGCAAACCTGTCCATCTACATATCACACATATGGAAGAATAACAATATTATTTCAAGAATTCCCATATTTGCCATCTTTCCAGGAAACTTACTATACACATTGAACACAAATTGTTCTCCAAATTTAATAAGTTGAGCAAATAACACTTGCAAGATGTAGTGTTTCTATTCAAGTCAGCAGCAGCACATATAGCCCACACAGGTTTCCATATTCTACTCCTAATTTAGTAACCTATTTACTTAAACAATGGTGCCCCCTCAGTTTTGGTTAAGAAGGAACACAAGTTGAAAGAAAGTCCAAGACAGGCTGGCAAAAATGTGAACTAATGGTTATGTCTCTTACCCTCCATTCCCTTTAACTCCTCACCTCTTTAATTGTTTAGGCTTCCCTTTTCTATGTTTTCTCCAGGAGTACTTGAGAACTCAGTACTGAGCATGCACATTTACTAAGATAGGTATTTGTTGAAAATGGAAACCTCCAGAAGATTTCATAGTTAACCTTCCCTAAATTTAACCCTACCCATCAATGGTGTGAAGGAGACTAGACTCTGAGTGAAAGGTTGTAAGTTCTCCCTCTCTTGTGGTTTCCTACTTAACACAGAATCCCCTCAGAACAGGTAGCCCTCTTCTCAGGGTTTAGTCATTCTCTCACTACTATTACCGTTTTCCTTTTCTTTCATAGCCATCCTGACTCAGCATTGTGACAGAATATTTTGGGGTGTACAATATAAAAATCTTTGCAAACCCCAAGGAAATCAGAATGCCTTCATACATGGGAAGTCTATCCTTACCCCTCTCCAGCGGCCCTAGTCAACTTTTCCTTCTCTTCAGTTGCTAATTGGGGTCTGTCATGGAGCCTTATGGATACATTTCAAGCCACACTAGTATAATTGATTGGAGGGAGAAAATGGAGAAAGAGTTCTGCTCCTTCTACTTTCTTTCTCCTCTCACAAAGGAAGTGGATATTAAGGATGTTTGAAAAGTTAGTGTTTAGTTCCCTGTTAAAAAGACAGGGAGAAGTCCAAAGTCAATAATCTTTATAAATCAATTCACACCACAAACTGCAGGATTCATAAGAAAAATAGAAACTCATGGAATCCTAGTTTAATTTTCTTGCTTACATTTACACAGTAAGTGGTAGGACTAGATCTAGAAGCCCAAAATGCTTGGATCCAAAGTTAAAGGTCTTTCTACCATAGCATGAAGCTTTTTATTATCTTTGAACTGGAGACAATCCCCCTGCCCTCAATCCACAGGAAAACTATTAAAGTGGGTGAAGCTGCAGGCCCTCCTAGAATCAGCAGCTGAACTTCTGAATCAGCCTAACCTTTTGCCAAACCACAGCTCTGAAACTAAGGAAAGAGAAGAAAGGTAGATGAAATACAAGCCTCTTTCTGGTAGGACAGTGTAGCGTATGGGAACATACTTGGATTTGGAATAAAAGGTCTGTATTGTATGTCAATTGTAATAAAAAAAAAGTTATTTAAAAAAAAGATCTGGATTTGAATCCTGACTGGGCCATCATGTGAGTCAGCTGAGGTTATTACTGGAACTCTGAGTGTAAGATGAAGAATCAAGGATCATGTGACCTAACTTACCTTCTGTGCAGGCTGTTGTGAGAATTCAAATATACATATATTAAACTTGAGCATAGTTCAACTATTTGGCATGTGAGTCAATAACCACTTAGGATAATGGCCAGCATGAGGTAAATGCTCAATAAATGTTAGTTTTATTTAATATTCCAATATGGTTCTCAGTCTCCATTCTCAAACCATCCCTTTAACTCTATTTCTTTTTTTCCTCTTCTCTACTATTCTGTAGCTCCTTTCTCTATGAAGTATTTATAAAAAGGGAATAAGATTTTAGATCTTCAAGAGATCTTCTCTGATTTAGGTCCCAGATAATGCAGTTTTCCACCCAGGTAATATATTGGCTCATGGTGTCTGGGGACAGTTACTTAAAGGAGTATTCATTGAGGAAGTTAGGTTTCAAAAAGTCTCCAGAATGCACACACACACACCAAAAACTCTATTAAGGTTAAGAAAAGATCTTTTATTTTCAGAGAATTAAATTAACCAGTAAAATTTATTTGCAGGAGTCAACTATTTCTTGTAATATACCAATGGTATTTAAAATCAGTGCTCTCTGCAAACAAAATGAATTATTGTTTATAATAAAGTACTTACAATTTCAAATAAAAATTTTCCTGAAATCTTGAGGTGAAAGTAGCTTGAGTATTTTCTTCCACTGATATATATTTAAAGGCATTATCAAGACCAAATTCACGTAGCAATTTACAATCAAGGCTGATTAAACTATACAACTATATTTTAATTGATACTTTGTAAAGTTTCTTTGGAATATTTACCCATCACTTTTCTATCTTCTATGTATTAATGTCTGTTTTTATACATTGTGAAGGGACAGAGTATTCACAGTAGGTAGCTCAAAGTGATGGTTCTGCAGTGGTGACAACAGTGAATTTTAAGTCTAATCACTCTGTTTCCAGAACTTTAGCTTTATATGATCTGTTGTGAATTTCTCAATATGTGATATGAGGGACCCAGCATTACCATAAAAGCTTATCTCTGATTTAACAAATGTTTCAAAGCCCCGTGGAAAACATCCTGTCTTCCAATCTATTGTTATGCAAAGTTTAGAAAAGGCCAACACCTTTGACTGTGTTATTAACTCCTATATATACCTATGGGTCATCTGAATAGTCCCTATGATCCCCAGTTTTTATGGCATAAAGTGCACTCCAGAAAAATGTACAACACTGTTCCGCTAATTGCAGTCAATTTGACACACTTACATGGCAGCAAACTGGTATTCCAAAACACTCACCGATGTGCCACTGCACAAAAGGCCGAGGTGTTAGCAGTGGAGGCTGATTGATAAAGTTAATGCAGAGGTCCTGGATTATAGGGAACTGTTGTATAACAGCATCACATACTGCAATATTGTGTGAATCCTTGCTATAAAGGAACCATATTTGCAAACCAGTGGACAGCAGCCACAGGAGCAGCAGCGGGAAAGATGTTTTAGACACGAATAGTTGGATGGTGCTCCTCATTTGTATTCGTCTATAGAAGCCCATACAATCTTATCATAGGCAGTTAGCAGGTCTGAGATTCTGTCCTAAAAACTCACCCACTCGCACTTAAAGTCCCTCACTCTCCGCCATCCCTGAAACAGCCAATGACGGAGCATGATGGCCACTACTTGCACTGTGCCTTCCCCTTCCTATCCGGACCCTGTCCAGCAGGAGCCCATGGTTTTCACTGGCTGCTGGAGGCCTCCATCCACCAGCTGTTTGCAGCAAACACCAAAGGGAACAGTAGCAAACCTGTAAATCCTGACCAGCAGAGAAGGTGCCCAGAACAAGTGGCAGGGGCTGCAACCAGTGAGGACAGACGGACTGACAACCAGACAGACAGACAGCACCATCAGACACCATCCACTACTTCCAGTCTCAGGAGAGGGGAAGCCTGCAGCACCAGGGACATCATTGTTCCCGGCAGGGACAGGCAGCAGGTTAACGAGGGTTGTGCCTCCCTCAAAGCAGCAGGCTTAAAGTATTTGGGGTTTAGTTTTTGGATGAGAAGGAGCAGGGAATTCAGAAACCTGCTGCTCTTGATAGAAGCAGGCCAGCTCTGGCCTTCCAAGTTAATGGCCCTTTTCTGAGTCTACAATGGAAAGGGCAGGAATGACTGGATTTCTACACTTTTGCTGTGACACGGCACCCACAGCTCTCCCTCAATATTCCCCTCTCCCATCTGGGTAGCAGTCACACTGGCGGGGGCCCATCCGCCTAGGAACACAGCCTCCCTCCATCCCTGTCCTGTGAGCACTGCTGCACTGAGGGGAAGCGGAAGAAACCTTTGGTGGCAGCATCTTCTCTTCAGGAAGCAATCCTAGGGGGTGGGGAGAGCCATGTTGGGAGTGCTCCATGCCTGGCTTTCACCCCTCTTCCCTTCTGTGTCTGCCTCTTCTTTGCTGTCAGCTAACTCAAGATGCAACAGGTTCCCTTTGGCTCCTCATGCCAATCCTGTGCCCCCAGATACACTACTGACCCAACCAGGGAAACACCAAGCAATTAGTCCCAGGCAGGGTTTCTAAATCCCCGCACCCCTGAGTTGAAAACTTTCCTGAATACATGAAGACCTGCCAAGGGAAGACAGGGTTGAAGTCCCCTTCAGCTCCACTCTAGGTATGATGCTAAGGAGCAGCAAAACCGACTCTGGGTGCCAGGACCTTGTAAGCAGCACAGTGTCACACACTCCTACACCACCAGCTATGGGCCTGTCCCCTCCCCAGACACAGGGCACTGGACAGGGATCCCTTGAAGGGCTGATGGACTTTAAAGAAGGGGAGACGTATGCAAATTCCCAATCCCCTATTGTACTGCTTGCACCAGGAACTGAGCAGGCCCCGGAGGTCTCTTGGAAACCAGTAAAGAGGAACCTCTATTTTATTCACACCAGACTCCCCATCAGCTTCTCCCACTGCACTGCTGCACTGAGGGGAAGCAGAAGAAACCTTTGGTGGCAGCATCTTCTCTTCAGGAGGCAATCCTAGGGGGTGGGGAGAGCCATGTTGGTGTGCTCCATGCCTGGTTCTCACCCCTCTTCCCTTCTGTGTCTGCCTCTTTGCTGTCAGCTAACTGAAGATGCAACAGGTTCCCTTTGGCTCCTCATGCCAATCCTGTGCCCCCAGATACACTACTGACCCAACCAGGGAAACACCAAGCAATTAGTCCCAGGCAGGGTTTCTAAATCCCCGCACCCCTGAGTTGAAAACTTTCCTGAATACATGAAGACCTGTCAAGGGAAGGCAGGGTTGAAGTCCCCTTCAGCTCCACTCTAGGTATGATGCTAAGGAGCAGCAAAACCGACTCTGGGTGCCAGGACCTTGTAAGCAGCACAGTGTCACACACTCCTACACCACCAGCTATGGGCCTGTCCCCTCCCCAGACACAAGGCACTGGACAGGGATCCCTTGAAGGGCTGATGGACTTTAAAGAAGGGGAGACGTATGCAAATTCCCAATCCCCTATTGTACTGCTTGCACCAGGAACTGAGCAGGCCCCGGAGGTCTCTTGGAAACCAGTAAAGAGGAACCTCTATTTTATTCACACCAGACTCCCCATCAGCTTCTCCCACTATTACAAACTTTGCATTGTCAACGGCGTTACATAGATGTAAGAAAATGTGACTGCACACAGGTATTTTGTGTAAAAGACTGTGCATAAAAGGTTAAAGGGAGTCTGGGGAGGCAGGTTCCCAAAGATGGCAACTGCCCCCCAATAAAGACCCTGTTCTGTGATTTGAATGAGTCCCAAAATGAACACTAAAAATAAGCATTTTTCGTAGGTAAATACTGACACCCTTCAGTGGGGTAACCCCAGCCTGCTAAACAACTCCAAGAAGAGCAGAGGAGCTATTCTCAGCACCTCTTCTTCCCACCTCCCCTTCCTTCCACTCACCCCCTGCCCCCTAACCTGCTCCCAACCCAGGGCCCTTCCACTAGGGTGGGATCAGCTCTTCTCAGCTTCCTCACATCCCAGCCCCAGGGTGGTCGCGGTCCGCCCAACCCTCCTCTGCACCCCAGTCTCCAGCCACCCTCTCCCGGCTCCTGGGCTCTCGGCTCCGTGACATCCTCTCCTTCCTCCGGTCCCCCTAACCTCTTCCCTGCTCAAGCCCAGAGCCCCTGGCCCCAAGGAGGGCGCCTCCGCCCGCACCCCGCACCCTCGCCCAGCCCCCTCCCCCACACCCAGCCCAGAGGGTTGGGTGAGTGAGTGGTGAATGGACCGAGGGAGGCACGGAGGCTCGGGTGGCGCGGCTGGGGGTGGCTTACTTGAGCATGGCTTCTTCTTTTTCCTCCTCTTCCTTCTGCCGGTCCATCACTGCCATGATAATGTTCCTCTCCTCCTCGGTCAGGTGGCTCAGGTCGGGCAGCTCTTGCATGGGGGGAGGCACGGTGGGTGGGCGAGCAGGG
>NW_005367989.1:1219484-1224574 GCF_000412655.1 Myotis brandtii
CGCCCCACCTCGCTCTATCCCCAGGTACCCCTCACCCGTGAGTCATCCTCCTTTCCCGGTCTCTGGTCTATGTCATCCTCGCCAGCCCTGTTTGTTCCTGGGTTGCGTTAATCATCAGCATCCCCTACCATCCTCATCGTGGAGCATTCGGATTATTTGCGCACCCACTGGGTTCTGAGCAGCAGGGCAGAACGCCTCTGGATGCATTTTCCCCTCTGAGACCATATCGTTCTCATGACTAGTCAAGTGTCTAGAGAGCCACAACAATGTGATTTTTAAAAACAATTTTGATATACACACACCTCCACCAGCCTGGATTTTTCTGGGTGCATTGTATGCAGTATCTTTCTTGACCCATCCTCAGTAGGTCGGTTCCGCAATTTATCCTAATTTCCCCGCAACTCGGCAACTCTTTAATTTGTCATTTGGGGCTGTGGGTAGTCCTGTCACAGCACTTCTCTGGTGCTTGCAAATGAATTACCTACTCTAATTTTTCATGATGCTCACTATCATCACGGACTCACTTCTTAGCCTCTCTGGGTGCTTCTGCAGAAACACGGATCCCGGATAAGAAAAACACCCAACCTATCATATTGTGAGAAGCTTCTGCTCAATGCCTGACCCAATGATAGGCATTAAGATGAGCTCCTCTTGCTGATAAAGGCAGAAATAAATAGACGATCCTTTCAAAACAGGTAATGTTATCAGTTTTGAAACCCAGAGATTAAATTTTCTTAATACACTTATGAAAGAGTCACTATGGAGAAGGGTTCAAATTGTACGACAATTTAAAAAAAAAATCAATAGTTATGAGAGAATTGGTATGCTCCCCGCCTGGGGGATTCTTTTTATAGTTCCAGGAAGAATCTAGCACTAATCTTTTTTTTTCCTGTAAGCCTAATTTTGTTAATAAAGATGATGATGATGATGATGATATGTATGAATCCTAAAACTCTTAAAGTCTTCAAGTTTAGGGAATGTAAGGTTTTAACTACTGGGTCTACCATTGAATACAGGTGTTGATTCTACTGGGATACATCTTTTTGAATCCTTTCAGTAATAGAAGGTTTACATCTTAAGTCTATTCCTATGTCTAAATCCTTCTACCTAAAAAATTTTCAACTGTTTGAAGTGTCTATCATGCCATCTTCAATTTTCTCCAGAGTAAACCTTCTCAATGTATCTTACCAGTAATTGTGTAGCATGATTTTAATACTGGTCATTGTATTTACAAGCCTTTGCACCCAATAGTGTGTTTTCACTAGCCTTCCAAAGCAGTGAAATCAAGAATACATGTAAAGAACCAAAAACTGTCTGGCATTTACAAGTGCTTTATAATCATTTTTATTTGCACAACTTAACATTGGCTTAACTTTTTGGTAGCCATGCCAGTTATGAGGATATCACTGAAATAAATACATAGGCCACTATAATGCCCATTTTGTGTACCTGTTTCCTTCAGATCAGCATACTAGTATATTCAGGGAGACAGGGGGAATAGTTTGAATTCTGGCTTTACCAGTGATTTTATGATCTTGGCGAAATCATTAATGCTTTCTGAATTTCTGTTTCCTCATCTGAAAAATGGGGTAAAGACATTTACCTCAAAAAAAAGAGAGAGAGAAAAGAAATATTGAATGAGGAGACATATTTGGAGCACCTAACTACATGTGTAACACTTTGTAGTACCCTTTTCCTTATTCCTTGCTCTTTCCAAGAAATATATTAGGCCACCTCTCAATTATTAATATACAAAGGGGACTAGAAATGTAGATGAGATAGTCATTCTATCAAATGCCCTTCTCTGCTAGTCAGTCTGGAGATACAACAGACAAAGGCCTTGTCCTCAAGAGGTTTACAATCATGTTGGTCCTCCTGAAATTCCTCTAAAATAGAAACAAAGGAATAAATCCTTTGATAGACATTAGAACTAGCTGAATGAAGCTCTTAAGGCAGGGGCCTAGTGCACATTTAACAGTGGTGATTTTATTTGCTAGGGCTGATATTACAAAATTCCATAGACTGGGTGGCGTAAACAACAGAAATTTATTTTATCACCGTTCTGGAGACTAGAAATCCAAGATCAAAATGCTGGCAGAACTGATTTCTTCCTGAGGCCTCTCTCCTTGGCTTGTAGATGGCCACTGTTTTTGTGTGTCCTCACATGACCTTTTCTCTGTGCATGTCCTCCCTGGTACCTCCACTTCTACTTATAAGGGCATTATTCCTATTGGATTAGGGCTTCACCCTTATCACCCCATTTAACTTTAATTACCTCTTGAAGGTCTTACCCCCAAATACAGTCACATCCTATGGTATTGGGGCTTTAACATATGAATTTTTAAGGGGGCACAATTCAGTCCAATATAAGTGGCTTCCATTTATAAAAATTACTTTGGAAAAGTATTTGGATGACTTCATGAAAATGTGTCTTGTCCTGATCATCTTTATGTCCATAGCTACTTCCTTGGGCACCATAAGTGCATATGAAAAAAAAAATAGTGAATGAATTGACCAATAAATTAGTAGTTATCATGGTGTAATCCATGAGGGTTTCCCCTTTGTTCAGGAACTAAACTCATCCATTATGGAGGAGTTCAAAACCAATTTCTAAAATCCAAAAGATGTATAAACTTTATACATGTTGACTTTCACAAAAGCAGAACTTAATCTGAATTTAGATAAGCAAACACCTGAAGTAGGTGTACCAAAGCGTGTGGCACACATTAGCTCCTAAATAGACTCTACAGAAAAAGTTTAATAAACCTAGAAAAAAATATGTACAATACCAGCCTCCTAGAAATTCACAATGCCCCTTAACAAATAAAAAGTGTTAAAACGCAATTATTTACTTCAGTAATAAAATCTTGGTTTTACTTGGTTTGGCTTGGCATTTCCTAAGTGTGTTTGGGCTGTCATAGAAGTTCATTCTCTTCTAAAGGGGGGACAATCTTTGGGAAAAATTCTGACTTACAAAACTGATATTCAAAGATGTTAACTAGAGAGATTGTGAAATTTCCAATGCGATTCTCTTGTTCAATCAAAGGTATCCATAGAAAAACATCTTAAATCTCTGTTCATAAGATATGAATGAGGTACGTTTTTTGAAATATATATATTTTTTATTTATATCAGAGAGGAAGGGAGAGGGAGAGAGAGAAAGAAACAACCAGCAATTGAACCTTGACCTCCTGGTTCATAGGTCGACTCTCAATCACTGAGCCACACCAGCTGGGCTGATGTACCCTTAAAGTCAACACTAACATCATGTTCAGGGTGCTAGTCAAAAACAATGACTTAGACAAACTCTTTTAAAGTAAGTGTCTTAGCTATCTTCTCCACTGATACTATCGAATCATCATTTCTCAAAATAACTAAAATTGGACACCACTGTTAACTGTTAATTCACTAGCCGAGATTATAATTTCAGAGTAGAAAATCATTGAAATGGAGTCAAGTTCAAATCTTTACCATTTAAAAGTTGTAGTAGGCTTAATCCTGTCTTCCCCCAAAATTCATATCCACTCAGTCTCAAAATGTGACCTTATCTGGAAATGGACCTTTACTGATAATATTAGTTAAATGAGATTATTTTGTATTAAGATGAGTCCTAAATCCAAAGACTACTTACTGTCTTATGAGAGGAGAGAATGCTTAGACAGACATGCAGGGAAGAAGGCCATGTGAAGATACAGACACACAGAGAAGAAGGCCCTGTGAAAGCAGAGTCAGAGAATGGAGTTATGGTGCCCTGAACCAAGGAATGCCTGGAGCCACCAGATGCTGGGCAAGGGAAGGGAGAAATCTCCTTTAGAGACTTCAGAGCTATCATGGTCCTGCTAACACCTTGATTTTGGGTTTGTAGCCTCCACACTGTGAGAGAAGAAATTTCTGTTGTTTTGGGTAGTTTGTACAGTTTATGGTACTTTGTTACCACAGCCCTAGGAAACAAATATAACAGTTCTGTGAGTTTGGGTGGATTGGTAAACCTCACGGAGCCTTATTTTGCTCATCTATAAAATGGAAATAACAATATTCACCTTTCAGGATTTCATTTTGTTTTAATCCTCACTAGAGGGTATTTTTTTTCCATTGAGTAGAAGGGAGGGGAGGAGAGAGAGAGAGAGAGAGAGAGAGAGAGAGAGAGAGAGAGAGAAACATCAATGTGACACAATCGATTGGTTGCCTCCTGAAGGAGCCCCAGTATGTGCCCTTGACGGGGAATGGAACCTGTGACCCTTCAGTTCGAGGGCCGACGCTTTAACCACTGAGCAAAACCAGCCAGGGCACCTTCCAGGGTTTTGGCAAGGATAAAATAGTTGTGAATATGTGCAGCACCTACTTTGTGCTAGGCGCTGAAGAATATGGGAGAGAACAATGCATACAGAGTAATGGCCCTGGAGGGAATTAGCAATCTATGGACTATGAGTCAAAAGCAGCCAAAAAGCCTGTGTTTTGTGAATAAAGTTTTATTGAAACACAGATACATCCATTGATTTATGTATTATCTATAGCTGCTTTCATATTACAATCACAGAGTACATGCAACAGAAACCATATGTTCTGCAAAGTCTAAAATATTTACTATCTGCCTTTTTACGGGCGAAAAATTTTTTTCTACATGCTTACAATACAGTTGGAGGAGAGAGGCATCAATAAATAAATAAACACATAAGAACAGCTGGATCACAATAATTGCTCTAGAACAGGGGTGGGCAACCCCTGGCACACGTGCCAAACATGGCACACCAGTAACTTTTGCTGGCACGCGAAACCCTCTCTTATATTCTTCCATTTACAATTGTGATCTTAATATCGACTTTTTTATTTTTCAGATAAATTCAGTGTAGGTGCATCTTAGATAAATAAATAATTTTACATAACAAGTTATCTTAAAGACCATAGACATGGATTGACGAGAGAGGGGAAGAGCAATTTCAATAGTGTCGAAAATGAACTACTGAGGACTTGGAATGCCATTCCAGAAAATTTTTTCTGTTTAAAAAACTTTGCAACAGCGTTACTCTTCATGTTTTCATCCACATATGCTTGTGAATCTTTGTTCTCAGTGATGAATTTTGTTAAGTCTC
>NW_005367989.1:1224642-1232452 GCF_000412655.1 Myotis brandtii
CAGAAGAATTTTGAGTCAGAGATTTTGCTGCTTTTGGCACGCACTCACAAAAAGGTTGCCCACCCCTGCTCTAGAAAATAAGTTGTCAGATATAATAGAGAGTAAACTGTGGGAAGATAGGTACTCATCGAAGGACCAGCCCAAGAAGGGCTGGGCACAGAATGTTATAAGCTGAGGAAAGTGCTAGAGACAAGCTCTGAGTTGGGAAAGGGCAGTGCTCTGGAGGGACAGAAATAGGCCAATGAGACAGGACTATTGTGAGGAGAGGAGAAAATGGTGACAGATGAGCTGATAGAGGCCTCGATAGCCACAAGAAGTGCTATTTTATTCTTGTGCCATGGGAAGCCACTGAAGAGCTTAACCAAGGGGTTAAATGGCATGCTTTATAATTTTGAAAAGATCCCTCTGCCTGTGGTGGCAGGAGAATGGGTGGCAACAAGAAGTAGGAGCCGAAAGTCTGCTTAGGGGAGATTAGTGGCTTGGACTTTGTGGTGCAGTTTGATTGGAGAAAAGATGTGCTTTGCAAGTAGAACCTAGAGACAGATGATATGTGAGGGATTTGTGAAGAAAAGATGTTGATTAGGATACCTGTTTGGGGCTGAGCAGTAACTTGAGTGGGTGGTAGTTCCATACAATGAGATGGGGAATGTGTGAGTGTGTGTGTGTGTGTGTGTGTGTGTGTGTGTGTGTGTGTGTGTGTGTGTGTGTGTGTGTGTTTTCTGAGAGAATGATAAGTGGTGTGGTAGGAATAGCAAGAATCTTTCTTCATCGTTGTCATCATCATCATCATCTAAACTCTCAAAAGGGAAATATATTTGAATTAATTTGCTAATTGATCCCTCTGACCAAAATATTTTTTCTAACTAAAATTTTTTTAAATATTGTTTTTCTTTGAAGACTGCTTCTATCAAAGATTGGCCTGAGGGCTGAAGGGGCCTATGTTGCTCTGTTTATAATGAGAAAACTGAAGAACCCACTAATACATAATCAATAAAAGTTTACGTACACATGCACATTCAGATAAGAAATAAGAACACAGTACTAGTTAATTTCTACTCCAAGGAATAAGCAATTATTTGTGATTTCAGGATTCTGTTTATTAAAATTATAGCTATTTAAGTGTTTTTAATTTCTAGAAAATTTTGAAATCAATTAGGAATATCTTTAACACCTACTGAGATGCAATCTTGACTAACCAGTGAACTATAATCCTAGAGTTTTGACTTATCACCACAACCACCTACATGTATTTTTTACCACCACTTTCATAAGCACCACTATATCTATTACACAAGAATGGCTTATATGTAAAGTGATCATATATCTAAGTTTGTCCAGGACCATCTGAGTTTGTGGCTAGTGTACTGGCATTATTATCAACAGCATCTCCTTTTACTTAAAAGTATACTAGTTTGGATGATAAATTATATGGTCACCCTATTTATACATAGTTACAGTAGTTTGCAAAAGTATAGTATTTCTGGCTTCAAAGAACATTTGGCTCTCAAGAGATTTACTGAAAGTATTTGGCTGACACTGTATATCAGGTTTTGGCTCAAATTCAGTCAAATACCTATTTTAATCTGAATTTTGGTAAGTTTCCACAATTATAATTTATTTCATGAGGAATTCAATGTGTGGGAAGGTATTTGTCCTTGGACCTGAAAGAAGGAACATCACTCTATTCTCTTCTGGTGGGTCATACCAGCTTTGGGCATACTTCTTCCAAGTAAGTAATTATCTTAGCTATTCTTTCTTTGAGTTGTTTCCTTTCAATGTTTGTCTCCTGATTCAAAATCAGAGTTCATGGCCTCTTTTTTTTCATTCTTCTAAGACTGCTTGTCTTCTATATTAGGCAAACTTAGAATGCATAATTGGCAGTGTTTGCAGAATACTTATCCATATTCTGTTCTCTTCCAATTTCATTCTTTTATTCTTTTTTAAAAATATTTTTTTATTATTTTCAGAGAGGGAGGGAAAGGGAGAGAGATAGAAACATCAGTGATGAAAGAGAATCATTGATTGGCTGCCTCCTGCATGCCTGTTATTGGGGACCAAGCCAGAAATCTGGGCATGTGGCCTGACTGGGAATCAAACCATGACTTCCTAGTTCATTGGTCCATGCTCAACCACTGAGCCACCATGGCCGGGCCCAATTTCCTTCTTTGCATTGAGTAACTTCTGGAGAATTCTTCATTCTTGATTTTAGGTAATGTGAAAAGTCTCCATCTTAAATGCCTTAACTATTTATTAGCTTTATTCTTCTGAGAGTGCCTTCTGAGAGTTTACACTGGTTAAACTGAAGTGCCTAAGTCTTAATGCCATCTTCCCAGCTATGTGAGTGATTAGTCTTTTCTATTAAAGAGTATGACAAATTGGTCTCACTGCCATGACTCAGTGGTTGAGCGTTAACCTATGAATTAGGAGGTCATAGTTTGATTCCCGGTTAGGGCACATGCCTGGGTTGCAGGCTCAATCCCCAGTGGGAGTTGCAGGAGGCAGCTGATCAATAATGCTCTCTCATCATTGATGTTTCTCTCTCTCTCTCTTCCTCTCCCTTCCTCTCTGAAATCAATAAAAATATATTTTTAAATGAGTATGACAAATTGAATTGACTTAGTAAAAATGTTAACTTTTTACCTATCCACAAAGCTAAAAACACCCTAAGTGGAAAATGACATGGATAATAATTTCTAAGACTAGATTATTGTATAAGCACTAATTTTTAATAAGCTAGAAAATGCCTTTACTAAATTTAGCATTTATATTTAAATTTAAGTAGTATTTTATTTAAAAAGAGAGAGAGACCTCAACTATCAGATTTAAACAAGCACGCCTTACTAAAATAATGCTCTGACTGAACCCAACTCCTGAGACTGTTTTCTGGCAAATTCTTGCCTAGTTTCCTATTTTCTACTTCCAAGTTTGAGATGAGCAATTCAACCCTACACAGAACAGACCTGGATAAGACAGTTGCTTCTATTCCTAGTGCAACAAGACCTACAGGCAAGTGCGAAAACTGATAGGAGAATATAAGGGCTTGACTTGACTCTTTATTCTGGTACTAATTAGCCCTACAGAATTGAGGGGATCACTTAATATTCCTGAGCTTGAATTTCCTTATTTTTAAAATGGAGGTAATTATATCTCCTTTAAATATCCTCGGCATTTTTATAATAGCAATATTTACAGAGCATAGTATGTGTTCCTGGCCTGTGCTGGATGTTCTACATGCGTTATCATATTTACCCCTTTCAACAGTGGGTAATAACTATTCATATCCTTTGATATTATTTAGCATGACCAGTGTAGATCATTAATTGTCCTTTCTCATTTTCTATGTTCCTTGGGACCAGAGGTAGAGCCAGTATTTTTTTTTTTGATCCTTCAGTGCAGATTCCAGATTAATATTCTTCCTCCAATTTGTAAAGTGTCTTCTACCTTTTTACTTACACCAATTTCTTTTTTCCTTTGGACTATTCTACCAATCTCTTGATCATTCACTCTCATTTACCGAAGACTTTAGCTCACACTCTCCCTCTCTACCCCAAGATCCACTCTCATGAAAAATATCTTCAGCATCCCCATGGATGATCCACCCAAAACCTTAAGATCTTTCCACATTTCAATCTCCTCAAATCCACTCCATTTAGCATCCATTTTCATGACTAATCTTTAGACTTTGAATACCCACCAGATGTATCATTTCCAAACATCCCAAATTCAAACCTCTCCTTATTGATTACAATTACTAAAACTCCCACAATCCTTTGACAATTTGAAAACCTAATTTCTCCATTTTCAACCAAATTTTAATTTTCTTTACCTTCATATTGAGCTGATGTTCCATACTTTTTTCCCTAAGTAAAGAGAGTCAGATTTTTCGCCCTCCACACAGTTGTCTCCCTCTAGTATGTTTGGGAAGAAAAGCAGTCAAAGCACCTCAGTTTAACTGCCCATTTCTTGCTCCTCTGAGCATCTTCTCTTCTCTCTGCCATGGCCAACTGTGCACTTTCCTCAAAGTCAGTAAAATTCAGATATTACAGACCCTCATTATCATGGTTTATAATGTCTGAGAAGCATCACAGTGCATAGGGGAGCACAGGCAGGACAGTTTCCACCTATCTAGATTCAGGGATGGGGAACCTTTTTTTCTGCCAAGGACCATTTAGATATTTTTAACATCATTCACTTGTCATCCAAAATGATCAGCTTAAAAATTAGACTGCTGTATTTGGTCAAACATTTAATTAGCTCACCCCTAATGCCTTGACAGGGCCAGACCAAATGATTTTGAGGACCTTATACGGCCTGCAGGCTGGACATTCCCCACCCCGGATATATGGGCCTGGAAATGCTTTGTAAAGTTAAAGCATAATATATAATGTCTTATTGTCCTCTGGTTAGTGCTACAGGATGGCTATGCCACTAGAGAAAAACAGTAAACCTAAAAGCATTCATCAGCTACACACACTCATCCCTGGGGTGCAGAATTTAACTGGAGTTAAAAAACAAGCAAGAGCTGGGTATTTGAAAGAAAGGGATATGGCCAAAAGCAGGTTTGAAAAATGAAGCTGGAGGAGAGATGTTTGTAACTCTTAGTCTATTAATAAACAAACGGCCATATTTTGAGCACTTGTTATATTCAAGGGAATATGCTTGATGCAGAAAGAGGTAAGACACACACACACACAAACACACACACACACAGTTTATTGAGGAGACCAAACATAAAGATGTAACTGCATTGCCCTAACCGGTTTGGCTCATTGGATAGAGCATCAGTCTGCGGACTCAAGGGTCCCAGGTTTGATTCCTGTCAAGGGCATGTACCTTGGTTGCAGGCACATCCCCAGTGGGAGGTGTGCAGGAGGTGGCTGATCGATGTTTTTAACTCTCTATCCCTCTCCCTTACTCTCTGTAAAAAATCAATAAAATATATTTTTTTAAAAAGATGTAACTGTATTTTAAAAGGGTGCTGAACCAAGACATGCTCATCTGGAATCTGGTTCCAGATCTAATGGTACAGTCAGTCTGGAACAAGTTACTTAATATTTCTATGCATCAGTTTTCTACTATTTAAAAGTAAGGATTGCACCAGTGTTTTTGAATCTAACTACCTCTAACATTATAAAGTAGAAATGGCATTAAATAATACATAACAGTCAGTACTTAATGAATAGTTGAAGTTTTTGTGTATGTGAAATGAACATCATTATAATAAAAATATGCATGCAGTAAAATCAGAAGTATTAATGTAACCAATTTACTTGAGTCATACCTGTCAATTTATCAACATTACTAGCCATTAGAGAAATGCAAATTAAAAACACAATGAGGTATTTCTACATACCTATTTGTATGGCTAAAATAAAAAGTGATAATATGATAGCCAAGACACAGAAACAACCTGTGTTCTTAGATGGATGATTGGATAAAGAAGATGTGGTACATTTATACAATGGAATACTACACAGTTATAAGAAAGGACAAATTACTGTCATTTGTGACAACATGGGTGGATCCTGAGAGTATCATGCCAAGCAAAATAACTCAGACAGAAAAGAACAAGAACCATATGGTTTCACTCATATGTAGGATATAAAACAGAAAGCAACAAATGAACAAACAAGCAAACTCATAGACACAGATAACAGCATGGTGGTTGCCAGAGGAGAAGGTGGTGGGGGAGGATGAAAAGAGTAAAGGGGGTCAAATATATGGTGACAGAAGGAGAGACTAGACTGGGTGGAGAGCACACAATGTGATATACAGATTATAGAAATATACACTGGAAACTCATATAATGTTTTTAAAACAATGTAACCCCAATAAATTTAATAAAAAAGTAGTGATAAATACTAAACACTAGAAAGGATGCAGAGAAAATGGATCTCTCATATATTGCTGGTGGGAATGTAAAATGTTATAGCCACTTTGGAAAATGGTTTAGCAGTTTCTTATAAAACTTCACATTCGCTCACCCAATAATCTAGCAATCACAATCTTGAACATTATTCCCAGAGAAATTAAAACATGTATTCATATAAAAACCTATATACGAATGTTTATGGCAACTTTATTATTAATATAAAAAATGGAAACAACTCAAAGTCCTCCTCTGGGTGAATGGTTAAAGAAATCTGGTTCATTCATACCTATGGAATTCTACTAAGCAATAATAAAAAGTTAACTATTGATAAATGCAACCGCTTGGATAGGTCTTGAGGGAATTATGTTGAGTGAAAAGAGGTACAGGCAGACCTTGGAGAGATTGTGGGTTTGGTTTCAGACTACCACAGTAAAGTGAATATCACAATAAAGTGAGTCACACAAATTTTTTGGTTTCCCAGTGCATATAAAAGTTATGTTTACACTATTACTGTAGACTATTAAATGTGCAATAGCAACATGTTTATAAAAACAATGTGCATATCTTAATTAAAATATTTCATTGCAAAAAAAAAAAACAACAACGCCAACTATCATGAGTCTTTTGGAAAAATGGTGCCAAAAAAATTGTTCTACACAGGGTTGCCACAGATCTTCAATTTGTAAAAAATCTCAATTTCTGAGAACACAATAAAGTGAAGTGCAATAAAATGAGGTATGCCTGCAGTTCCAAAAGGTCACATGAAATATGCTTTCATTTATATAACATGCTGGGATTTATAAAATTACAGAGATATTGAATAGATTAGTGCTTGCAGGGAATAGGGATGAGACAGTAGAATGGGTGTGGACTGCACGCATGAATGTATGTGCAAAAAATGGTGAAAATGGGATAAGGTCTGGTTAACAATATTGTACCAATGTCAATTTCTTGGTTTTGATATTTTATGAAAGGTATACAAGATGTCATCACTGAGGGAAGCTGGGTGATGGTACGTGGAAATTCATCTATTCATTTTTAAAACTATATATATTTTTATTGATTTCAGAGAGAAAGGGAGAGGGAGAGAGAGAAAAACATCCATGATGAGAGTCATTAATCAGCTACCTCCTGCATGCCCCCTACTGGTGATGGAGCCCACGACCCAGGTATGTGCCCTTGACTGGAATCGAACCCAGAACCCTTCAGCCCACAGGCCAACACTCTAAGCACCGAGACAAACCAGCTAGGGCCTGTATCTATTAATTTTGCAATCTTTTGTGACTCCATAAGTATTAAAAAATAAAATCTAGCCCTGACTGGTTTGGATCATTGGATAGAGTGTCAGCCTGCGGACTGAAAGGTCCCAGGTTCAATTCCGGTCAAGGGCATGTACCTTGGTTGCGGGCACATCCCCAGTGGAAGGTGTGCAGGAGACAGCTGATCAATGTTTCTCTCTCATCGATGTTTCTAACTATTTCTCTCCCTTCCTCTCTGTAAAAAAAAAAATGAATAAAATATATTTTTAAAAAATAAATAAAATATAAGAAAGCTGGTGATAATATTTATCTTATTTACCTCATATGGTGTTCTCATCTACATCTATTTCACCCTTACAAACTTGTGGCTTTAGGGATCAATCCCAACTATTAGGGTTGGGGCTTGATTGCCTAACCAGTGGTTGGCAAACTGCGGTTTGAATAAAAAATAAATAAAATCTAAAAAAGTTGGTGATAATATTTATCTTATTTACCTCATATGGTGTTCTCATCTACATCTATTTCACCCTTACAAACTCATGGCTTTAGGGATCAATCCCAACTATTAGGGTTGGGGCTTGATTGCCTAACCAGTGGTCGGCAAACTGCGGTTCGCATGCCACAGGTGGCTCTGTGGCCCCTTGAGTGTGGCTCTTCCACAAAATACCACGTGCGGGCA
>NW_005367989.1:1232476-1253355 GCF_000412655.1 Myotis brandtii
CCATGCGCAGAAGTTGGTATTTTGTGGAAGAGCCATACTCAAGGGGCCAAAGAGCCACATGTGGCTCGTGAGCCGCAGTTTGCTGACCACTGGCCTAAGCCAACAGGCAAACATCCTTTCTCCTTACCATGGTGCATAGCATTACCTGGGCCACATGGACAGATGTAGGAGTTGGCACTTGGTTCTTAATAGGTAGACAACATCTTATTGAGTTATGTTGAAAATAGTACATTTTATTCTACATTGACACATACTTCATCCAAACAATATTTAAGCTATATATTTTTTCCCTGTTCTGTTAATAGTACTACACATGTGTAGTGAGTATACTCTAAAAATAATGATCCTACTTCAAAATAAAGATGAGCATAATAAAATTATGGAATCACTAAGTCATGAAATCACTGGCCTCATTATGTCCTGAGGAAGTCTACCATCGATGAAAACAACATCATCCCCATTTCCTTCATCTTAAGTTCCTACATGCTTCCCTCAATTCACCAACTTAATCTTATATTTTTCACTTGATTCTACCTCAGAGATGTTGAATGCAGTACTCCGTTATTAGAAGAATAAAATCTAGATGTGGTCAAGTTTAACTGAGATCCCCCTTCACAACTGAAGCACTTATTACCCCTCATGCCAGGAGTTTGCTGCTCACAGATCACAGCTGTGTCTTGAGACTAAGCTGCCTCCCCTTATACCCATCCTAGAGGAAGCCTGCAGTCAATGACTGACCAATACTATAAGAGTGCAAAATCCAACCTATTTGTTTGGTGTAAAGAGAGGGGAGTATTTTAACTTTCGAGATCCCTGTGCAATTGGTGGCATTCACTATTACAAATGTGTGCCAGTTCAAATTTTCTCCCTTCCTTGCTTCCTCACAGGTGTTCTCAAAAGTACACCACAATAAACCTCTTGCATGTTAATCAGAGAGTTTTTTAATCTGTTTCCTTGGGAACCTGAACTGCAACATTTACTGTCAGGCATGGTCCAAAGAAGCAGACTCAAAAATGGGATTTGGAGCTGAATCACCTGCTGGCCAGCTGGCAATCAAGAGCCCATCAGTGGTAGGAAGAATATATATAGCCCTAATCACTCAGAAACAATACAATTGTTAAAACTTTTACTGTTAGTGAGCTGGGAGGTGACACCAATAGACAGGATTACTCTGATGAGTGCAATATCCCAGGCACTGGAGAGATATGACAAAAGTATAATTATTAAGATTATGGAATTGGATGGCTGCTGCTGGGTATGATTGATGCATTGGATAAAGACATTGAAAAGCTGAGAGTGATTTATCATCAATTAAAGTCTAGGTATAAAAGTCAAAGGCCCTCCTTGGGAGCATGTATAGAGTTTCATCTTCTGCAGCTGGAAAATAGGAAAAAGATGATATTCAGAATCAGAGGTTAATTATAAGAGTAGTAGAAATTCATACCTGGTAGAATTTCAACTTCTGCAAGTCTGCTATACCAAGATCAGAGCCTGAATCTGGAAGGCTTGGACCCCTGAGACAAGAGATGAGAACATCTGGGTCTATGCACTTAAAAAGACTGGATCCCCAGAGGATCTTGAACTCTCTGAGCCACACAAAGTGTCAAATGCTGGGGCTTCCTCTCACTTGAAGACAGATACAGTATCTTACAGAAGATGTTACTTTGCTTCCCTTCTTGGCCATGAGACTAAAAGTAACTAGGCTCACACTATAACCCATCCGAAGTCATGCTGGGCCTGCTAAGAGAGAACACGGTTTACACCCTGAAGGAGCTACAGAAACTAGCCAACATGCACCAGTAGAAGCTGATGAAGTACATATGGGACTAGTTCCTGAGTGTGCTGGATCGAAAAGGGCTGTAAATAAAGTTAGACTACAGAGAGTTTATTGACATGAATATGGAAACATTTCCTCATGACATAGGATTTGGGGAGAGAGTGTTGTCTCCCCAAATCCTATGAATATATTCCTGGCTCGTGGAAACATAGAGAAAGTGAAAGACCAAATAAATCAGGGGTCCTCAAACTACGGCCCGCAGGCCACATGCGGCCCGCCGAAAACATTTATCCGGCCCGCCGGGTGTTTTTGCCAGCCGACTCGTCCCAGGCTGCAGTGTGCATGTGTGGAATGTGCGCCACACTCTCCAACTCCCCTCCTCCTCACACTCCCCGACTCCCCTCCTCCTCTCTGTCTCTGGTGTGATCAGATGAGTCATGAGCTTGCCTGTGCAGAGCCTGCTGCTGCCTGAGGACTGAGGTAAGAACAAGTTAGGATTTATTTTTTTTTTGAAGTTAGGAGGTCTATTTTTTTTATTTTGCAGTTAGTAGGGCCTTTTTTTTGAAGTTAGGAGAGCCCTTTTTTTTGAAGTTTTGTTTTTTACTTCAAAATAAGATATGTGCAGTGTGCATAGGAATTTGTTCATAGTTTTTTTTTAAACTATAGTCCGGCCCTCCAATGGTCTGAGGGACAGTGAACTGGCCCTTTGTTTAAAAAGTTTGAGGACCCCTGAAATAAATGAATTAGAAACACCAGAACTTCTGGGGTACAGTGGAAGACAGGAGCAAAAGACTCAAAAAAAGGAGCATGCTAGCATGGATGTACCATGTAAGGTCATAAAAACCAACAGCCAAATAACTTCTAAACAAAAGCTTGGAGGACACTCCATTTATTAAAGAAATAACTAATAAGCTGGTGAAAAGGGCAGTAGCATCTTTTAAAAATTCAATGGTAGCTGTCCTCTCTAGGTCAGAGCTGGCAGTAGATGGTATTATAGGACTGGGTCTCTGACAGAAATGAGTATAATGGAATCCCAACATTTTAGAGGTCAGGTGGTGTTTAACCATCAGAAACAAGGTAGATGCAAATATATGCAGAGGAAAAGGATTCCAAGTGTCACCCTTCAATAGGAGAATCATAACATCGATCTCTATGGTTCTTGACCAACGCCATGCTATCTGAAGCAGCTCTTAGCATGACACTGGGCCTTGGTATGGATGGAGCACACTGACCATGAGATACCAAGTGACCATGAGCCCCAAACTGCCCATCACAATCTGATTCATGTAAGCTCCACCTATAATAATAAAAGTGTAATATGCTAATTAGACTGGAAAGCCGAACGACCTTCTGGATGTCATTCCAGACATCATTCTGGACAAAGCCGCGGCAGCAGGAGCTGAGGCAGAGGCAGTTAGGGGCGATCAGGCAGGCAGGTGAGCAGTTAGGGACTATCAGGCAGGCAGGCAGAGTGGTTAGGGGTGATCAGGCAGGCCGGCAAGCGGTTAGGAGCCAGTGGTCCTGGATTGTGAGAGGGATGTCCGACTGCTGGAAATCCCCCGAGGGGTCCCAGAGTATGAGAGGGTGCAGGCTGGTCTGAGCCCAAATCCCCCAAGGAGTCCCAGAGTATGAGAGGGTGCAGGCTGGTCTGAGCCCCCCCTCTCCCCCTGCACCTCCATGCATGAATTTTGTGCACCAGGCCTCTAGTTATGTCATAAGGTCACAGATCTAGAAGTAATATGCCTAAGGTGTAAATTATCTAACTGTTATTAGACATATGCATGTCATAAGGTCACAGATATAGAAGTAATATGCTTAAGGTGTAAATTATCTAACTGTTATTAGACATATGCAGGGACAGAGGGCATAAATGTTTTATGAGCAAGTGGCTCAAATCCCATGTTATCTACAAGCACATGACCATGGCTGCATGGCAAGTACCTTATGTCCAGCTGACTGACGAGAAAAAAGACTCAACATGGCTCACATGTAGGTCATCCTTGCAAATTGTGTGGGTCTCAAGGGTGACCCTGAAAAACAGCAGTGAGGATAAATGCTCTCAACAGGCAGAGATTTGGACAGTACAATTGGTCATTCACTTTGCATGGGAAAAGATTGGCCTAAGGTAAGAATACACAGCATTGTACAGGCAGGTGAATGCCTTAACTTCTGGGTTAATGTGCCTGGAAGGACAAATATTGGAAAATTTGGGACAAGGAAATCTGGATAAGAGACATGTAGATGGAACTATGTAAATGGGCACAAAATATGAAGGTGTTTGTATCACATGTTAATGCCCATCCAGAGAGCACCCATCAGATATAAGGAACTAAACAACTGAGTAGAAAGAATGATTCAGCCAGTTGATGTTTATTGTCCTCTGTCACTGATCATCCCATTAGCTGGTATAATGAGCTAATGGACAGAGTACATGGGCTTTAGATGTCCAGTATGCATAAAACCAAACACTAGTTTGGTTCCCACTCAACAAGCCTGATCTGGACCTCCTGCTGCCAACTATCTAAGCCACCAGAAACTGAGAAATACCAGAGCCCCTGAGATAGCACCATCCTTTGAGGAGACCAACCAGGCACTTGGATGCAAGTTGATGCAAATGATTAGACCAGAACATTTATTCTGGAAAGTGCATTGCCAGAGATAGCACCATCCTTTGAAGAGACCAATCAGGCACTTGGATGCAAGTTGATGCAAATGATTAGATTAGACCAGAACATTTATTCTGGAAAGTGCATTGCCATTACCCTGTGCAAAAATTATTTGCTATTGAATAGTTGATATTCAACATACACACAACTATAGTAAATGAGTTAAATGCACAGTATAAGACTTTGTGTAATAATAAGAAATAAAATAAAAGTAACATGGGAAAATGCAGGGAGATTTTAATGGAAAAAAAGCTATGCACAGATATGTATTTTTGTTTGTTTATGGAGCAAATAATAAACTTTTTCTTAAAATGTTTTTGTAATGACAATGATCTGATCATAAGAGAAGAGAAAAAGCATCACGTTATTATGAATTCCATTATATAAACTACAGAAGTGCTATTTGAAATGATCACACTTTATTTAAAGCTGATAACGTAAGTGGTTGCACAGCTAAGCAGGATGCAATACTCTGTGTGTAGTTTTTATTTGTTCCAGCAAATCTGCACATAAGTAGGGCCAACCATCAGCAAATCTGTGAAGTCTATGGATTTTCTCTTTGGAATCACCTATTTCCAAGCCCTCCACAATTTCTCTTTTTTTATTTGAATAATGAACACTTTATAGCATTCACTGTAGGCCAGGCACTAAGTAATTCTGAGTGATGATGGTGGTGGTTATGGTGGTGATAACAATAAACAGCTACTGTTATAGATGGCCAGCTAAGAACCAGATAGTACGCTTCATTGATCTGCTTGGCAACTCCATGAGGTAGGTAGTAACATTTCCTTGTTTTTCAGATGAAGACACTAACATTTAAATATGTTATGTTGCTTGCCTACCATGACAGTTGAAAAGGAGTGAAAGTAATACACAAAGCTAGTTCTGTCTGGTAATACCAATTGCAGTCACATACGAGAAGGCAAAGTAAAAACATACTTATAGGACTAAGGTGGCACTCAATTTATTTTAAGTAAGCCCTGTCTTGAAGGTAAGGGATTTTCGCCATCATGGAGTTGGGGGGAGAGAGAGCAGAGAGATGGGGAATGTTTCAGATCAGACCTCTGCCGGGACATGCCGGGCCCTGGCTCAGGTTCAGCTGTTGGGGACTGTTTCCAGAATCTCCTTCAGAAACTGCTGAGCTCAGGGTTGCCCAGCATTTTCCTCTTTCCCCGCATTTCCCTATCTGACAATAGGCCAAACTCCTTCCCTCTGCCCTTAGGGTAAGCTTCTGTCTATTCGTTTCCTATTGCTATTGTAAGAAATTACCAAAATCTCAGTGGCTTGTAGAGCTAGAATCCACATAGGCTGCACTTGGCTAAAGTCACTGTCATCAGTCCATGTTCCTCCTGGAGGCTCTCAGAGACAATCCTGTCCTTGCTTCTTCCAGCGTCCGGAGGCCTCCTGCACTTCTTGGTCCGTGGTTCTGCATGACTCTGACATTTGCTTCCATTGTCACATCACTCTCACTCTCCCACCTCCCTCTTTCCCTTATCTGGACCCTTGTGATTATATCAGGTTTACCCGGATAATCCAGAATAATCTCATCTCAAGAGCCTTGATCTGTCAAGTTTATTCTTCCCCAAAAGGTAACATATTCACAGATTCTGGGGATCAGGAGGTGCACATCTTAAGGGGCCATTCTACTGCCTCCCACACTCGGCCTTAGCTATATTCTTAGCTTTTGTTTTTGGAAACATTTAACATTTTCTTTGACATTTAATATTATTTCTAAAAATTATCCCTTTCCCTCAGACATCCGAGAACACATCCTGGGCCTCCTACTGTTTGGTTATGAGGTTTTAGTCAACTCAACTCCAATAAGTTTGCATGTAAGTGCTCTTGACTAATAGCTTTTCACAAAGATGACTTTTTTTTAATGTTTGTGTCTTGGCCCTGACTGGGTGGCTCAGTTGGTTGGAATGTCTTCCCAAATACCAAAAGGTTGGAGGTTTGATTTCTAGTCAGGGCATATACCTAGGTTGCGGGTTCCATCCCAATTTGGGGCAAGTACAGGAGGCAAAGGATTACTCTCTCTCTCTCTCTCTCTCTCTCTCTCTCAAATCAATGGACATATCCTCAGTAAGGATAAAATAATAATAATAATAGTAATAATAATAAAATTTAAAAAATGTTTATGTCTCTTGGTGTATTACCTTAGAAAATTAAACTCATGGCTAATTATAAGCAAAGTGACTGTAATTAGGTTAAAGTTGCAAGCCAGACAAATACATTTTGACCTTTGATCAACCATTTTTAGATTTAGCACAGCCATATCATCACTGAAATGTTCATCTAGAAAAAAAGAATGCAGGAAGAAATTTTGTATATTCTACTTGGGAAGAACAGAGAAATTCTTAGGCACTAAACTGGATCTGTGTATTCAAATAAAGGTCACTAACCACACATCCTGGAATATAAGAGGCAAATGGGCACTCAGCCAAAACTCTACATCAACCCTGCACACTGAGTAATGACATACAAAAGAAGCTTCTTAGTAAAATTATCTGGAGACATGTGCATGCTCTTGATAGATAAACGTCCAACTGTGGAATTTAAAAAATGTAAAAGCCCAACGTGGAAGGAAGAACAGATGCATGGAACAACATGGATGAACCTTCATTATGTTTACTAATGAAAGAAGCCAGACACACAAGAATACATACATACATACATGTGATTCTGTTTAGTATATGAAATGTCTAAGAAGGCAAATCTATGAAGATAGAAAGTAGATTAGTGTTTGTTTAATGCTTGAGGTGGGGTTAGGGAATGACTGTAAATAGCCACAAGGATTCTTTTTGGAGTGAGGGAAATGTTCTAAAATTGAATAGTGGTGATAGTTGCCCAGCTTTGCAAATATATAAAAATCATTAAATTGTATATTTATATTGGATGAATCTTATAATATCTAAATTATGCCTCAATAAAACTATTAATAACATTTAAGTCTAATATGTTGCCTGTCTACTCAACATTTATCTCTATATACATTTCAGCAGGAAAAACCTACTGTAAAATGATGCTTGGTGTGATGTATTTTATAGTAGAGAAGAATAATAAGCAACTTATATGTTCAACAATAGGGATTAGTTAAATTACGGTAGAGCTATGTGAATTATTCTGTGGGTAGAAGATGATAAAATCATGTTTTAAAAAAACTAATAAAATAAAATGCTCATGACATATTGCAAATGAAAACACACACACACACACACACACTAGATATCAAATTCTCTATGCTTTATGACCCAAATTTTAAAATGGCATAATTATAACATGTGTATTTACTCACACAGTGTATGTTGTTAACTCTTTGGATTATTCCAATTATGCCTCTGATCTGGACATAGGAAGAGTCTGTTGTAGGAACTGTTAACATTATCCTAATTCTACACAAATTGACACAGGCCACCAAGAAGAAACATCCTACCATCTCCTAGTACAAAGCCTTCTATGCAGTAATGGCAGTAAATAGAACAGACGAAAATATGTGCGTTTTTAATTGCTAGGGTTATTGGCACTAGGTGAGACAAACCACTGGGAGAAACAAATGCATGCCATATTCAGTTCTCTGGCATCCAGGTCTAGTGAAACCGATTTTCATGGAATGAAAAATCTTCCCCCAAAGATCTCATCCTCTAACTGGAGCACAGATTCTTCTCAGCCAGCCAAGTTGTTGTCTACCTCTGCTATTTATTTCATTTGCATTTGTTTTGTTTTTATTTCCTCGTTAAGCACTTATATGATACTAGCTCCATTGCTAGAAAGGGCAGGTATGAGACATGCATGTTTTAGTCACTACAGATACTTAATTCTACTAAAGTCATTTAAAGTATGATCTGGGCCATCTCTCTTTTTTCTTTTTTTCTTGTCTCTTCATAAATTCTCATTAACCTGTACATTTCTGCTTTAAATTTACTAGTTTGTCATGTTATTTTTGCCAATGAATCTTGATAGCTTACCATCCTTCTATGCAGTGGATTGTTCATCTGACTAACAATGCCTTTTGAACCTATTTGCCCCAAAATTGCTAGAAATAAATTTAAAATTTTAATAGTGGTTACCTCTGGATGTTAATACTAAAGTGATTTTTTTCATTACACTGTTTGCATACGCCAAATAAATCTCCTATAATGAACAACTTCTAAAACTAGGCTTTGTATTTATATGTAATCTAAAAGATAATGCAAATTCATTTTGTACCCATATTTCTTTTGCTTTTTAGCATTCAAAAGAAATCTGCAATTAATAATGCTCTAATTCAGTTTCTTCATCTCAGCAGTATTGAAATTTGGGGGCAGATAATGTTTTGTTGTAGGGACTGTCCTGTGCATTATAGGATGTTTAGCAGCATCCCTGGCCTCTACCCACGCGATGCCAGTCACAACCTTCACTTGTGACAAAAATATCTTCACACATTGCCAAGTGTTGTTTGGGGCAGGAAGGAGACAGGGGAAATCGCCTCTGGTTGAGAGCCCCTGTTCCTGTGGTTCCGTCTATGACCCTTCCACACTATTTTCACTGTATATCTTTGTCCCTTTACTTTCCCGTAGATTTAGGAAGTGGTATCCTCTGGGCAGGGCTTGGCGTCTCAGTATAAACTGTCCTGTGGCCCCCCTTCTTTGTTCTTGCAGAAGCCTGAGAACCTACAAACACAATCTCCTCTGGTTGAGAGCCCCTGTTCCTGTGGTTCCGTCTATGACCCTTCCACACTATTTTCACTGTATATCTTTGTCCCTTTACTTTCCCGTAGATTTAGGAAGTGGTATCCTCTGGGCAGGGCTTGGCGTCTCAGTATAAACTGTCCTGTGGCCCCCCTTCTTTGTTCTTGCAGAAGCCTGAGAACCTACAAACAATGTGGGTAAATATGAGAGCACAGGAAATGTTCATAATCTCTGTCTCCTGTGCCTTCTCCCAGCCCATGTATTTGCCACACTTGGCCAGTGATGAGTATTAAATCCTATTGATAATGTCGACAATCAGTAAATAACGTGATTCTTGTTGCAAATTATAATTCACTACATAAACTGTGGTATTTTGATATATCGGCTGCTGTGTATAGTACATTTGGTTAATAATAAGTACTTGTATGGTACTTGGTTTGGGCTGATATTACAAAATACCATAAAGTGGGATAGTTTATAAACAACAGATATTTGTCTCTCATGGCTCTGGAGCCTAGCAAGTCCAAGATCAAGGCTCAGATAGGTAGACAGCGACTTCTTGCTATGACCTCACACGGTGGACTGGGCGAGGAAGCCCCCTCGGGTCTTTTTATAAGGACACTAATCACCTCCCAAGGCCCCTTCTCCTAATACCATCATCAGCTTGTAGTGAGAGTCTTGACATATGAATTCGGGGTGCCACAAACATCCAGACCATAGCCTACTCCCCTTAGAACTGCTGTATATGTCATTGGTTTCTTTTAGGCAACTGTTGTTCTGATCCTTTTTCATAGTAAACATTTTACCTTTTGGTTCTGAGGGCATATGAACTTTAGGGCAATTGATGAAGAAGTTTCCATTGCTACTTGAACATTTGATTAATAATAATATTTGTTTTTCTTTCAAATATAAATGGTTTGTATACTCAGATGCATGAATCAAAAAATGAAATGCTTATAAATTTAGTTTTAGCAGTTTTAAAACTCAATTGCTTGCTAAATCAATAATTCACAGTACATCTGTAATAATCATTGCATAATGATGCACAAAAAAAATCTGTCTTCAAGTTGTGCACTGATTTTAAAAATACTTTCATCATCCAATAATACAAATGTTAGGCTAAATTCATTTCCTTTGTAAATACTGAAATACCAGATGCTTTCTATAACAAAACAAAAGCATAAAACTTGAATAATTTATCACACGAGCTACCTAATTTCCATCGTTATTTTTGAGTATTGCAGAATGATAATGATGACTTCAGATCTACTATTTTCTCTGCCTAGCACATTCTTCCCCCTTGTCTCTGCCTGGCAAAAATCTATTCTGTCTTCAAAATACAGCTTTATGCCTCCACTGCCTTTATGAATTTCTCTATGACTGCCTGGAACAGAGTTACTGATTCCCTCTGATGTTCCTACAACTTTCTGCATCTATAATATTAACTCTTATTACGTTATATTTTTATCACACTTCTTCCTATGTTGCTTTTTTCCCTTTGAACCTATGGTGTATCAGAGGGCAGAGATCCTTAGTATTTTTTATCCTGTAATAAACATTTATTAAACACCATTTTGGTGCAGGCACCATGATAGTGGCTAGAGATACAGAAAAAAAAAAAGTCTCCACTTATAAGATGCTTACCATCCAGAAAAGAGACAGGGAAACAATTACAGTACAACCAGAAAGGGCCATGACACAGAGGAGCATAGGGTGTATGAGAGCATGTAGGTTGAACATCACCTTTCAAACAAGCATGCAGGAATGGGTTCCTGAAAGAAACAGCATCTGAATTGAGTTTCGGCAAATGAGGAGGCATCACCTGAATGGAGAGAGAGCGGCTACTAAGGAAGATTGAGCTGGAATCAGGCACAGGGCTGCGGGACAGATGTTTTGACATAAAGTGCTGAACATGAGGAGCGATGCTGGTGATCTGGGACCTCTCTCCCTGCTTCATCTGTGCCTCCTGAATACTTACATGCTTAAAAGTAACTGCCAGCTTTATAAGGAATCGCAGCTCTTTTACGCCAGTCTCATTTGACAACGTGACCTGTTTCATGTCAAAATGAAAGAAAACCGGGTGATAATTAGCTTTAGAGATGTAATGCATGTTGCAGGTGGGCATTGATGAAGCTCCTGTTGGATAACAGAGGAGGTGAGAATCATCCCTTAAAAGTAACTCATGAGAGGAGAAAAGTCGTGAAGTTGTACAGTAACTCTTATGGAAACGGGAAATGATTATGACAGGAGATATGGAGCAGGGAAAGCCTGGCCAAATCTACAGAAAAGTCATGAGTGGTGCTCCCAGTCTGCCCTGAGTCTCCTCCAGCACCACAAAGCAGGCTGGGTACAGGAGCAGGAAAGCTAGAGGACGGCTGACCCAGGGCTGCAGGTGTTCTGCATCAGTGTAGGAATCTGTGTCCTGCAAAGGTAAGGGACAAGAAGGTAGGAGGTATTGACAAACATTAAAAACCAAGGGCCAATTTATTCTTTGTGCTCTCCTCGCCCCTGCCAATCCATTGATAGGAAGTATAAACACAGATTCCTGGTTATGGACAATGCTATTGTTAACATGTAGAGGGGAGAATAAAAGATGGGAACAAGAATGACCCATCTTCTCTCACCATTGAATAGAACATTAACCCATGACCTCTGCATCGAAAGGAAATGACAGAGCCTTGTAAGGTGATTGTAAGTACGTGTGGATGTCCTCACAAATAATACATGCATTCTTCAAATGAGCAAGCCTAAGTTTTATCAAGAAAACCTGTTAATTCGTCAGAAATGCATACTGTTTAAAACATTCCTATTTGAACATCTAAGGGAAAGCTCAGCAAACTTTTTCTGTAAAGATCCAGATAGTAAACCTTAGGCTCTGCAGGCCATAGGGTCTCTGTTGCAACTACCTAACTCTGCCCTGGTATCAGGAAAGCAGCCTTAGACTAAATATAAATGTGTGGACATGGCTATGTTCCTATAGAACTTTATTTACAAAATCAAACGGTTGGCTGGGTTTAGTCTACAAGGGACATTAGACTAAACCCTTGAGCTAAGCTAAGGTTTTATTTATTTCTTTTCTGTAAAATAAGTAGTCACACCCAATTTATTCATATATATATATATATGCTTAAATTAAGACCTACTGTATTTTTAAGTTATATATTTCTCCAAGTAAATATAAAATTAAAAGAGAGAAATGGCATGATTCAGTAACACATAATGAACAGAAATGTTCATAGTTAATCATTAGCAAATGCTCTTGGAATCCCTAAGAGTGTCTCTGGAAGGCCTATACCATAATAATTAGCAGATATACTGAATTTGAAATGACTACGTTTCCAGATGGTGTACTACTTCTTGGATCTATGGAGAAATGTTTTGTGGAAGCAGCATAATTACAGATAGATAGCACAACATTCCCTCAATTTTTAGGGAAATGGTCCTTAGCATATAATGACAGCTTGAATATGCTCCTTTTCAGAAGAAAGTGGAAATTAGCATGCCTTGGAGTTAACTGCCATCGTTTTTTGTATTTAATGTGGGAATAATTTACACAACAGTTTAGTAATGGTTATATTATTACAGTTTTTCTAAAAGTTCATGTTTATTGGCATGCTTTACCTTGATTTATCCCGTTCTCTCTTACAGTCACAGCAAGAATAACCACATACCAAGGCAAGAGAGAGGCCTATGGCTTAAAGAGGTGGCACAGCTAGAGTTCTGGAGAACCTGCTGCTGAAGGGAGGTGTGTTCTCCTTCGGGAGTCTCCTCATCATGGCAGCAAGAGAATCACAAAGCCCTGGCAGCACAACAGGAGGCCCCAGGGACTACAGCCCTCGCCAGCTCAGGAGAAGGTGGAGGTGGCACAGGGGACTCCGCAGGGAAGGCTTTGAGAAGCAATATTTTCAGAAGAACCAGTCCCAAGAGTCAAGTGTCTAAATCCATGCCCTGAAGTGTTAGTTGAGAGCGTAGTAGTTCTAACAGCTCAGAATTGCCCTGGTGCCAAACTATTTACCGTGAATGGTATGCTCATGAAATTTAATGGATTAAAATAATTCTCACATTTCATTCATGAACTGAATCCTTAATCTCAATTATGACCTTCTCTTCTTTTTTTTCCTACAAGCTATACTGATAAAAAAAAAGGGCAGGTATAAGTCATACTTTTAAAAGAGAAAAGAGATGGAAAGGCAATAAGACCATGTCTGACGTTACAGCTATGTTTCCTCTCTTTTGCATCTTAGCCATTTATTTTCTTTAGGCAGAGATACACAATATTGTCGTGCTGGTAAAAAAAAAATACCTACTATCACAAAATTGTTATGCAGGAACCTAGGCAGGCATTATGCAGCACTGCTTGAAGTCCTGAACTGGGCCAATAAATCTGACATGTACACTCAGCTTGTTTTCTGCTCACTACTGCTGCTAACACAGGCTAAGTGTTGCTGTTCACATGAGATGAGGATATTTATGAGGAATCATTGTTTTAACATACTGTAAGTTTATAAGCTTTAAGAAGTGGGATATTCTAAAGAAGCACTAGTGTGATACTACTGATTAGGCAAAAATAGTCATAGGATAAAGATGACTGTGTGAGAAACAAATTGGATTTATTTTTAAAGATTGAGAGAAATAATTTCAGATCTCTAATGAAAACATCCACAAAGAATCTACAGCTTGCACCATACTTAAGTAATCATGAGAAACTAGAAGCTTTCCCACTAGGCTCAGGAATACAGCAAGAACGTCCCATCTCATTACTCCCTTTCACCATCATACCCTTAGTCCTAGCTGATGGAATAAGAAGAGGAAAGAAAAAGCTTTACAGATTTGGAAGAAAAATAAAACTATATTTTTTTGCAAATGACATCATTGTCTATGTAGAAAGTCTGAAATAATTGACACACACAAAAAACCCTCCTGGGAATTAATAAGCAATCATAGCAAAATTAACATACAAGAGTCAATCACTTTTTTATATATTATTAATGAACAAGCAAAATTTGAAATTAAGAGTACAATGCCATTTACATTAGCACCCCCAAAAATGAAACATATGTATAAATCTAACAAAATATGTGCAAGATCTGTATGAGAAAAATGTATTTGCTACTTGCAGGAATGAAAAGTAGTATAGCCACTTTGGAACACTAAGTATATTCTTACCATATAATCCAGTCATTGTGATTCTTGGTATTTACCTAAAAGTGTTGAAAACATATGTCCTCACAAAACAAGCACACTAATGTTTATAGGTATCCCCCTTTCTGAAAGCTTGCATTACTCTACTTTGCTTTTACCAAAGACCTACAACAGCACCTGTTTTCATTAACCAAAATAAATTCAAAGAGGATTTTCACTTTTATGAGTAAAGCCCTCAGTATACTAATGTAGGTCTTTGGTAAAAGTAAGGAGACTCAAGGCAAACTTTTGGAAAGCAGGGGTACCCTGGCTTTTTGCCTTCTTGACATAAAAGGTTTCATAGGAACTCTCTCCTTTCAAAAATCTGTATAGAAATTTTATTCCTAATTGCTAAAACTTGGAAGCAACCAAGATGTCCTTCTGAGGTGAATGAATAAATAAACTGCATATATCCAAACAAGCAATTATTCAGTGCTAAAAGGAAATGAGTTATCAACCCACAAAAAGAGATGGAAAAACCTTACCTACATATTACTAAGTGAAAGAAGCCAATCTGAAAAGTCTACATACTATTCCAACTACATAACATTCTGGAAAAGGCAAAACTATGGAGACAATAAAAATATCTTTGGTTGTCAGGGGGAAGGGAGAGATAAATAGGGAGAGCACAGAGGGTTTTTAAGGCAATGAAACTATCCTGTATTTATCATAATGGTGGATAAATATCATTATACATTTATCAAAATCCATAGAATGTACAACACCAAGTGTGAACCCTAATGTACTAGTAAAAAATTAACTTTGGATGATAATTATGTGTTATTGTAGGATCCTTGATTGTAACAAATGCACTCTTCTGGTGTAAAATTTTGATAATGGGGGAGGCTGTGTGTACGTGAGCAAAGGGCCTGAATAGACATTTGTCCAAAGACACACAATTAGCTAGTAGGCACATGAAAGCAAGTTCAATATCATCGGTCACTAGAGAAATGCAATTAAAAACCATGAGGTAGCACTTCACACCTACTAGGATGTCCTTAAGAAAAACAAAACAAAAATAAGTATTGGCAATATAAAGAACTTAGAATCCTCATGCATTGCTGGTGAGAATATAAAATGGTGCAGATACTGTAGAAAGTAGTTTGGCAACTTCTCAAAAAGTTTAACATAGAATTAGCTTATGATTAAGTTATTCCTCTCCTGGGTGTATATCTCAAAGAATGAAGAACAGGGACCCAAACAGATACCTTTACATCAATATTTATTGCAGTGTTATTCACAATAGGCAAAATATAGAAATAACCCAGTGTTCATCAACAGACAAATGGCTAAACAAAATTTGGTGTACATACTTTTTTGGTGAATATTATTCAGCTATAAAAATGAATGAAGCTCAAGTACAGGCTACAACATGGATAAACTGTGAACTATTATTACTAACTTAAATAAACCAGTAACAATAGGACATGTATTATATGAGTTCACATATGTGAACTATTTGATATAGTCAAATTCATAAAGATGGAAGATAGATAAGAGTTGCCAGGGGCTGGGAGCAGAGGGAGCTTTTGCTTAATGGTTACAGAGTTCTGCTCAGGGTGATAAACAAGTTCTGAGACAGATAGTGGTGATGGATTTACAACATTGTGAATGTACTTAAGAACCACTGAATTGTACACTTAAAATTGTTAAAATTACCAACTTATGTTACCTACATTTTACCAAAATAAAAATTCAAAAAATAAAGTAATTATTCGTTATGGAGGTGAGCTACTTTTCTTCCTTCCTAAAAGGTTATGCAAATCTTATTTGGAGAAAAGTGAGTTCTCAGAAAGAAATGACTCAAAGGAAAACTTTCTGAGAACTACAGAAGAAGACTTAAAAGATGTTTTCCATAAATTAGGCAAAGGGGGAAATTCCCAGTACAGAAAAATTTAAATCTTCAAGTAGTTTTTATGTTAAATTGCCTTCCCTTATTTGTAGAAGACTTAAGAGTAAAGCTAATCTTCCATTATATGAAGTTTATTTTTAATATGCTCTGCTTGTGTACATCAATAAGACTTTATAATCAGTACCATTCAAGATGATCACTATTTTTTGAAAGATCATCTGATTAAAAAATACTTGTGAAATATTATAAATCATTTTTTAATTAAATTAAAAACCCCTGCCCAATTTATCTGAGAGGAAACAAAATCACTTACCAAAGCAGGTAGAACATAACCACCCTGAGGCAATATTCTTCACCTGAGTTTTAAAACTAAGTTTTATATCATTTGATATATTATTGTTTATATTTTTTTCTCCTCCATTTTCCCTCCTAGATTTAGCCAACTATTCATGTTTTCAGGAAGCTGTATGACAAGGTGAAGAGCAGAAATGACGTGCAAGTCTAGGCTTCTGCTTCCCAAAAGTCTAAGCTCTTAGAAGAACTGAGAACATTTTAAGGGGATAAAAAATGGAGAAAAGGACTTGCAGACAAGACAGAATGTCTAAGATATATGAAGATAAATGTTTTTTAAAAAAGTCTTCTCCAGTTTGATAGATAGAAGCAAGAGAGGGGCCTGTGGGTCTGAAAATAAGAGAGAGCCCCATTCCAGTTCCAAAGCAGTGCATACTTTTGGTCACAGTTATTCTTGCAGAGATGCTTGGACCCCAGTAGACAACCACTGGAC
The DNA here is from genome assembly GCF_000412655.1 of Myotis brandtii. NCBI lineage: Eukaryota > Metazoa > Chordata > Mammalia > Chiroptera > Vespertilionidae > Myotis > Myotis brandtii. The sequence continues at coordinate 1,249,404 of NW_005367989.1, forward strand.
TTGAAGCAGAGAGGCGGATATGGGAGATGAGGTCTCTGTGGTCATCTGCTGGAGCTATGATAGAGGACTAGGGACTGTCCTTCAGCCCACGCCCCATCAATGTCTTGGCTGAATATGAGGCCACAGAACTATCCCTAGAAGGACAGATGTTCCGTTTTCTACTAGTTCAATAAAATGGTAGCTTCAGTTCATAAATTAATTTGAGTTTTGAAAATATAAACGACTTGCACTGCTAAGTTGGCAGGCAGTGATTTATGCCCACTACAAAAGAAAGCACATACATGCCCTACTTAATTACAAAGCTGAGTAATTGCTTTGGTGGGGAGTCCAATATATTAAATGCCTGCAATGTGCATAAAAACCTTTTCCATAGAAATATGCAGCACATGGCAGGAATAATCAGGCATTTCTTACTTGGTTTCAGGGTGGGCCTGGGCTTCATGATCATGTCACAATTACAACTTACTTCAGAGTGACTTAGGGTTTCTAGCAATAAAACATTTTGTTTTCTCTATTTATTTTACAGGTATTTATTGAGTACTACTGTATGAGAAGTATTGTTCCATGTTCAGAATATCTAGTAAATAAAGCAGACAAATACCACACCCAAGTAGAAAGAGCTATAGAAAAAAAAGATAAGTTTAATAAATAACAAAAAACATATAGTACATTAGAATGTGATGAGTACTATGGAATTCAAGAGTGGGCAGATGGGTTGGTTGTAATGTTAAACAGGATGTCAAGAAAGGGCTCACTGAGAAGGCGAAGGAATTAGAAGCATGAGTGTGGGGTAGAACATCCTTGGAAGAGGGACTAGCTGGAACAACAGCCCGGACTGGTTGAGCCTGAAATACCCATAGAACAGTATGTGTCTAGAGGGGAGTGAGGGTCAGAATAGTGTGGAATAATGCCCTCCCACCCAAGAGGTCCATGTCCTAATGCCTGGGACCTTCAAATATGCTGTTACATGGCAAAGCAGAATGCAGGTTACAGATGAAATTAAGTTGTTACTCAGATGACCTTGAGATGGAGAGAATACACGGATTATCCAGTAGGCCCAATGTATCACAAGAGTTCTTTAAAATGGAAGAAGTTCAGTAATGTGAGAAGGACTCAGTGTAGCCTTGCTTGATTTAAAGATCGAGGAAGGGGCCACAAAGAGAGGCTGAAAAAGTAAGGAAATGGATTTCCCTATTGACTCTCCAGAAGAAAAACCGTTCTGCCAATACCTTGACGTTAATCAGGTGAGACCTGCATCCGATGTCTGACCTAAAGACCTCCTATAATTCTTATAGTATCTATGTTTTGGGTTGTTTGTTTCAGAAGCAAATAGATAATGAAAAATAATGTGAGGGAAAAATAACAAGAGGACTTAATCTTAAGAGGAAAAATAAGAGGACAAAATCTGAAGGTTTTGATTGGCATTGTAAGGACTGGGATTCTACACTAAGTGAAGAAGGGAGTCACTGCAGACTTTGAGCAGAGGAATGATGTGACCTGACAGGTTTTAAAAGGATCCTAGTGGCTGCTGTGTTGATACTAGATTCAGGAGGGCAAGGGTAAAAGCAGGGAGATCTGTTTGGGTTACTACAATGATCCAAAAAAGATATGAAGGTGAATCATACCAGGAGGGTAATTTGGGAGGTAGTGGGAAGCACTTGGTTTCTGAGTTTATCCAGAAGGTGGAGTCAATGTGTTTCCTGACAGATTGGGTGTGGGAGGGGAGAGAAAGAGAAAAGTCAAGGATGATTTCCAAGTGTTTGGTTTGAGCAATCACAAGGAAAGAGATACCACTTAGTGAGATGGGAAGAGCTTCAAGTGGAGAAGTTCTAGGAGAGTGATCAGGATTTCAACTTAGGGCATGTTGAGTTTGAGATACTTACTAGGTACTCAGATGGCAATGATGAATATGCAATTATACATGTATATTTAGAGTTAAGGAGAGGGTTTGTGCTAGATATGTAAATGTGAGAGTTACAGCTTTGTAGATGGATAGATGGTCCCCAATTTATAATGTCTCAACTTATGATTTTTCCACTTTATAATGGTGTGAAAGCAATACGCATTCAGTAGAAACCATGCTTAGAATTTTAAATTTTGATTTTTCCCCCCAGGCTAGAGATATGCAGTATAATCTCTCACAATGCTGGGCAGTGGCAGCACGATTATTTTGCCCAACTATAGGCAAAAGTTCTGAGCACTTTTAAGAAGCTATGGTGTTTGGTAGGTTATGTGTATTAAATGAATTTTAAATTACAATATAGTCAACTTACCTTGAGTTTATCAAAACATGACTGCATTGTAAATTGAAGAACATCTGTATTTAAATTTAAGAGACCAGGTGATATCACCAACGTATTGATGTAGATAGAAAAGAGGACCGAAGATTAAACCTTTTGATGTCTATTCTTAGGGTTATAAATTTCCAGCATCTCACATGGGAAATTATCATGATGAATAATTATTTTTTATTTTATTCACTCTGTACAGGAGTCTAGTCACTTGAATTTATGTCAATTAATCAGCTTGGTAGGTGGCAGATATGAAGCGACAAGAAAAAACTCATATACACTTTACTAACAAGTACTCATTTTTTTAGACAGAGAGTTCAAAAACCCCCACTTTCGAAACTGATAAAAATATGGAGGCTGAGTTTTAGGCCTTTGAAAGAAGCACTGTTTGCAAACAACCAGTCTCAAATAATTACTGCAGGTTTCTGCCCTTTTCCTTTCTCCTACCACTTTACCTGCACACACTGGTGGCTCTTGATTTATAGTGATTTGTGCATAGCTCTCACCATATCCTGAAAACTGTCATTAGTCCATCTCAGTGATGCCTATGTATGAGAAGCTTCCTGGAGAAGAATTGCTAGGGATGGACAAATTTCCAGTTTATAGCAATTAATTTCAGAATCTTATCTTAATCATAACATTTTAGTGTTTGATAGGGAATTAAAATTAAGTCCAACCTTTTCTAAAACCCCTGACAAAGAGAATACAGTTTTTTGATTGAGGATCTGGTTATTATTTTAGTTGCTTGAAATGTTAAAGATAGATGGAAAGTATTTTTCTGATATTTTCTTATTATATCCTTTATACAGTTTAATGATTTTAAAAATATAATTTGAGTTCTTTTTCTTTTTAGTAGTTACATTTATAGTTATTAAATGAACAAAACTCAATTTATAAGACGAAATTTTAAGTTATATATGTAAAGAACTGAGGATTTTCACTTAGAATATTCTCTAAAATAAATCAATAATTTGATTAAACATAAATTCTGGAATTACAAATTATTATGATTATACCAACAAAGCTTTAATGTTTTTAAGAAGTAGGTCTTAGGAAAAATTTCTCTGTGTATACAGTTACTTTGATGGGCAAGTGAAGTTTATTGTGATAAAATGTGATAGTGGTACTGGTTTTAAAAGCATTTCAAAAAAAATTTTTTTGAAGCACAAGTGTAGCTTAATGAGGGACTCATCAAATATGTTGTACAAAACAAAGAATGCTCTACAGTCATTAAGACAGCTCTGTTGTGGGGGGTGTTGGGGAGTGGAGAGATTGAACAAACAAGAAAAAAAAGAGAGCGAGAACTCACAGACATGGACACCACTTTGGTGACTGTGGGTGAGAAAGGGGTAAAGGGAGGGTGGAGGTGGAAGAAGGTACAAATGGTGTTGGAAAAAATAAAATAAATAAGAGTAAAGTAGGAAAATATTTAATGGCAAAATGTGGAATTGTGTTTCAACAAAACTTTATTTATGGATACTTTATTTGTATTTCATATAATTGTGACTATATTTCAACCATCTACAGTAATAAAAGAGAAACATGGTAATTAGCGTACGACTGCTACCCTTCCCATTGGCTAATCAGCATATCCTTATGCAAATTAACTGTCAGCCAAGATGGCGGCTGGCAGCCATGCACTGAAGCGAGCAGGGAGGCTT
>NW_005367989.1:1255212-1269161 GCF_000412655.1 Myotis brandtii
GAGGGGTCCCAGACTGGGAGAGGGCACAGGCCGGGCTGGGGACCCCCCCCCCCGAGTGCACAAATTTTTTTGCACCGGGCCTCTAGTTTAAACATATAAAAACCATTCTTAGATCACTAGCCCTACAAAACAGGTGGATTTGACTTGTGGGCCTGATTTTGCCATCCTTTGTTTTAAACATTAAAACTTAGGACTTGGACAAATATCCTATTTTGTTTTGATTGTTGTTGTTTTTTTTTAATTTTTATTGAATTTATTTGGTTGACATCCTATATAATAAGAGCCTAATATGCAAATTGTCCCCTTGGGCGGTCATTCAACCAGGACTTCAACCGCTCTCTATGATGTGCACTGACCACCAGAGGGTGGTGCAGAACATGGTAGGCAACAGCGATGTGGTGCTGGCAGTGGGCGGCAGTGGAGGTGCTGCCGGCCCCCATGGGCCCCGACGAGAGTGGGACTGTGGCGGATGGTGGAGCAGGTGAGTGGGCAGCACCAGGCCAATGTGGGGTGCCAGTTGGGTCTGTGGGGCTGCGAGGCTGGGGGTGCAGGCTCGGGGCACAAGCTGGGGCTGTGAGGCTAGGGGCGCGAGCAGGGCCCGATCTCCACAGGCCACCCCAAGGGACCCCACCCGTGCACGAATTCATGCACTGGGCCTCTAGTTGGTTAATAAAATTATATAGGGTTCAGGTGTACAATTCTATAATACATCATCTATATATGGTACTATGTATTAAATACACAAAATCAAATGTCCTATTTGTAAATCCTTTACCAATTCCTTTTCCAGCCACAGTCTAGGCCCCAGAATGAACCTAAACTAGGCTGGCCCATTCCTGCCAAGCCAGCACCAATATGCATTGTCACAAGCATTGTCCCTTTCTAAAGAGGGATTCCTTAATATGGGCAGACATATTAGAAGGCTAAGCAAAATGAAAAGAAAAAAAAAAAAAGCAATGTTCTCATCTTGCCTGTCACTGAAGACTTATACTAAAAGCAGCTACTAGTTTTTAAACTCCAAGTTAATTTCATTATTTGCTTTATGGTTGATTTTGAAAATTTAGTTCAATGTTAAATTTCCTTTTTTGTTTGGGTTAGATATCATTTTAACTCATTATTTCTATCCACTGTGTTCTTCCCAATTTGATTTTGCCATTTAACATGTTAACCACCCCTCCCTCCTAATTCTTCAGTTTCTAGGTATATTCTTTATGACACATTTGTCTTCAGTTAAGTTGTTGATGAAATAGTAAATACACAGAGCTAAGGAGAGTTACTTGAACCTTCTAATCAAGACCATGATCAATTCCACAGTTTATTTACATATGTCTAATGTATTCATGAGGGAATTTGCCTCATGCTTCAAATTACACTGTATATTTAGTATTTTTAAAAGGAAATAAAGTTAATTTGGTAATAAGACTTTCTCTTAGAAAAATCATGTTTCTTGTGAACCCCTTTTACCAGTATTCACTAACCATCTCTGCCTAATAAATAGTTGTAGAATTTTTCTGAGAATTTATGGAAAACCCACATTATTTCCAACCAAATTCATTATCTTCCTAAATTTTTAAATTGAAAGTTTGCTCATCTCCTATATTCTGCCACTTCTTCCTTGATCCACAACTGCATATAATTAATAGCATTGAATTTATATTCACCTCTTAAAATATTTCCAGTACCTTGGAATGAAATTGATCAAAGTTTGGAATCTGGAACTCCTTTAAAGCATCTAGACATATTTTTGTTTTTAATAAAACCAGCTGACACAACCTGAATTTATTGCTGATTTGCCTCTTACTCTCAATGTTTCTTCTTAGTTTTTAGTTGGACTGTCTCTTCCCTTTCCAATTTCTGGAAAACAGCCTCCTCCCTTTCCCAGAGTGTTCTCGAAATTTAAATTTTTCAAGAGATCATAAGTACTGGTGAAAGTATGGAGAAAAGGAAACCCTTGTGCACTGTTTATGAGAGTGTAAATTGGTACAGCCATTATGAAAAACAGAATGGAGGATTCTCAAAAAATTTTAAAAAAATAGAATATTATATGATCCAGCAATTCCACTTTATATCCAAAGGAAATGAAATCAGTATCTCAAAGAGATATGTGCCCCCCCCCCCAATCCTGTGTTCATTGCAGCAGTATTCACAACAGCCAAGATATGGAAACAACTTAAGTGCATATCAACAGAAGAATGGATAAAGAAAATATGAGATACACACACGCACACACATGTGCACACACACAAAATGGAATTTTATTCAGCCACAAAAAAGAAGGAAATCTTGCCATTGTGACAGCATGGATGAACCTCAATACATTATGCTAAGTAAATTAAGCCAGAGAAAGACAAATACTGCGTGATCTCACTTAAACATGGACTCTAAAAAAGTTGAGCTCACAATTCCCAAAAGCAAAATGGTGATTGCCAGGTGCTGGGAGTTTGGAAATATGAGAAGATGTTAGTCAAACAATGGTTACAAAATTTTAGTTATGCAACATGAATAAATTCTGGAAACCTATGTACAGAATGGTGATTATCTTATATAATAAAAGCCTAATGTGCTAAGTATCCAGTTATCTGGTCGCCGTTCAATCAATCAAAGTGTAATATGCTAATGATATGCTATTGCCACTCAACTGCTCACTATGACATGCACTGACCACCAGGGGACAGTTGAACAGTTGCTATGATGTGCACTGGCCACCAGGGGGCAGATGCTCTGACTGGTAGGTTAGCTTGCTGCTGGAGTCTGGCTGATCAGGACTGAGGGAGATGGGCCGGACATGCCCTGGAGCCCTCCCACGGTCCCTTCTTGGCTGGCCAACCAACCGTGGCCCTGATCGTGCACTGGTGGGGTCCCTTGGCCTGCCCCCCCTCAAGTGCATGAATTTCGTGCACCGAGTCTCTAGTCCAGGGGTGGGCAACCTTTTTGTGAGTGCGTGCCAAAACCAGCAAAATCTCTGACTCAAAATTCTTCTGCGTGCCAACCCTAATTTTTTGAGAACATGTTACGCCTACTTGATATCTCTTAAGGTGTACGTATGTGAAGAACCTTGAAGAAATAATAAAATTCATTCGAGCGACAAAAACACAGTATATGATGATGAAAAATACATTTATTTTTTAATGTATACATGTACACTGATAGTCCGACAGAAAACTTTATGACTCCGTTTGATATTATCAGTGGGACTTCTGCTGCTGCATCACTGATGACAGAGATTTTACATCAGGTTTATATTTCGTGACCTTAAGAGATATGCAGGAGCTACTACTTTCATCTGTCAGGCTACTCCTATTATGAGACTTAACAAAATTTATAATAATAAAAGCGTAATATGCTAATTAGACTGGATGACCTTCCAGATGAAGCTGGGGCTGCGAGGGAAGCCCGGGTCCCAGGTGCCTGCCGGCGGCCAGAGGGAAGCCCAGGTTCCAGGTGCTAGAGGGAAGCCAGTGACAGCAGCTGGGGGAAGGAGGGCCTACTCTTGCATGAATTTTGTGCATCGGGCCTCTAATAGTTAATAATACTGTGGTGTATATAACCCTTGAACAACATGGGTTTAACTGTGTGAGTTCACTTGATTGGATTTTTTCAATAAATACAGTCAGCCCCCTGAATCTGCAGATTTAGTGTCCAAAGATTCATCCAACTGTATGGGAACCTGCAGTTGTGGAGGGCCAACTGTATGCATTGTTCTATGCCATTTTATATAAGGGACTTGAGTATTCAGATTTTGGTATACATGGGGATTATGGAACCAATCCCAGGTGGTTACCAAGTGTAGTTAACTTTGGGGGGAGTCAAGAGTAATATGTGGATTTTTTACTGCAAGTTGGTTGGTTTCCCTAACCCCCGAGTTGTTCAAGAATCAACTGTACTTGAAATCTGCTGAGAGAGTAGAGCTTAAATGTTCTCACCTCACACACAAAAAAAAAAGATAAATATGTCAGATGATGGATGAGTTAATTAACTGGATCATGATAATCATTTCACTATGCATATATACTAAATCATTACATTGAGTACCCTAAAAATAATTTAAAAATAAAGTTTATTTTTCCCTTTATATGCTGTATCAAATATAAAACAGAAGCAATAAAAATGTAATTTTAATAGAATTGTAATATAATTTTATTAAAAATTGGGCTTTGACAAGGTGAACACAGGGTAGATGGATCTTTGCTTCATCTTTGGGGACTCTGCTGAATCCCACAGTATGAAAGCATCACTCTTGGTAAATTTTAAGCTCAAAATGTTAACCTGTACGGCCTCCTGAAACAGCAGCCTTTCTGTTTCTGGGCTGCTGTGAGCATCTGAAGTTCCTGACCTGGCTCCTGGCAGATTGTGGCTCAAGGAAGCAACCAAAATAGAAACAGGGAAACTTCATAAATTTAGACTAACCTCAATCAGCACAGTCTCATAAAGATTTGTGATATTTAAGTCCAAAATATAGGGATTTAAACCCATATTTTTTTAAAAAGGATCTACTTAATAAATTAATATTATGCGTAAACAATATGAAGGAAAACCTATGTCAATGACTTAGAACCAACCCTAGGAGCATTCTATAGGCACTCATTGAATTAGAAAAATGTTAATGTTCTAATTATAAATAATACTTTTATTTAATAAGGTAGTTCAGGTTAGTTTCACTTGATATATGCATTTAAAAGTAATGAACTATATATTTTTCTTTATTCATTAAGGTATCCATATGTGTCCTTATCCCTCCATTGCCCCTCCACCCCCTCATGCCCTCGTCCCCCTATGTCTGTGTCCATTGGTTAGGCTTATATGCTTGCATACAAGTCCTTTGGTTGATCTCTTCCTCTTACCCCCCACCCTCCCCTACCTTCCCTCTGAGGTTTGACAGCCACCCTCCCCCTTCCCTCTGAGGTTTGACAGTCTGATCGATGCTTCTCTGTCTCTGGATCTGTTTTTGTTTATCAGTTATGTTGTTCATTATATTCCACAAATGAGTGAGATCATGTGAAATATAAATAAATAAATAAGCTGAAATTAATTTTATACATTTTTAATAGGGACTTAGGTTTGATCTATTTTTTTCTTTTATACTTGACTGTTCTGAATCAAAAGGCAATTCTCTTTTATAATAGAGACACATAAAATAATCTCATTAAATATTCCTCTAATAAATATTTAATTTATAAATTACAAATATGTTGAAAATAAATGTATATATCAAAACATAAAGTTTAAATATTAACAATAAATTGAAGCATTTTTGTTTCAAGATTATCAGAGGACTCAATATTTCCCCATTACATTTAAGATATTATTTACTTATAAAAATTAATCTCATATAAATATTGAACTATTTGCTTAATACTTAACAGTAAAACACAAAATATATGTAGTACAGAAATTCCCCAAGCATTCATTCCATGAATATTTATTTAATGATTGCTGAGTGCCATGTAGCCAGATACAGCAGGGAATCAAAGAGGCCAACTACATTTTTGTAGACTATCTGTGCCCCTGTTCTTCTGGTGCTTATATTCTAGCAGCAATTAGCAATAATAATAAAATTAGTAGATTGGCAAACATATGTCTGTACCGTCTATTATTTATTCAGTTATGCATAGTCAATGGGAACAGACTTCTCAATCAGATCACCCATAATATTATCATGCAGATATCATCTATACTACATTTTATTAAAATGACTCATGACGCTCCATGCCCCTGCACACATACCTTGCCCTACACATCCTCACACCTTGCCCTGCACATCACTTGGTCAGTTCTCCTTCTTGAGCAGCCAATTAAGTTCACAACCCAAACACTCCCCTTATCGGCCTCTCACACATCAGAACTCTGTACCTTTATTATAACTGCCCAGAGCCAGGTACAAAAAACCCAGGGACAGGGACAGGGCCTGTGCTGCAGCACCAGCTGAACTTATCAATGATAAACCTGTTTAATGGCCTCACCCTTTCCTTCCCACCGGAACTGTCTGGTGAGTGACCCCATGCTTTCCCCGAGCAGCCCTGCCTGGCGTGCTGTGTTCTCCCCAGGGATCTGTAACAAAACCAGAACTTTCTGGTTCTTCCCTCATGATCAGCATCTCACCTTATCTACCTCACTCAAGGTTATATGGTTAAAATACTACCCCATGTCACATTTATATGTTGCATGGAAAGTCCTTTGCCTCTGTTCTCTATGGCCCAGATGCAGTCCATATTCTAATAGCTTGAAGGTTATTAGCATCTCATGTAATTGGACTTAACCATTAGTTCACAAAGGGTTATAACCTAAAAGAACTGTTACTTGTGTTTTAAAATTTTTTTAGTTTAATTTTTGTCTCACAAAATAAAAGGGATTGGTTTAATGAAAATAAGAGCTCAGGGCCATAAAACAGCAAAGTATTTTGAGAAGAAAACAGTAAAACCAACAAATTCCATGAAACTGCCGCAAAGATGTGAATAGAGAGAATAACTTCCTGTATATCATTGCTGATAACCAGTGACCCCCCTCCTTCTAGCCTCATGCTCTTGACTTTCAGCATCCCAAGTTTACTTTGAAAGGTTGGAGATTCTGCCTCTTTTGTTAGTTTATCTGCACTTACCATTTAGCCTTGTTCACCTTCTATAAATTACCTCTTAATATTGTGTACCAAGACAACAATTGTATGATTGGCGTTGTTTAGAAATGTATATTATTCAAATGCTAAAAACTAACTTTCCATATGTCTGATTCCCAGCCTTCACTTCATTTTTAAGTGTTTCTTTTAATATTTTTCTTATATTCAGTTATCCATCTGCAGAATCTCTTTGAGGATTATATTTAGAAACACCAAAAATTCAGGGAATCGTAATCCAAGTGTATATTGTTCTGGTTTAGGAGTTCTAAATCTCTCTATATATCTATCTCAGTAAGTGGAAAATCAGTGTCAGGACTTGACTTTAAACACAGATCAGCGTTGAAACAAATTTAGTTGGATTCATGTTTACATTTATGAAATACCTACCTGAGAATCATCATTCTAGGTGGTGGCTGGCCATAAAGAGATCACAAAGCCAGTCAGAGAAAGATGAGTATCGCATGATCTCACTCATATGTGGAATCTAATGAACAAAATAAACTGATGAACAAAATCCAGAGACATAGACGCAGGGTACAGACTGATGAACCTCAGAGGGAAGGCGGGGGTGGGTGGATGGGTAGGAAGTGATTAACTGGGGAACTTATATGCATATATGCATAGCCCATGGACACAGACAATAGAATGGTGAAGGCCTGAGAAGTGCGGGTGCGGAGTGGAGGGGTCAATGGGGAAAAAAACAACAAAGAAGGGGACATCTGTAATACTTTCAACAACAAAGAGAAAAAAATAAAATAAAGAGAATAAAGGTTAAAAAAAAAAAAGAACTCACAGAATGGATCAAGTAGGAATTCAGTCATGTCCCCCAAAACTCCCCTTCTTTTGATTCCTACACACTTTATTTTGCTTCTGGAAAACTCACATCATGAATTTGGACATAGATGGTCCATGGTGATGATGTTGGCCACTTCAAGGGCAGCTTGCAATATACTAATTGACCTTTAGAGAACTGAAATGTAGTGCTTATGCTATGCCAGAGATACCCAGATTTCCTCTGGCTACTAAGTGGACATCATTATTTTCTGATGTGTCAGCTGGTTGAATGAAGGGAAGTAATACTGAATTTCTTCTAAAATGAGAATTCTCTGTCCTGTTGAACTCTTCATAAGGGATTTGAAGGACTTTCTCTAGATAAGTTCTGCTCAATATTATATTAGGAGCCATCTGGTAAATAGTTTGTAACTTTTCCAACATAGGTAAAAAATGTTATGTCACATATATTTTATCAACAAGTCAAAACAAGTCAATCACTAGAGTTGCAGAGGTAATTTCTTTTTTTCTGTTGTAAAATTATTTGTGTAAGAACCATTCATTATATTTTCTTATAATGTCTCTTTTTCCATCATGTTCCTAAATATGATTTACATGCATTAGTTTTCAGTATGCATTTGTTGAATAAATCACAGCTTCAGAAAATACAGTTGAAGCCTTTCACTTGTGGCATTTTAAGATATTGACGTTGTGCTTTGGATTAAAAATTGTTCAGTTTTTCAACAATTAGTTCTCCTCCTTTCTGAAGTCAAAAGGAAAAAAAAAAGACTATTTTGCAATCAATTCCAATTTTCAATCTTTTACCACAATTTAACATGTGAATTTTAGTTGACAGTTGGTTCACGTTTTATATCCTCTTCATCGCAACCTCTTTAAAAGGTGATATCCAAAAATACAAAACTCAATAAAAGATGTGTGAAAAATAAACGCCATTCGATTTCAGTATTTACTTTGTGATGGAATTCTCACTGCATATTTCTTGGAGCAGATTCCACTTTCCTAAATGTTGCATTCCCAAAATAAACATGTAAACATGAAATGAAGATGACAGATATACAGGCGGAGAGTGGGAGAAACCTGAAAAAATAGATGCTACAGTTTAGACATGAAAGACTGCATGTGAGCTCATAGAAGTATGTGGTACTTCAAGGCCTAAGCTTCTAACTCAAGTGTCTTCTGCCTTACAGATTTGCACGCATGGATTCTCTCAAAGTGCAAGCTTATCACAAATATAGTAAAATAAATTGGAAATTTGAATGTCTACAGCTAAAAACACAAAACAAAACCTGTTGGTCATTTAAGACATATAGACAATGTAGAAAAACTGCATGTGCACACACAGTCTGTGCTTTTACCAGGAAAGAAAAAAAAGTAATATTTCTGGAATGCATGAGGACAAGCCTATGCAAAAATATATGCATTTTGATCCCTCTATCTCATATTCTGGCCACTTTCTCTTCTGTCCTCTGGCTAAATAGAGTACCAGCTTGAATATTTTACCCTAATACTACTTTCTTAGAGTCACCCTGTACATCAAAATCATTGACCCATTCCAAACTTGAAATATTTAAAGAGAACATGCGAAGGTTTGGCTAGGATATGGATAAAAGTGGGAATAGGGATTGAGGCAACTAGTGGGCAAATCATCCTCATATATATTTCAGTCTTTGATAATTTTCTAGAGCCCTCACTTCAGACCCCCAGATTTTCCATACTTCAACTAAGCAGGCGAACAAAAACATATTTGCAACAGCACCTAGAACAAGTGACTGCTACATAGTAGACAATAAATATTTGTTAAATGAGTAAATATTTGTAAAACAGACAAGTGAATAAAAAGCATATATGAATGGAAATGGAAAGTGCTTTTCTTTGGGTCACCCAGAACGATGGTTTTAGCAGAAATAATGAAGCTACAATTCCCAAGTTCTGGAACATTTCCATATCCATTTCAAATGTATCTGTCTTTTAGATGCAAATTTTTTTCTGGGATTTGTGACAGATGTCACTAACATTTCATGTGAACATATTAAATGCTTTCCTCCTTTGTAAAAAGCTTAGTATTCCAGAATTTGGGAGCTTTAAAGAACTTTATAAATCATGCTGCTCAAATTCCCCATTACACATAATGCAATTAAGACCTAAGGTGTCAGTGCATAGTGCTGGAATCAATACTAGCATGCAGATCTTCTAAGTAGCAGGCTTGAAAAATTTAATGCTACCTTAGGTCAACCAGAAACTGCAGAGACCACAACTGGAGGATATATTTAAAGAAATAAGAACACAAAAGTGGGATTCTGGAGCTTACCAAAGACATTTATCACTGACTAACTTTTATTCAAGATTGGCAGTAAAAATGCAAGTGCAGGTTTTGATTGGCAGTTGATCCAGGTTAGCAAAATTGGTAGTAAATTAATGCAATAGTGATTTTATATCTGTGAATAACCAGCAGAGAAGAAAAGATGTTAATACAAATTTTACTGCATGGTCACCACTAAATGATCTACTCATAAGGTTAGTCTTACACATTCAGCAGTTAGAAACACTAAAGCTTACATTTTCTAATCTGTTCAAATACTCCTTTCACACTGGGTGCTGACATGCCACTTTGTCCTCTCCTTTATAAGGAATAAAGCCATCAGAACTTAAGGTAAACACAAAGTTCTAGCCAAGGGTCATATTCTCTCACTAGAGGCCTGGTACACGAATTGGTGCATGGGTGGGGTCCGGCTGGTCTGCCCCATAGGAGCTGATTGGGCTGGGCTGGCCATGAGAGGGGCCACAGGTCAAACTCCGGCCCCGCCCTCTGGTCAAACTCCCAGTCAAACTCCCAGTCAAGGGGACAATTTGCATATTAACCTTTTATTATATAGAATTCCTCTATAACAGCGGTTCTCAACCTGTGGGTCGCGACCCCTTTGGTGGTCGAACGACCTTTTCACAGGGGTCGCCTAAGACCATCCTGCATATCAGATATTTACATTATGATTCATAACCAGAAGGTTGAGAACCAGTGCTCTATAACATTCTTCCCAATATCAGGCTCATAAGAAATGCCCCAAAATAGTAGGGAGAATGAAAATGGAATGCAATGTAAAAGCCATAAGGATGATTATTGAAAGCTTCCCCCTGCTAATCAGAACATTAATATTCTATCAGCCAATTTGGAGTAGATAGGAGTCAGCTCTCTAATCATAAGTCTGAGAGCTCAGGTTATACCAACTATGGACTTCCACCCCTGGCTTTCTGAGAAAATGAATACATGGCCTCCCTACAATTTGATAACACCAAAAAAACACCAGTGAAAGAATACAAAAGGGATAGATACCTTCTACACTGCACACACCTGCTAGCTCAGTGTTTTCAAGGTGCCAGTAGCCCATCAGGGCACAATCTGGTTTTATCTGTTTTTAATATTGAGTTTCCAAGTAAGCATTTGTTTAAACAATGATTCTGTATCAAAATGTAAACACAAAAATAAAAAGTATTGCTAGAGCTTCTTACCACTAATAGTCAACAAAGAGAAGAGATATAAATGTGATAAAAAATGGAAACCGCCCTTCACATGCCTCCTTATAAATGCGATCTTGACTGCTGCCAAAAAGGATATTGATAGCCAGATTGCTTCAGGGAAGAGCCTTCCTGAGTCATGTTTGTCCCAGCAAAGCAAAGCATTTTATTTAAGTAACCGTTTTCATAAATAGATAATATATGGCATCATATGTTTTTGATTGGAGCCCATAAATACTCATATGTTACATTTTTACAAATCTGTGCCTGCATTAAAGTTACAAATAATTAGTGAAAAATTCTGTCAGTTACAATTCAGTGAAGATAAAATCCTGACTTGTAAAAAAATCAGATCACGTATAGAAATCAATGGTTACTGCCATTTTTGACTAGCACTCAGCATCTTTGTGATTACAGTTCTATTGGTTTTAAGAAAAGAAAAGAAGTAATAAAAAGATGCTATAAAATTGAGAAAAGGATTGTGTAAAGCTATAAAAAATGGATAATGTAGAGACTTCTAAGGAAATGTCATGCCAAAATTATCATCAACACACATCATCACAAATACTTTACTATGAATCAGAAAGCTATCTCACTGGGAACTCTAGGAAGTAAAAAAAAAAAAAAAGCAAAGACCAAATCTTCCTATCATTTAAAAGTAAACTTTAAAAATAAATGAGTCAGGTCTTTCACTTCTAGACAAAATAAAAAGGACCAGGATAACCCTCCCCTCTGAAATGATCGTAGCACCAGCCAAAATATCTAAAAAACAGTTTTCAAGTTTCTAGACATTAAACTACAAAGAACATTGATCCCTGAGAAATGGGAAACAAACGAAGTGAACCCTATAATTCCCTTCGCTCACTTCCTTGAGAAAGTTTTCAGGATGCAGTGAAGGGAGGGTTAACCCAAGTGGAACTTGACAGACTGAGTTGAAGTGATGGAGCTGAGCGTCCAGGGAGACAGCACAACTGAAGTATGCAGCAGCACTGGAAAGGAAAGAACTGCACAGACAGAACTCTGGAGACCTGCAGAAGTTCCCTTTCACATATTCAGCTGACTACTGACCAGTACACGTGTGTAAGAAAACTACTTAGCCCTAGCCGGCTTGGCTCAGTGGATAGAGTATCAGCCTGCGGACTGAAGGGTCCCAGGTTCGATTCCGGCCAAGGGCACATGCCTGGGTTGCGGGCTCAATTCCCAGTGGGGGGCGTGCAGGAGGCAGCCAAAGAATAAGAGAGAACAGTAGCTGGTGCTTACACATGGGTGAGAAAATTGTCCATTCTCACCAACAAACTTAAAAACCTCATCATTGCCTGGCTGGTTGAGTGTCAACCTATGAACCAGGAGGTGATGGTTCAATTCCCGATCACGGCACATGCCAGGTTGCCGGCTTGATTCCCAGTAGGGGGTGTGCAGGAGGCACTGGACCAACATCTTTAAAACACAGGGGGGAAAAGTATCCATATAAAATTCTTTGGCATCAAAAGTAGATTTAAAAACAAAGATGAAGACATAACAAACCTGAAAGAATGCATCATCAGAAAATTATCACTAATGAAAATATTACAGGAAGTACTCACAGGCAGAAGGAAAAGTATACTAAAAATCTAAATCTGCACAAAAAAGAAGACTACCATACTGGGCAAACAGGTAGGACATTTTTCCTTATTATTTAAATAACTTTAAGAGACACCTGACTAATTAAGAAAAAGAACAGTGTCTTGTGGTGTTTATAATTTATGTATTAAAATATATAACAACAATATTATAAAAGCTATTTATGGAATGTGAAAAATGGACATAAAGATATTATCCTATATGTGAAATGATGGACTGTGATAAGTTAAAGGTATGTACTATAAACCCTAAAGCAACAAATAAAATGACAAATAATTATAACTAATATGTCAACAAAAGAGATATAAAGGAATCAGTAAAAAAAAAGAAAGAGAAGGCAGAAATAGACAAAAAGTGAATGAAGTACCAATGGGACAAATAGAAAATAAATAGCAAGATGATAGATGAACAAGAAACCAAATAAATAATCACAGTAAATATAAGTGGTCAAAACGTCACAATTAGAAGGCAGAGATTGTCAGAACGGATTACTAGTAAAAGAAAGCAAGAGTCAACTGCATGAACTCTCATACACAGTAGTAAAAAATATAAGTGGTAAAACAATTTTAGAAAACATTTTGGCAGTTTCTTAAAACCAATCTGATATACAACCTGATCTTATATACACAGGCCATACTATTAGGCCATTCCACTTCTAGGTATACATCCAAGAGAAATGGAAGCATATATCCATACAAGGACTTGAAGTTGTACTCAAATGTTTATAACAGATTTATCTGTAATGGCCATTAATTGGAAATACTTCACATAGCCATCCCCTGTTGAATGTATAAATAAATGTTTATGTCCATACAATGGACTACTTGCAGCAATTGAAAAATAATGAGCTAGCCCTAACCGGTTTGGCTCAGTGGATAGAGCGTCGGCCTGCGGACTCAAGGGTCCCAGGTTCGATTCTGGTCAAGGGCATGTACCTTGGTTGCGGGCACATCCCCAGTAGGGGGTGTGCAGGAGGCAGCTGATTGATGTTTCTCTCTCATCGATTTTTCTAACTCTCTATCCCTCTCCCTTCCTCTCTGTAAAAAATCAATAAAATATATATTTTTAAAAAAAGAAAAATAATGAGCTATTGATACATGTAATAACATATATCTCAATATAATTATGGTGGGTAAAATAAACCAGGGAAAAAGAATACACAGTGTATAATTTTACTTATATAAAACTCCAAAAAATATTAACTAAGCTGTATTGACACAAAGTAAATCAACACTTACATGGGGAAAGATAGAATCTACACTAATAAAAGAGAAACATGGTAATTAGCGTACGACCGCTACCCTTTTCATTGGCTAATCAGTGAGTATATGCAAATTAACTGACAAACAAGATGGCGGCCGGCAGCCAGGCACTGAAGCGAGCAGGGAGGCTTGCTTGCTGCAGACTCCAACATTCC
>NW_005367989.1:1269715-1288948 GCF_000412655.1 Myotis brandtii
GGGAGCAGGGAGCAGGTAGTAGGACATCCCCTAGGGCTTTTCCAGTATGATAGGGGGCAAGCTGGGCTGAGGGAACCCCCTCCCCAGTGCACAAATTTTTGTGCACCGGGCCCCTAGTGTATTAATAATGACTTGACATTGTACTTTCTCATTGCTGTTTTGTAAGGCTGACTAACATTTAAGGTTGCACAATTGGTTATATGTAAGATCAGGGAGGTGTAGGCAAGCATGGCAGACCTGACCAGGAACTTCCTTAGGAAGAAAAATAAACATGCCAATTGAGAATAAAACCTGATGCCTGGAGCTGACCATTTCCCTACCATAAGCACACTACCACCACCACCAAGGCTAGGTTAGCAATGGCCACATTCTCCCAAGTTTTAGTGAAAAAGAAGGAACTCATTTTAACACCAGAAGGTCATCTTAAAGGCACTGCATCATGGAAAATATTAAATTGTCTTTTCTGCTTAGCCCCTATCTGGTTGCAGGAGACGCCAGTCTTTACACCTTGACGTATCAGCTTGTGGTCTCATTCTCTCCCATTCCTCTGGGTATTACCTCCAGGCTTGTGGTACAAGGTCCTTCATTATCTGCCCCTTGCCTACTTCTTCAGTCCCATCCCAATCCATGTGTTATCTATCTCAAAGTATTTCAGTTCTCCCAAAGAATCATATTTGCTCACAATTCCATGCCTTCATACAAAGCCCTTTACAGATGCTAAATAAGTTGGGTTTCAGTTTGAAGGTAATGAGAATCTTTGAAGCATGTTAAGCTAGGCAGTGATATAGTTCATTTCCATTTTTAAAAGATGAGTCTAGGCTTGAGAGGAGGATTTTTAAAAAAGAGGAGCTATGTCTGCTAGGGCATGCATATAAGAATATTTTATAGATTGCCTGTGGCCACCTCTATGGTGGAAAATGGTGATAAATAAACCAAAGCATCCCTGACAAGAAGAAGGAAAGGATAGTTAGTTTGAGGAGTATATTTTGACAGGTGAAGTGAAGGACCTCCTGCTCATTGGGCTTGGAATTGTCCTGTGGCAGCAAAGTGTTAGGATTAAGTTTCAATGAGGATTTTGGAAATTTGAAATGATTCTGAGAAATTATGAGACGGTAAAGAGTTATTTAAGATTTCCAGGCTGAAATAGGGCTGGTGATTATGAAGTTTGATTGAAAACAAACCACAGAGGGTGCATATTTCATTAAATTAATTAACAGCTTGGTTGCAAAAAACAAAATAAAGACTGAGATTGTATTGATTTAGCCTTAGGGACTCGCTGGGTAAGTATAAAGGAACTGCCAGAATTTATATGCATACGGAGATGACACCATAAATTTATGGATAAGTTTAAAGGAGCCAAGTGGGGGAAGGGAGTAGAGTGGGGAATGGATAAGACTAATGAACTGAGTTTGGGCACAAAGTTCCACACAGTTGGTGATAGACCCACACACTGGCTGACACTACTTCACCCCCCTCTAGTTTTCTCCCAGAGTCACTGCAATCTGGCTTCTCCCTTACACCAAGCAACTGTTTTACAAGTTAACTGATGCCCTCTTCATTGTAAGAAACCCCTATCTTCTCAATCCTTATCTTTCCTGACCTCAAGTAACCCAGATCCCTCTTTTATGCCTGAGAACCACATACAAAATTTCATGAAGAGTGTTTCTTCTTGGATATTTGAGAGGTACCTAAATTTCTCCAAAACTTTGCCTGCCAAAGCTGACCATTTCCCTGGGATTTTCATCTCAGGAAATAGAACCACCATTAATCTGGGCACGCAAGCCAGAGATTTAGGAAATTTTTCCTCACCCTGCATATTCAGCCAGTTTCTAATTCTTGTCAGTTATAATTCCTAAATACCCTCAGTCTTGTTCTGGTCACTCTTAAATTGGTCTGCATCTATTTAGCAGTGGACACTACTGACCATTCTCCTTAAATTATTCTTGACTTCCATAACAAAATACTCTTGATTTTCCTCTTTCCTTCCTGACCACTCTTTCTCAGACCCTTTTTGAGAATCTTTTTTTCTATCCATTGCTTAAATAATGATTTCTTATTCTCCACTACATCTCCTATAGGATGTGGCATATGATAGGATATAAAGACACTCATTGCATTTTGTAAAATAAATAAGTGTCTGAATGCTGACCACCTTAATACACAATAAGAGTTCCTATTGAGATAATCCTAGATGAACCAGGCAGATGGCATATCTCTTTATCTCTGCTCAAAATTAAATCTCCCCTAAATTGTCAATAGAGGAATCAAGTATAAATCTGCAATGAATAGAAAATGGAAAGGAAAACATAAGCAGATGAGAGGCTTCAACCCATTTTTAGAAGACGCAATGCAGGCAGAAGAAAGGTAAGGATAGAAAACCAGAGAAGTTTGAACTTAAGGCATAGAGAAGAGACAACAACCGGAAAGCAGAGCTGCTCCCAGACTTCACAGTCTCAGAAGTCCCTCAGGTGTCAGGACTGTAGAAGGCAGGGGATAATTTGGGAGCTGGAAACAAGAAAATCAGCTGCAATTCTATCCAAGAAACAGACCACTAGGCCCTTACCACTGCCCCAAACACATTTCTGCCCAAACCCCACACAGTCTGAAGATTGATAGCTTATGTCTGGAGAAATTGAACCAGGGAGATGCTAGACTCAGGAACAGTAGAAGAACACAGAATACTTGTGGATCAACAAATAGAGGAATTAAGGTATAATAGGTGAGAGCGTCTCTTTCTTAACTATCTCTACTTGGCTCCCTCAACACTTTCAAACAGAAAGTGGTGGCAGGTGAGCACTTCTCTGGAGAAGCTGAATGGCCCCACACCTACAGTTATGAGATTTGGGGTTCTGCTAGGAAAAAGCAGTCTTTCCTCTGACTATGCTACAGTGAAGCCCAACAACCAACAAGCCATGGCATGCACATGGGGCTTCCACTTCTGGTGCCTCTTTCCAGAGGGATGAAAGCCAACAATCCGGGCCTTGAGGAAAGCCAGACATCAACACATGCAAACTAGGGAAGCAAAAATAATTCACTTTATACAGAAGCAATGGAAGCAGTCATGACATTGTTATCACTTTGAGGCTAAGAAAGATCATTATGTCCATGAAACAAGAAGGAGATGCTACAAAAAGAGAACAAGGAAATCACAAGGAAGCCTCTAGAAGACTGAATCATTTAGGATACGTAAAATTTGCCATGGTGACAACAGAGGCAAACTCAGGTTTTAACAGAGTGAAGGTTTACTTACAAAGTCTTTTGTTGGTTCTGGTGACTCCAGCGCAGCTCTCCCCTGTAGGAGGCGAGGTGACGCAGCTCTCCCCTGTAGGAGGCGAGGTGACGTGCTAGGCTGCTCTAAACTTGTGAAACACCTATTTTAATGAGGCTCTGGAGTTCACCACTACAGGGAAAGAGAATGTGGGAAATCACATAGCAGGAATTCCTACCTCAATATCTCCATATCTCATTGGCTAAAGCAAATCATATGGCTCCTCTGGAGTACAAAGGCACAAGGCATTGTAATCATTTCACATGTTTAGCAAGGAGGAGAACCACACATTTTTATGAACTCTAATAATATGTAGCTAAGAAATGTGATGAGTGCAACTCCCAGAAAGTAGAACAAAGAGATGAAGAGATGGGGTAGAAGAGAAAATGCAAGAAAATCTTAGGAGAATCTAAAAGGTTCAGTGCCAGGGTCCTCCAGAGAAGCAGAACCAATATTATATATGTGAGACTGATTCATTAGGAGGAATTGACTCACATGATTGTGGAGGCTAAGAATCTCACCGTCTGCTGTCTGTAAATTGGTGGTGTAATTCTAGTTGAGTCTGAAGGCCTGATAAGCAGGGAAACCAATGATGTAAATTCCAATCTGAGGGCAGGGAAAGATGAGAAGGGATGTCTTGGCTCAATCAGTGAGGCATAAAGAGGTGGGTGGCTCCACCGCCGCCTCCTTCTGCCGCTCCTGGTGCTGCTTGTGTGCCCCTTTGGTGCGGACCTGGTACCCCTTCTGTGAAGTGGCAGCTGAGGAGACTCTGGCGCTCTCCATGGCCAAGGAAAAACCCAAGGAAGGGGTCAAGGCTGAGAGCAATGATCAGATTAATTTGAAGGTGGCGGGGCAGGATGGTTCTGTGGTGCAGTTTAAGATTAAGAGGCACACACCACTTCGTAAACTAATTGAAGCCTATTGTGAACGACAGGGTTTGTCAATGAGGCAGATCAGATTCTGATTTGACCGGCAGCTAATCAATGAAGCAGACACACCTGCACAGTTGGAAATGGAGGAGGAAGATAACATTGATGTGTTCCAGCAGCAGACAGGTGGTTTCTACTAAAAAGGGAACCTGCCACTTTACTCCAGCACAGCCTCCAGACCAAGAAGACATTCTCAGTTAGAAAACTGCAATTCGGTTTCAACACATCTGACTGCAACAGTTTAGTGTTCTCTATTCTTTCATTTCCCCCTTCCCCATTCCTTTATTACACCTAAAGTAACTGATGTATGTGCACAAGCATTTGCATTTTTTTAACTAAATGGCCAATGGTATGTTTTGATGGACATCAAATGGAGATGGATGGGAAAAAATATTGATTCTGTGACAACACCCCCTTTCTCCATTAGTGGCATGCTCATTCAGCTCTTATCTTTATATACCAAGTTATTTTGCTCTCACTGTTTAACAAAAAAAGAACAACATAAAAATTCTTGCATACCTTGTTTGATTGGAGAATTTTAATGTTTTTCATTTATCATTGTAAAACCAAGGATAATTTTATAACTTTTTTTGTATGTAGCTGTTACATATAGGGCAATTGTCTTTAAGTAGGGATAAATTGCTCTAAAGAAAAATTAATCCTAGATAGTTTTCCCTTCAAGTCAAGTGTCTTGTTTAAATAAACTTCTTGGTTAAAATAAAATTTTTAAAAAAAAGAAACAGAGGGGGAGGGGGGAGGGCAAATCCTTCCTTCCTGCATTGTTTTGTTCTATTCAGGACTTCAACAGACTGGATGATACCCCCACATTGGGGAGAACAGTTTACTAAATTCACCAATTCAGATGCTAATCTTATCCAGACACACCCAGAAACAATGTTAATCCAAGTACCCCATGGCCATCACAGTGTCCAATTAAAAGGACACCTACAAAACAGAAACAGAGACATTATCAAGAAATAATAATGCAAAACATTTTATGAACCTGAAAGCTGTGATATCAATGGATTAATATTGCCCACCAAAGCCAAGCATGATAAATGAAAAAGAGGAAGAGAGAGAAAGGGGGTGGGGGGGAGAGAGAGGGGAAGGAAGGAAGGAAGGAAGGAAGGAAGGAAGGAAAAGAAATAATTTCACAACACCAAGGATATAGAGACATTCTCAAAATTTTCTGGCATAGAACAACATATATTACATTAAAAAGAGTAAAAATGAAAATGACATCAGTTTTCAACACCCACATTGAGAAGCAGGCAATAGACCAATGCTTTCAAAATTCTGAGAGTAGTCATTTTTACCCTAGATTAGTGTACACAATCAGACTTAAACAATGCAGAGGTTGAGAGTGAGGAAGGTAATGTAATGTGTCTCAGGGAAGGGGGAGGGGGAAGGGGAAGGACAGGGGGGAAAGAGAAGGAAAGAGCAGATGAGTGCTCCCTGGGTCCTTGGTCCTAAGGGTTCTAAGAATAGAGATTTTAGGGGAGGTGGGAGGGGGAGGGAAGATCTCAACAGAATATTCAGCAGCTTTCCAGGTGTGCTTTCAGGGTCTAGGTCTCCACAGATTGATTGATCAACACCAGGACAGGGGGTCATTATTCAATGCAGCTGTCCTGAGGTCAATCTTCATGTCATTTGTCTGGTTTTGCTGCTTTTCTGGGCCTGGAGCTGAAACACAACTGAGACCTACATGTTATCTCTAGGGAGGAAAGATCAAGGCATCCAAAGTGCTAGACCAGCGATATGCTAGGGGAGGAAAGATCAATCTGGGGGAGAGGTCCCACCCTACCATTGTTCTTTGCTAGGCGCCTGGGGCTTTCCACCTGGTGACCTGAACCTGGCCCTCATCCTTGCTCTGCTTCTGCTTGTCTAACTGCCTACCACATCTCCACACAGAATAGGAGGCAAAGGGAATGAATGCCCTGGAGGATGGTGTAGGGGAGTCCCAGGATGACAGTGAGGAGCAGCCCAGAGAGCCACTAAAACACACTGAAGTGCAAAGCAGACTTCCAGAAGCAAAGCCTCTCTCAAAAAAAAAGTAAAAATAAGACCTTTTGCTTTATGGCAAATTACACTGAGCAGTTGTGAGAAAGATGTGGAAAGAATTAATGATCATTACAAAGAAAACTAACAGAATATGAAAACAAGATAATATGAACTTTAGAATTCACAAAAATTTGCCCAAGAAAAGAGATTATAATGTAACACTTGTCTGAGTAAAATCAATGTCTACATAATCATCAGTCAAACACAGGATATTGATTGATCCTTATAAGGAAAGTGGCAATGCGGGAAAGAAGTTGTTAAAAACTTAAATCCTCAAATAAATAGGTGATAGCTAAACTTCTCTAGTAAATAAAGAGAATAGTAAGAATACTAATGGAAATATGAAGGTAAGTTCCAGAGAAACAGCTATAGAGTTGAATGTGGTTTCTTGTGAGGATCAAAACTAGGAGATAAGGCAAAGGTGGAACACTAGACTGCCATTGAAGCTGTATGTAGGTATTACTTTGGCAAACATTTAAAAAGATATCTTGAAAGTTTGGAAGTTATTTTAAAAAGAGTGGGGGGGGGGGACCTGTGATACTTCGCATTAACCATAGAAACTATAATGAATTCTTGTGACATAGCCCTGTGGACGAAAGGGGCCACATGCTGACCTGACAAGCTCAGGGGAGGCCTACATGGCAGTCTTGCAAACTCAGAGACCTAAAGTAACCACAAAGGATGGTCTGAAATTAAACTTTAACTAAAAGCAGTTATGGTGGGCAGTTATGCCCTAGGCCAGTATCTTCACTGACAAGATCAACTTTGATCCTTACTGAGCCCATTTGCCTTTTTGCCTCTAAGATAACATACCCTTGAAATGTCTGGGTAACTTGTAACTTCCCTTTTTCTGGAGCCCCTGGGGCACAACTAAATGTGCTGGGTGCCTGGACAGATACTACAAATTCCTTCATTATCGTGTTAATTGATCCTGCACCCACCTAAGTATGTGTCCATCATTTTACTTTTTATCCAATCCCAGGGGTTTCCCTGCTTTGCTTTATCCCTCCTCCTTAATCTGTCACCAATGAATTTCATGTAACCCACCTACGTCCCTCCTTTGATTGCAAATGTTTAAATACAATTGTAACCCCGCCATTCTCCTGAGCACTATCTCAATTCGTTGAGGTTCTGCTTCCCGGCATATGTCGACAGTTTGGCTCAAATAAACTCACAAAAAATTCTTTACAGGTTTCAATGTTTTTGTTTTTTTTTACGTTAACAGCCCTTAATAATCCACAACCTCACTTGGGAATTTCCATTGGGGTTTTCCATTTGCTTTGACAGACTCCAATGTCTTATTCTGGACAGAGCTTTTACTGAACCCTCTGAACTTACATGTGTGAATTGCAAGGGTCTTCCAGATTCTGAGAGGAAAAAGGACATTGGGAACCTCCCAGAATAGGGGGCACTGGGAAGCCTATAGCTCAAGGAAATAAGAAATTGCATTAAAAATTCATTGAATGAGTTAAACCTCTCAGCCATCACCCGTCAGTGTCACCGGCTTTAATAAGATCACCCCAAGAAGATCGGCCCTTTGACTGGGAGTTATGTGCGTGAGAGAAGGAGCGGAAAGAGGGGAGAGGAGGGAAAGGGACAAAAGAAGAGGCAGTTTCCTGGGGACAGAGATCTGTTCTCAGATGAGCCACCTCTTTTTGGCCACACTCACTTATTTCTCTTTCTTTCATGTCAATTATGGAATGCACACAGGCGCTCAGAGCAACAGTGTCAGGGCAGGGCTTCCAGCCAGCGGGGTACACAGGCACCTCACTGAAAAGCATGCCCCAATTCCAACTGTGTGGCAAGGGAGAAACTGGGGCTCGAAACAAATGATGTTGCTTCCTAAGCGAACAGGGGGGAGAGAGGATAACTTACATGAGATGATGGTAAAGCAGGTCACGGGATCAAGAGCACAGTGAGGAGCTCCTGCCCCTGGATAACTGCTATTTCAGGATCCCTTTAGAGATGGGAATTAAACATTTTGAGCCTTTTGCTTTTATATTAAAAAAAAGAAGAAGAATATTCTTTTAGAGTTGCCTATCTGAAAAGGAAGCCTTACGGAGAAGACACTGCTGCAGCAAGTTCTGAGTCACTCCAGGAAGGTAACTGAAAGGCGCCTTTGCCTGGCTCAGGAACCACGGGGAGGCCGTAGGCTTGGTTCAGATCGCCGCCATTGCTGTACAACCACAGCACACTCGCTTCCCTTTCTACTGATGCTTCAATTTGAAGTGCTACGTGAACCTATCACATCCAAGTGTTACTGACAAACTTTGTTGTCATCTTGCTCAGGGATAGGAAGTTAATTTAGAACAAGAGAGGGGCCCAAAGATGATTGGGTTTCCTGCCCTGACTTATGGGATGGTTGTTTGGGTCAGAAAGTCCTACTCAGTTCCCATCAAGTCTAAGAATTTTATAGTCTAACAATACAAACATGATTCTAACAATACATACATATAAGATTCTAACATTTACTACTGTGGTGCTTGTCTAGGAGGCATTTAAAGAATTTTTTAAAATTTAAATTTAGTGGAAATAGTTACCTTTAAAAAATTAAGAAGAGTGCTTAATCAACTCAGACAGGATTTCTTCAAGAATCAAGTTTAGACACAGTACAACTTACTGAAGACAAATCTAGGCATAGAGAATATTCTGAGCAAAATTCAGAAGCAGGATAGGTGACCCATGTAATACAACCGCTATAGATATAATACCCAGGGCCAGCATTTTACAGCTTCAGAGAAGATGTCATAAATACTGATGTTTTGGCAGCAAGAGCAGCCTCAGGTGGCCTTTTCAAGGTCTATGCAACCTCAGCTCTCCCTCGATTGTCACTTTCTGCCTCACCCATTCAATTTATAGGCAGCCATAAGTCACTCCTCACCCCTTCCCATCCCTAAGTGAGTGGCCTAATGACCTTCCTAGGGGTAAAAATCTAAATGAGACAGATGAATTTTAAAAAATAACAGAATTAAGTGCATTTTTAGTTAACTGTCAGGTTGATAGCTTTATGCACTTTAAATAGATTTACAGTCCTGCAAATAGATCATGGCAATTGCCCCAAAATAAACTCAGAAAGACCCAAGAAAGTCTATTCTTTAGCATAAACTGGAAACAAAATAGACTTTGTAATTGTACCTTAAAGACTATGCAATAAAAATAAATAATTTGCTCATCCTACACTTGGCATTGAGATAGGATCTTCTTTAATGTCTGGATATGGAATTCAATGAAGAGAACCATAAAATGAAGACGACAAATCAGTGTGGAATTCAATGTGCAATGTATGTCTTTGTCACTGGCAAACTCTCCAGTCACCTTTAGAACTAAAATTAGGAATTAGGGAAAAATAAAATGGAAATAAAATAGAATTTATATTTTCTATCTAAAGATAGTACGACAAGCTCTTAGTGCCCAACTCACTGTTGCAATCTGTTCTACCTCTTAGACAAAACCTGTGCATGACCTGCTTCCTCCCTTCTGCAGTGGCAGTGCTATGGATAAAAAGACTCAGTCCACAAAAGCAGCCAGCTCGTTGAAAATATCCCCTTTTTCAAAAAGGACACACACAAGGACTGTTTTATAGTTTCATATATTTTTATAACAGCAAGATATTTAAACCTAACCCATTTTTCCTGATATAATAAATTGTCAGGAATAGCTAGGCTAGTAGAGACCATTAATTTTATTACTTGGATAAGGAAAAAAAAATAACACTAATGAATTGGTCTTTTGCTTTCTTTTTGCATTTCAACAACTTCAGGAGTTCACCGGTTGGCAGTGTATTAGTTCTGTTGCACAAAATTGGACATATAAAATACATATAAATTTACCATTTTTGAAGTCAGCTTTATATTGGCCACAAAGTACAGAAGTTTTCTATTTCCTTAAAGGAGAAAAGGGAGAAGTGTGACTATAGCAGGAAGAGCATTTAATCAACTTCATAATACCTAAATTGAGAATTTTACAACGGTGCTAACCAAACCCCATGTTTTGCCAATAAGGAAACTGAAAATCCAGGCAGATTAAATGTGAGAGATGGAGGTAGAAAGCTGCCTCTCAATTCAGTTCTTCTGTCCATGAAGAGCTCTATTTCCTGGACCATTCTGTGACCTTCCTTAGATACCTGGTTGTGAATGGAAGTGTGGAGAGATTGGATTCTGATGCTACCAGGGACTAAGACACAGCAATTTCCACGTTGTGCAATATACAAAGCTGTATAAGAAGTTGAGGAGAAATGCCCAATTTAAAGGGAATTGAATTCAAATCAAAGCAATTCCAATATCAACAATAAACCTATGTGTTGACATTCTTTCAAACTTGTCCCCTCTGCCCAGTGAGCATCCACAGGTCCTACTTCCTCCTGAAGCTGCAGTGCCTCAGCTACATAGTCCAAGGCACCTTGGAGTCCTACGCATATGGCTGTTATGAAAAACAGCCCGTTATGAAAAAATTCTAGTTATGAAAAATGCTATGATGATATCCTATAAAAACACCTCTCTCTGGTTTACATTGTCCCACATCATTCTTTCGTGTTTCCCATCTTTTTCATTGGAAAGTAACAGATAAACAAAAGAGCAGACAACTCATCATTATGCTGTTAAAAGCGAAAACTAGGTAAACAAGCCTTTATTGACCTTTTCCACAATGGCAGATATTGTACAAAACATGTTTTTGTACAATATGGTCTCAATAAATTCTCACAACAGCTGTGTGAATTTGGCTCTTCATTTTGTTTAATAGATGAGAAACTAAATCTCAGAATGGTAAAGTGACTTCCTCAAATTCACCTACCTCAAAAATGAAAAGGTTCCGTTCCAAACCCAGATCTTCTGTTTTTGTTTTTTAGCTCAATACTTTCCCACTAAATCATAATTAATTTTTTCTACTAAAAGCAGAACTCATTTCAAACAATGAAGTAAATTGACTACTTTTGTTTGCTTCCCTGGACATAATTAATCTAAGACTTAAATGGAGAGATCTAAAGTACTAGTATTTGTATGTTTTTCATCATGCCTTGCTTAAAAATACAAGTTAGTATTTTATTACTTGGCAGAAGAAATACTCTTTTATAAGTGATTTTAGTAATTCTATTTCCTTCCTAATTGTTGACTTGAGGGATTCTGCCTAGGGATTTTGGGAAGGCTTCACTCAGGGGGTGAAGTTTAAATTGGGATTCAAAGAACGATCAATTGTTTGTGTTTTTAAATCAATTACATTTTCTGACCCCTTCTGCAGGTAAAGCTCTGTAAACCAGAATTTTACACATGCACACACTTAAAGCAGGACCTTTATTGGAATCAAAAAATATGTTATTTGAAATATCAATATTTTAAATATTTCAAATATTTCTTTCATATTTGAAATAATTATTCTCATTTTCTGTCCTGAAAATATGAATCCTTGCATGTTTGTTCTTCTTAAGAAAGTGGGGGTATATCTGTATAATTGGAGACTGTGAATATAAATAGAACATTCACATAAGAAACAAGACACTGAGTTCTGTATCAAAACTATACACCAACTATGAAGGTGGCCTCCTTGTAATTACTTATTTGTTTTATTTTTTAAATTATTGTACTGTTGACACTATCACAGTAAACCCCATTTCCCCTCCTTTGCCTTCATCCACCCAGCCCGCCCCCTTCCTCCCCCACAAACCTTCATCATACTGTTGTCTGTGTCCATGGGCTATGCATTTATGCCTATATGTTCTTTGGCTAATCTCTTCCAGTCCCCTTCCTCCCATCTGGTCCTATTTTGTTCACCAGTTTATTTTGTACATTAGATTCCACATATAAGTGAGATCATATTGTAGTTGTCTTTCTCTGACTAGCTTATTTTGCTTATTTATCTATTTCTGTGCTTATTTATTTTGGTCCTCAATTCATGGCTTAATTGGATCCTTAATAAAAACTGGTCTGATCACATGGATTGTAGCCTGCAATAATAATAATAATAATAATAATAATAAGCTGAAAGTAAACAGAGAAGACAATGTTAGATTCTACCAACTTTAAAGCCCCTAAGAGGTCCTTCCCTGATGGTCATCTAATTCTCTGGCCCATCCTGTTTCAATAAGTGCTGAACCAAATTACCTCTGTCTCCCACTCTGATCTCAGGCTTATGCTAATTTTCTTTCTTTCACTCCCAGGTCTCGCTGTCTTGATGTTTCTGAACCCAGGCTTGTAGCAAACTGATTCTGATTCCTAGTTACATCCTTTACCTGACAATTTGATTTGAGGAATCTTAATTTTGGCCTGTGCCTAAATTCATTACCTCAATTCCAGTGATTCATCAGAAAAAATATTTTCTTTCCCTGATTGTTCCAATTCAGTTAGCTATCATATTTCTAATCCTACAAGCAGTTAAGCTTTTCACATTTTCTTCATTGGCTGACATATGTATTTGGTTATGAATATGACATAAAGCATGATAGATATTTGATAAGAACTGGTTAGTATAGTTACTATTTAGGCATTCGATTAAAGTATTATCTAAACATGTTTATTTAATAACACCTGGGGGGGCATTTTTAAAGTTTTTCATTAAACACCAAAGAGAAGGGCAGATACAGATATAAAGTACAGAGGATGTGAACTCTAACTTTAAAACATTTAGAGTTTGGTGATGGTAATAGTTGTGAAAACAAATCAGTAACAATTCAAAATTAAATTAAAAAGGATAAAAGAAGTGGAATCCGGGTGTCATGAGTAGGCAAACGAAAATGTAAATTTAAGGGTTTATGAAAATTTTAATTAAGGAAGTGGCATTTGAGTTCAAACTTAAAGAATGAAAATAATCGAACAGGAAGGCATGAAGATGTTGAAATACAATGTGTATCAGATCTGGTGAGGAACCGTTGGGACTTGAGCAGAGGGCTTTGGGCACAGTAGCAAGAACTGTGTCAGAATTGAATGTCACCTCAGCACTGATTCTTGCGGACACAAAGCAACCAGAATGAATGGCTTGTTTCATGGGGAATATAGCACCCCAGGGAGTATCTGTTACATTGAACCAAGCTCTCTCCTTTTTCCAGCACACCATAAATTGCAAGCACTTGTAGATTGGGGTTGTAACCCAGGCGCTCCTTTGGGGCCACTTGCTTCCTTTTCAGAAGTGCAGGCTTTCCGAACCGACAAGGTAATCAGAAGTTTGTTCTCAGTTCTTGGGTTAGGATCTCCCTGGAACATCTTTGCCAGGGTGGTAGGTCCTCCTGTGTGTACTGTCTCCTGTGGATACTCTCCAGCAAGGCCTGTCAATCCCTATCTGGAGCCGTGGTACACTTGCTAATGGAATCCCCATCCCACCCCTAGAACAGAAGCAGCCCAGGAAGGAAGGGTCCCAAAGTCCCCCCCTTATCACCATATCCATTTGGTCTCCATTAGATTAATACCTCAGCCGGCACAATCACATACAAATATCTTCACTGATGAGGTAGAGGAATTTTAAAGAGAAATGTTAATATAAGGACAGGATAAGATAAAAGTTCTAGTTACTGCAAACTTTCCCTTAAATCTCAAATTCTAAGCCATTCTGAATAAGGGCAAGCCAAATGAGAGGGTTTCAAGAGAACTCTTTGGAGAGCCTGGGAAATGTGTTTACAAAATGGGGAGAATGGTATCTTATTCCTTTGCTTAATGGCAACCTCTATGTTTAATACCCAGAATGGCTTGTCTCAGTAATAATCAAAACATAAAATAATATTCACCAGAAAATAAATGCAGACTGTGAAAAAATTTATTGTGCTTCATATACATAATCATGCCAGTAAAAAATAAAATAAAATAAATGTTATAGTACAAAAAAATACAATAAATTAGCAGATTTAATTACATTAATATATTAAAAAAACATATATCTACATATTGGTCTGTCACAGTAATAATTAACATTACTATTTCACACAATTAAATAACATAAGAAGAAAAGCAATTAAAAAATAAATTTCAATTTTAAAGGTAAAATATTTTATGTGTGAACTAAAATGTGCACTTACCAAACAAAAAGATTACCCTTTAGAAATTGTACCTGCTTCCCTCTTTTACATTTTAGATACAAATAAAAACTATGAATGGTCACACTGAAGGACAGAATTGAAGTAACCTACTCTGTTTCTTTGCCATTATGCCCGTGTGCTATCATTATTTATTTTTGAATCTACTCTTTAAATGTAGAAATACCACAAGGATTAGAGACACAAACCATACTTGAAGTGAGATTAGACCTGGGGTGGGCAAACTTTTTGACTCGAGGGCCACAATGGATTCTTAAACTGGACCGGAGGGCCGGAACAAAAGCATGGATGGAGTGTTTGTGTGAACTAATATAAATTCAAAGTAAACATCATTACATAAAAGGGTACGGTCTTTTTTTTTTTTTTTTAGTTTTATTCATTTCAAACGGCCGGATCTGGCCCACGGGCCGTAGTTTGCCCACGGCTGGATTAGACTTTTCCTAACTACTATGAAGTTACTCTCAAAATCCATCAATGTAGCTGAATCTATGTGGCAGAAGGCAGCTGCATAAATAGGAATTCACCAAATGAATGTCTTTGTAGACTATGTTTGTTAAAGTGTTATGGGTTCACTCAGTGAGATAGACCACTGACTCAGAATTTAAATTTAAGAGCCTTTATTAAGCTGGCCAGCTGACTACAGTTACAGCACCCTGCTGAAGCAGAGGCTGAACTGTAGCGCTAACTACAGGAGTTACATTTTATTATTAAATTTTGTGGAGGCCCAGAGAAAATGTGTCTTTCAAATTCTGGGCCCCCAATATGGAGGAAACTCTCTTTATTTATACTTTTTTCAGTCCTTTGTCTCCCAAATTTGGAATGAGACTTCTGGGCCTTCTGAGAAAGAAGGCCTGTGTGCTGGGAAGGGGCCATGAGACCATATCTCAAGGCCTGGCCTGATGTCAGTACCTTCCTATCTATGTGTTTTAGGAACAGACAGCACAGCATGACCCGTCTGGCCGAAGTGCCAGATATGCAGCCCAGTACAAAAGGATAAGTAATAACTATGTGTTAATTTGATGATTATCTCTATTACTAATACTCAGAATGAACTGTAGCAATTATTTAGAACTTAGATGAACAAAATGTATTTTTCACGAGGAAAATTTTATCACTGACATTGTTTAGAATTGTCAGAGCTACAGAAATGTGAAAATTTTATCACTGACATTGTTTAGAATTGTCAGAGCTACAGAAATGTGAATGTTCTCCTGAGTAGAATGGAGACAAGGGATATTGAGAGAACTTGAGACATGTACCCAGGAATAATAAAGATAGATAGATAAATGATAGATAGATAGATAAATAGATAGATAGATAGATAGATAGATAGATAGAGACTGGAGCCTGCTTTTCACATGGGTGTATGGGTTTTCTGGGGTTCAAGTGGATGCCACAGTTATGTCATCTGAAATGACTTCACCCAGGAAAGCGTTTTGTGGTGGGAAGAGGACTACAAGAGAAAAAGTCAAGATGTGCTGCTGGAGGCAGGAGATCAGGCAATCTGTTAGAGAGAACATCACCCACACTGGAGAAGAGCGCAGTGTTGAGGTTCCCAGAAGGGATCTCTAGAGAAATGCCCTATGAAAGAGCCCATATTTATTTACCTGCCATGACTGGCCAGCCCCAAAGAAAGAATCACAAGCTGCATTGGCTAAATTTAAAATTATATATATGATCTTTTTTTCTTCCTGGCCCTCTATTCTCAAACTTGAAGAAGTCAGAGAAGCAGCATAGTCCATGGGAGAGAAAGAAGTGAAGGATGAAGGGTGAAATTGTAACCCACCCCCTCTTCTTCGTTGCACTTCCCCAATCCAACGATCAAGCTTGAGCACTAAGGAGGAAATAATTTTAGAACAGATTTAAACTAAGCTGGAATTTTATTAAAAATTTCAGACCTGAAAAGAAAGTATCAGCCAAGTGCCTAGAGATCCCATGGAACCGGCGTTAAGGCAATGGCCGGGAAAAATGGAGAGTGCACTGTTGAGCTCAGCCTTCCAATAAACTGGTGAAGGCAAAATCCTGTCCCTACACTACAGCAGTCTGTTGATGATACAGGAGGCTGACAAGCCTTCTTTGCTAACCTGAGACCATTGTACGTCTTTGACTTTATCCATAACACCTGTAGATAAGTGAGATCTATATCTTTTTTGCTTCAAGCCCCTTGACCTCTGCTCCACCAACACAACCTCTTATCTCTTTATTTGATGCTTAACTTCCAGCCCTCATGCCATCAGAGAGCTCTGCAGTTTTCTAGCTCTGTGATCCCTTCCTTAATGACTCTGAAAACCTCAGATCCCAGGCCTTTGTAGAGGGAAAAGGGGTTACAGTTCTTTTCTCTCTCCTTTCTCCTCCGATGACGTCTGCCTTTCCCAATCCATCCTACTCAGGACTCCTTGTGGGGAAGACAGTCACTGAAGTTCCTTCTAAGACCAGTTCTCCCCAGGAGTCCACGGCTTCTTCTCTAGGGGTTCTGCTCAGTGCCAGGCTCAGCTCCCCCAGGCGCTGCTGCTGAGCGATCAGCCCCCTTTTCCCTCCCTGCTTGCTAATGCTTTGCTTAAGCTCCTCTGTTCTGCCTTTGCAACACCTGGAGTGTTTTCAATTATCTCAAGGAGCATCATGTAATTCTCAAAAAATTCTCTAGGCCAAATCAAATTTCAAATCACTTTACTTTAAATAACAAATCTATGCTTTATGGCATTTTAATGAAGGTAGTATACTGCCAAAACAGTTTGAGGGGTGTTATGACACAAGTGTGGATACTGATGTGTTTATATTGTTATTTCTTCCAATTAGAAGGGGGGGAAAAGCTCAAATAATTTGATGAGTATGTTCAAGTGTTGCAGCACTGGGAGGTGTTCTCAGCACTGCAGAAATGAGTGATCTAGCGCAGTGAGTGTAGACGGGGCCAGAAAGGCGACAGGGGGATAAATAAGACCATTGTGAAATCACAGGAACTGTTTCAAGTTTAGACAGTAATTTGCTGTCCCATAATTTTTAAAGTTTAGTACGTTATGCTTATGAAGGGTTGTTCTAAGGACTTCGCGTACATTATTTTATTTAATATGTTTGACAGCCTTATGATGCTTCCACAATTATTATCCTTACTTTACAGATGAGGAAACAAGTGTATAATGCTCATCAAGAAACAGTTTTCAGGATGCAAACAATTCTGAATCCTTCTCCTTCATACTGAGAACTTACCCAGAAATCTTTCCATAATATGTCATTCTCTTTTTTTAGCAAAGTAAAAATATTTCTGGTGCACCTATTTTTCTTCGTGGGGAGATTGTGTAGTATAACCAGCCTTTATTATTAAAACAAGTTGACCTATGTAATTTCTAAGCATCTGAACTGTTCTGTGGTTAAGCAAAATTGTCCTGGAGTCAGCTGGTACCAGCTTGTGAGAGTCATTGTTAAATTTTCAGGACATTTTTTTGAGCCAGTTATTAATATTATTATTTAAACAGAACATATAAAATTATTAAAAATAAATTGTAATAAAAACAAAGGCGATACATATTTAAAACCTGTGACTTCCTAATACCTTTAGTACATTTTACCTTAAATTATACTCTTGAGGTTACTTATGTTTTTTGTGTCCATGCGGTGGAAACACAGTGATGATGTGCTACTGTGCTTCTCTCCCAGCTCCGCATTCAGTGACACCACATCGGTAGCCGCAGATTGGCCACAGTGGGAGTATTTACACGATGGAAATCAGCCAATGCTCCAAATCAGGCTTGAATCACTACACCACCGGTGCCGCAGATTGGCCACAGTGGGAGTATTTACACGATGGAAATCAGCCAATGCTCCAAATCAGGCTTGAATCACTATTTGTTGATTGTTTAGATGAAAGAGAGTGATGCCATTAATGTAGATTAAATGTAAAAGTGTTCAAATCTTCATAAAATAGGATACATTTCTTGCTTCTTGGTGTATTTTCAAACTGGCCTGGGCATTTTGGGCTGTTATATTTTTAAGCCCACAGCTCTGTCATCTTTCTGCTGCTACAGGCTTCCTTTAACCTAATCTTCACTGAAGCAGCAACAGCAGGCCATTGACCGCAGCTACTACTTAGCAGTGACCAAACCTCAATTGTTATTCCAAAGTCTCTATATGACTTTCCTATTACTTCTCCCAGTTTCAAAAGAAAGAGAATATTGAAAAAAATCACAGACTATGCTAATCTGTTCTCAAACTGTGATGACCATTAAAAATAAGCACTTTTTAATGGAAAACTCCCATTAAAAATTGTATGTATGTAAAATATGGCATGCATATAAGAGTATGAAAATCTATATGTACAATTTAAAAGAACAAACACCTATGGACTTTATATCTTCTATTCATGAACAAGATGGAGGAAAGGAACCAGATTTGTACCACTAAAAAAAGGACAAAATATTTTTAAAAACTGGACAGGAAACTAGACATAGAATAATGACAGATTGGGATCCATAAGAGACAAAGGAATAAATGAGGTAAGCTTAAGCTTGTTCTATTTTACTATGTTGAGAGAGGCAGAAGGCAGGATATTCCAGACCCGTGGTCGGCAAACTGCGGCTCGTGAGCCACATGCGGCTCTTTGGCCCCTTGAGTGTGGCTCTTCCTAAGCCTTAGGGGTACCCTAATTAAGTTAATAACAATGTACCTACCTATATAGTTTAAGTTTAAAAAATTTGGCTCTCAAAAGAAATTTCAATCGTTGTACTGTTGATATTTGGCTCTGTTGACTAATGAGTTTGTCGACCACTGATCTAGATGAGTCTCAACTAGGCTGACTGGGCACTTCAAGTCCCTGCCAGGTATCTGTTCCATGCCAGTAGGCTACCTCAGGAATGTCCTCATGGAGATGACAGAAACACAAGAAAGAGCAATGCCTCTCGAGTTGTAGACTTAGAAGCACCATACTTGCACTTCTGCTTCATTCTATTACCCAAAGCCAGGCACATGGT
>NW_005367989.1:1289552-1292190 GCF_000412655.1 Myotis brandtii
ACCCTTTCACAGGGGTCGCCTAAGACCATCGGAAAACACATATATAATTACATATTGTTTTGTGATTAATCACTATGCTTTAATTATGTTCAATTTGTAACAATGAAATTGGGGGTCACCACAACATGAGGAACTGTATTAAAGGGTCATTACAAAGCCTCTCTTTCCCACACTCCCTCCTCACTCTCTTTCTCCCTTTCACCAGGTTCATCTATTTGCTTTAAAATAACCCCTGAATTGAAAATTGAAAACAACTCTTTTTGAGGTTGTTTTATCTTCCTTCTAAAGAGCCATGACTGGTTTGGCACAGTGGATTGAGCGTCGGCCTGCGGACTGAAGGGTCTGAGGTTCGGTTCCAGAGAGAGAGAGAAAGAGAGAGAGAGGAAGATGAGGGGGGATCAAAGAAGAGAGCACCCAAGCATATTGCAGATGAATAAACAAACAATCAAGACCAACAAACTTTTAAAAATGATTCCATTGTCAATGGAATTAAAACATCAAATAACTAGGACTAAATTGAAAGAAAAATGTATACTTAATAATTCACTTTAAACTAATATGTACTATTGAGAAAATTTAAAGACCCAAATAAATGAACATATATACCACATTAGCTAATTGGAAAGCTCAATATAATTAAGATGTCAAGACCACTTCACTGTCAACAAAATGGCTGAAAAAGAAAAAAGAAAGATTGACACTTTCAAGTGTTGGTGGAGCAAAGAAAACTCATGTACCACTGGTGAGATATAAATTACTCAACAACTTTGGGAAAATGTTTGGCAATATCTGCTAAAGCTGACCAGGCAATGCCTATTACCTAGCAATTACACTTTTAGGTATTCATTGAACTAAAATGCATACATATGTTCACCAGAGATGTGTATTGAAATGTTCTGGGAACTATTCATTATTCATAAAACTCAAAACTACACAAATGCCTATCAACAGTAGAACATGCAAATAAATCAGAGTATACTTCCACAACAAAATGCTGTACCACTGCAAGAATGAATAATCTAAAACTACATGCAAAAATCTAGATGAAACCTAAACACAATAATTTGAGAGGCAGATGGATGACATAAAAGAAAATATAGTGAAATATGATTTCACTTCTTTACATACCTATACATGAAATTAGTCTACAGTTTCCTTGGGTGTAAGTGACTAATAAAAGGCTTCTGGTGATGTTCTGTTTCTTTATCTGGGTGCCAGTTACCTGGGTGCTTTCAGTTTGTGAAAATTCATGGAGCTGAACACTTTCAATATACAGAGGCAGGGCAAAGTGGGTTTACCATTGTGAATACAGGAAACAGTTTATTCTTGTATTATTATTTATTAATTATAGTATGATTTTTCATACAAACAACTATACAACTATTTTTGCCCACCCTTTACACATGTCTCTGTCCTTATATTATAGTTTAATAAAAAGTTTAAAAAACATTTGGCATCCAAAGTATCAGCTTCATACCATTGTAGAAAGTGCTACATAACACTTAAAATTAGAAAGTGTTTCATAACTAGAGAACAAAAATAAAGCTAGCATAGTCTTCTAAATAGCATATTTTAAATGATCTGCTGTGATTGTTGATGTATTGACAAATACAGTTTCACAAACCTACTTCAGTTTTTTGGCAGCCTGTTTTCTCTTTTCAAAATTGCTCCTTTTCTAATTATAATCTAATAAAATACTGTAGAGAATTCCAAAAAATGTAGAAAGGTAAACAGAATATTATAGACAAAACTTGTGCAAAATATAATATTTCAGAATACACTATATCATTTTAAATATCTCTATACTAGAGGCCTGTTGCAGGAAAATTCGTGCAAGAATAGGCCTTCCTTCCCCCAGCTGTTGGCACTGGCTTCCCTCTAGCACCTGGGACCCGGGCTGCTCTCCTTGGGCCGCCTGCAGGCCCCTGGGACCCGGCTGGATTCGTCATGAAGGACGTCAAGAATGACGTCTGGAAGACGTCTGGTCTAATTAGCATATTACCCTTTTATTATCTCTATATATAAAACACTAATATGCAAATAGACCAAAGGCAGAACAACTGAACAAATGGTCACTATGACATGCGCTGACCACCAGGGGGCGCGTGTGGAACATGGTGGGCATCGGCCATGGCAGGATGGTGGAGCGGGTGAGTGGGGGAACCAGACCAAGGTGGGGCATCTGTCACTGTCATCGGGGTGAGCCTCTGGTGGTTACTGAAAATTCTTTGCTTCCACGTGCCATGATTCCACCCGGTGCACACACCCGCTGCTGGTACCGGCCTCACTCACACCCACAGCCAGCACCGGAGCTGCTGCTCGCACCCGCTGGTGCAAGTGGCAGGTGCCAGCCCCGATTGCCCCTAAGGGCACCAGCCCCGCTTGTACCCGCTGCTGGCACTGGCCCCAATCGCTCCGTGCCATCAGCAGGTGCGAGCAGGGCCAGCACCATCAACAGTGGGAGCGGTGGCAGTGGGAGTGGGCCTGCAGGCAAACAGGGGACTGGGGCAATGGTGGGAGGGGCCTGGAAGGGGCACAGAGGATGGGCCGAGACCCACCACTGTGCCCACTGCAGCCTCGCAGCCCACAGTTCCTTTCAAGGTGCACAAATTTGTGCACTGGGGCCCTAGTTATAGAT
>NW_005367989.1:1292283-1295463 GCF_000412655.1 Myotis brandtii
CTGGTTTTTTTCTTCAAATATTAGATGCATGGTCTATATTCCATTTTATGTGCTGCTCTTTTATGCTAATTATTATGGTGTGAATATTTAAATGTAATTTAAACACTTTCCTAAACACAATTTTAATGGACATCTGGTAATCTATCATACAAATATACTAAATTTTAGT
Organism: Myotis brandtii; assembly: GCF_000412655.1. Taxonomy (NCBI): domain Eukaryota; kingdom Metazoa; phylum Chordata; class Mammalia; order Chiroptera; family Vespertilionidae; genus Myotis; species Myotis brandtii. Next base: position 1,292,453 of record NW_005367989.1, read on the forward strand.
TCTCCATTTTATTATTTAGGAGCATTCATTCCCTTCCAAATATTTGTTATTAAATAAAGAACATTGTAGTGAACACCTCTGCACGTACATCTTTTTAAATACTGTCTACTTAGAAAAAAATCCACCAAAGACAAATCATAAAGTTAAAATACATGGTTTTCCCAAGACTCTTCACTTAATATATATATTGTAAAATTATTTCTGAGATTTTGGACCAGTACACATTCTTTGTAACTGTGTATAAGAATGGCCACTTCCCTGAACCCTTGCCAAACATGAGCTTTTTCTGTTTTCAGTGCTTTTGATATTTGCAAAATAACTATTCCGTAGGTCAGTGGTCGGCAAACTCATTAGTCAACAGAGCCAAATATCAACAGTACAACGATTGAAATTTCTTTTGAGAGCCAAATTTTTTAAACGTAAACTATATAGGTAGGTACATTGTTATTAACTTAATTAGGGTACTCCTAAGGCTTAGGAAGAGCCATACTCAAGGGGCCAAAGAGCCGCATGTGGCTCGAGAGCCGCAGTTTGCCGACCACGGCCCTAGGTGAAAGGGTAGCTTCTCTTAAGCATTGTATATTAAGATGGGTGAAAATTGCTGTCCCGAGCAAAGTGGTTACCGTGTGAAGGCTGAAATAACAGAGGCCTTTTTGTCACCCTTCCCATCAGGTGTGCAGTTGGCAGGTGGACAGCCCTCCCATGGTGATTGAGAGACCCAGGCTCCTTTTCTCTCCTGGCGCTGCCACCTCCTAAAGCCTCACTGTTGAGGCTGGGCCATGCCACACAGGCTTCACCAGGCAGAGTGGGGGGAAGAGTGCCAAACAGGGAGCAGGCGCACCCACTCTCTGGAAAACCCAGCCTAGAAGTGGCATATCATTCCTGCCCCAGGTCCACAGGCAAGAACTGAGATATGTGGCCCTGAGTGAGGCTGGGAGCAGGCTAGCCCTGAGCCAGACTACGCTCTGTCACTATGGAAGAGAGGATGGATTTTGTTAGACAGCTGGCAGTCTCTGCCATGATGTCCTCTGAGATCTAGTGAGTTCCCCCCGCTAAACCTTTATAGGTGAACTATAAAAAAATCTGCTGCATGTGTTACACACTTGACTTCAAATTTTAATAATAAACCCTTTATTTTACTTCTTATAATAAAAACTAGAGGCCTGATGCACAAAATTTGTGCAAGCGGCTCGGCCCTCACAACTCCTTGCAGCCTCAGCCGGCCCTCGCAGCCCCAGCTTCATCCAGAAGGTCATCCGGACAGTCGTTCTGCTGTTGTGGTCTAATTAGCATATTAGCACTTTATTATATGGGATAGGAATTATTTCCTTTGAGTGTTCTTGCATTGCTTTTACACGTAGAATTTAATTTCCCACCTCAAGATTAGTAAAATAATCTTCCCAAATGTCTTCCTTTTTTTTAAATTTTCATTTCTTGCATTTAACTTTTTAATACCACTGGAATTATTTTTGATGAAATACTGGTGAGGTGGAATCTTTTAACAATATACATATTTAGCCAGTATAGCTTATTGAATAATTGAATAACCCTTCCAAGTCTTTCTTTATGAGGCTATATCATACACTAGAGTCCTATATGTGCCTGGGGTTTTCCAAAGTTAATAATTTTTCAGTCTTCATCTCACCCAATCATTCCCTTAATTTTAATAAGCAAGTGCTGATTTTCCCTTTTTTTTTTTTATAAACCTTGTAAATCATGGTAGAGAAAATAAAAACCAATATCTGCGAAGAGTGTGAAGCGCTATAAAATAAATAAATAAAAGGAAATACCAAAGCAGAAGAATCCAGAGCCTCTGGCTGCATTGCCCCGCCCCCAGCTGAGAAGGCACTTCCGGTTGCTCACCTGCACTGAAGCTGGCTCACAGGGAAACACTTGTACTGCTGCAGCTTCGCATCTGAAACCTGGGCAGAAAATACGGGATTGGGTAAATTCTCAAGAAACTGAGTTGCCTCCTTTTTGAAATGTCCTCATCATGAGCTTTTTTTCAGAGAATGTACTGATAGACATCGGTTATTTCCATAAGTTGTCTCTAAAACGTTGCTTACAGATTCAGAAAACTATAATTTAATTCAAAAAGGCTAGCCTTGTTACGGCCAGTGATATTAAAATTAGCACCTCTGTAGCCAAAAATGAACAAAAATCTCCACATTTTAAAAGAGGTGGCATTATTCACAGCTTTTATTTATAATCATTTTTTCAAAAAAAAATTTTTTTAACCTAAAATAGACATCTTTTTCAAGAAACTCACATAATTGCCCAATTTCTTAGCTTATTATTATAGTTACAAAAGGGTGGGTCCTGTGCCTTATTGGTCTCTGATCTCAGCACCTTCTCTGGACCTGGAGCCCACTGAGTGGGCGCTCAGTAAACTGGAAGGGAAATCTCATAAGCCCAGCTAGTCTCAGTCTCCCAAGCTAGAGATTTCCCTTACAGTTTAAAGTGAACTCTAAATACCAGGGAATAAGGAAGCATTTTAAACTTGGTTTCATGTAAGTGCTTTAAAATTTTTAACATTCATACTAGAATTCTAGTCTAAATGATCATTTTTGGACTTTAGTATACTGCCTTGTCAATCTAGTAATACCTGTATGATGACAAAAGTTCTGTAAATAATATATTCTCCAGAGTCTATGACATTAATATAGTCTTTTTAGCCTCTATCAGTACATTTAGCATTTCCTCCAGGGAAACGATGTAGATATTTTCCTCTTTCTACTCTGTCTCCCTAAGAACATGCCAGTGCATAATAATGATGATGTTAGTACTTGTGATACAGCCATAGCTCTAAAGGGATTAGCAGCCGGGGAAAAGGGGGCTCTAAATGAGTTGTAATGAAGATCACAAACAATAAATTAAACTAAAGGAAAGCAAACAAACAAATATTGTCTATGATAATACCCAGAGGTGGGAAAGTGCAGTGAACAAACTTTAATCGATTTTTCTCATTAAACGTTTAGACTTGGAAGAGAGTAATCCAAAATGAAATATAT
>NW_005367989.1:1295560-1333537 GCF_000412655.1 Myotis brandtii
GAGATATAATGCAACTTATATTTATACTATGCCTTCAGATTTCAGATCTGAGGCAGCATCTTAAGATGTAGAATAGCACATGTCCTCAAAGCAGGTCTCAAGAGTGGGGGATAAGCCTGGCCAGCATGGCTCAGTGGTTGAGCATTGACCTATGAACCAGGAGGTCATGGTTCAATTCCCGGTCCGGGCACATGCCCGGGGTTGTGGGCTCAATTTCCAGTGTGGGTGGGGTTTGTTGGAGGCAGCCAATCAATGATTCTCTCTCATCCTAATGTTTCTATCTCCCTCTCCCTTCCTCTCTGAAGTCAATACAAATATATATATATATATGATAAGATGAAGTTCATGAGGTTGCAGTGGCACAGCCTCTGTTCAGCCAGACTTCAGCGACTTCATCTTCATTTGCCATCACTCATTCCTAACTTCTGTCCTCTGCCCCTCACAACATTTCATTTCCTCTTAGCCACTCACACAGATCCTAACTGCATCCCTTTCAACAAGCCACTGCTTTGTTATGGAACATATATAACACTTGCCCACTCTTTATTTCTCTGCATGGCTTTCGAATGTTTCTGGATTTGTCCTGACATGCCTCCTTGTCACCAGGGTGACACGCAGGCGAACCAAGCAGGATGAAGACAATATTTAACGACTAAAGTATTTTGTATATAACCACATGGAAAAAATAACAAAATCCTCTTCATTTCTTTTTAATGTCATTTTCTTTCCTTTGTATTTTATGAGGTTAATTTATGTATCAAATATCTGTAACTGAATCGTGTTATGTGCCAAGTGAGATTTCACCCTACTTGTCAGGCAACAAGTTAGCTTGCCACCATTTCAGGGCTACTGGCAAAAGACATGAGACTCCAGGGTCAAAGAAGTTACTCACAGCAATAGCAGTAGCCAGAATATTAGTATTTATGCCAGTTTCCTGAGCCCCAATTCCCACCGTATGATGTGGAAAAGACTAGGTGATGCTTGCCCATGTAGTGGGTTATGTTACAGAAGAGAACCCCAAGGTTAGGAAACTTCAAACTTTTTTTTTAATCCTCACCTGAGAATATGTTTTTTATTGATTCTAAAGAGAGAGGAAGGGAGAGGGAGAGAGAGAGAAACATTGACGTGAGAGAGAAACATCTATTGGCTGCCTCATACATGGGCCCTGCCCCAGGATCTAACCCAACACCTAGGTATGTGCCCTGACTGGGAATTGAACCTGAGACCCTTAAGTGCAGAGGATGACAATCTAACCACTGGGAAACACCAGCCAGGGCAGAACTTCAAACTTTTATAATTGAAAATAAGCCCTTTGCCCCTGGAGGGGGAAACTAATTATAGTATACTGCACAGTGAACAAATCTGCCCTTGGATCCTGAGGAAGACACTACCTGTATCCTCCAAGACTGTCTTCAATGCAAACATTCTTGGGAAGATAGTCTACAGTGCCTCAGTTCACAAAACAATCGGAAAATATTTGTCTTCTAACAGTGGGGTGTCAGGAACAGGACAGATGGCAGAGGCCTGAAATCATTAAATAAAGGTAGCCAGCAAGTCTAAATAGCGTCAATGATAAAACGTTTTTTCCTGAGACAAAACAAAACTTTTGTTGCCTTAATTTTACACTTGCTGCAATTACAGTTGAATGTTGAGTTTTAATAATAAATGTGTAATATTCGAGTTAGCACATATTATTATTTATCTTTAAGTAAAAATTGCATATACATCAAAGTTAATTTGGGGAACTCTGGTTAGACAGTCAATCTCCCAACATACAGGGACTCAGTCACATGAGGTTATTTAAAGAGTAATTTGCAACAGTTCAGAATAATTCAAGCTCATTTTGGGTGTAGTTTGCATTTTCAACCCATTTCTGTTCATTTCAGTATTTAAACAGTAACTAGCACAATGATGGGTAAAGATGACGAAATAAAATTTGAATTACTTCAGTTCTACCATTCAATTTGATTACTTAGGGTTTTTAATTGTGTTTAAATTTTTTTCTACTGCAGAGATAGTTGAAAACTGCTAGAATCAATCTTGGGAGGGGGGAGATTTGAAGTTTCTGGAATATATTGTGAAATGAGATTTTATGAATCACTGTCAATGTATCCTTATGTTTAAGCCTTTTCCTAAGAGAGTATCTGATGCTTTATGAAAAAGAAGTTTTTTGAAATTAAAATGAATAAAAAGTGTTTTTTAATAAACTATAAGTGAAGAGTGATTGACAAATTTACCTGAGTTGAAAATAAATATGAATTTTAAAAATTCTATTGTTACAAAGTTATTGAAAGATTTGTAAAAGATAAGTCTTGAAACCAAAACTGTAATTTAATTATTCACTACTATAATAGGCTATTATATATGTACAAATTTCCCCCATTAAAATAATCATTATTGTAATTAAATAATATTAAAGCATTAATTTTTTTCTTTTTTGTACATTTACAATTATTTTAATTTAAAAATTGTATTGGCATGATTATATTCATGAAGTTAAATTTTAAAATGCTACTGTCTGCATTTCTTTTCTGGACTTTCATATTATTTGTGTCATTTTATGATTATTACTGAACAATTTTATTATACAGAGGAGAGAAATGGTTACAATTAAAGGGGTGCAAAGTTCCAACTCCCTTGCCTTAATTGGTATATTACATATGTCAATATATATAATAAATGGTATATATATCTATATCTTCTATAATGTCAAATGACTTGTGGCCATCAATAATAAGCCAGAGCAGATTATGACCAACCACTTCTCAAAATAAATAAAACTGAGTTTAAGTCTTAAAGAACAAAATCATAGGATTGGGTGAGTCTGCTGTTAGGAGAGCCACTCTGCAGAGGGAAAGTGGAATTTTCCAGCACACAGATGGTTTTGGAATAATAAAACTGTTTTTCAACAAGTCAAGGCTCCTCATTATATCAGTTACATTATATCAGTTACATTTTATTTCCTGTTCCAGCTGTCATTTAGGAATCCTTGAAACAATCTTTTTCTGTAGCCTAAAATTCTATCAAGTACCAAGCCCTTATGGTGTTGCATAGATTTTATTAGCACGTGCCTTATTTCATATAATTGTCACAACAATCTCAAGATACAACTATTACACCCATTTTACAGTCCAAGTCATTTTACCTAGCATCTTCCTCTTGAGTTGAGCCGGAAGTGAAACTGTTCTAAAAAGCCCCAGAAAGATGTACTATAGCTTCCAATCACATATTTAAAAAGCTGAGGCAGAATTTGCTAAAGTATTGACTAAATGCTGTAAAATAACAAATGGTATATATACCTGGAATATTGTCTGCCTTCACTGGACCTACATTTGTTGCTAGAAAAATATACATTACAGAGGAAGTGAAATTATACTTATTATACAGATAGATAAAGTTTATTTATTGTTATATTGTGTAGATTGAATTTAGAGAACAAAATCAAGACCACGCATAGACTAGATTTCTTCTTCAGTCAATGTTCCTAAGTATGATGCTATTTCATGCAAGCTTTAGCTTATAGATATTTTTACTATTTCTTTTGTCTCATACACATTCATGAAATGTTATATATCACCAATTACCAACTAAGTTTTCATTAAAATGACAGATTTTAAATCTTAGTAAATAAATTTAGTAATTATTCTATATCAAATTTAATAAAACATCATAATTATCATTTCTTTATGGTAGCATGAAATTTAGTCCAATATGTTGGGACTGAAAAGGTGAGTTGATTTTTTTTTTGCCTCCTTCAATCTATTTTTAATTAAAATAAAGATACAGGTATATTTCTTTAAGTGACTGAAAATTATAAAGTGTAAAATTCCTGCAAATATGAGAACATTAACAATTCAATATGTATTCCCAATGGACAGAAAACAAATAAATAAGGAAATAATGATTACAAGTATTAGTCTACCAGATTTCCCTTATATTTTATTTTTTATTGCATCAGTTAAAATAGAAACAACAGTAAAAATAGGCCAGGTTTTAGGGACTTAATATTTCAAGTGCTTTGAGCCAAATGTTCCTTTCCATGTGTCAGATTCCCAGCTCATTCCAATCAGGGTCTTGGCTTTGGTGTAATAGAATTGTTGAAGTTGACAATACAGCATCTTGTTGATCATTACTTCTCTTATAATTAAGTTTCGGACCTGATATCTCTAAGCTATTTTCTGCTTTCAGACTGCAATTGATGAAAATCTTTGTATAGGCTGCCAAAGAGACCCTTTGGCTTTCACACATTGCATTAAATCAATGATTAATCATACTTACCCTTTTACTGCTTTCTTCAATACATTCAATGACCACTAGCAATAGATATTTAATTCCATAGTCCTTATAATTGCTAGTTTTCCGTTATCTCTCAAACATTTGAGAGGTTTCTTTCCATTGGTATCGTGTCTCAGTTCAACACTGAAGAAATTTTTATCTGCATCCCAGGGGCCATTTATATGTCATCATGAGTGATGAGACCTTCATTGCCAGTCAGACCGCTGGTTATCCAATTCCCAAATCTGCTTCCTAGGATAACACCTGATACGAACTGATGTTCTTCAAGCCCCAAGGAGACTGACTCTGAGACTGAGATATTTATTCAGGAGGTGCTAATTGGGAGTGTTCTGTGAAGCTCTGTTTGGAGGGAGCAATGGAAACAGAATTGAGCAAGAAAAGAATTTGGGCTGTGATGAAGTTGCAACACTGTCACCGTTGATCCCACATGAAGCTTGAATATGGAACAACTATTGGCAGATGTCCCAATTAAGGCAAGGGAGTTGGAACTTTGTACCCCTTTGTACCCCTGTATTTATCAGTCACTGGATGTGGGGTTTCTGTAGGGCAGTGGTTCTCAACCTTGGCTGCACATTAGAATCACCTGGGAATCTTTTTAAAATCCTGATTTCTGGGCCTCATCCTCCGGAAATTCTGTTTCTTTGTTATGGATGTTGTGGCCCCACCCCATAACAAAGAAACAGAATTTCCGGAGGATGAGGCCCAGAAATCAGGATTTTAAAAAGACTCCCAGTGATTCTAATGTGTAGCCAAGATTGAGAACCACTGAGCTAGAGGAATTAGTTTCTCAGTCCTTTAAAAAATCCAGGGTTTAACACAGCATTCACACTAGTGAATTTCTCATATTCACTATCGTACCTCTAACAAGAATAAAGGCCATTATGGTAGAAAGACCCAAATAAAAGTCCCTAGAAATGCCCCTCTCCACCAGTATATTAAACCAAAAATATTCACGTCCCTGGGGGATGGTAGATTAGTGCCATCATCAAAGATCTGGAAAATGCAAGAGTAGTGATGCCTGTCACATTTTCATTTTAACTCTCCTGATTTGCCCATGCAGAAGGTGGATGACGTTTGGAGAGTGACTGTGGATTATCATAATACTAATTAATTATAATATTAACCCAATTGCAGCTGGTGTTTCAGAGGTAATATCTTTCTCAGAGCAAATCTACACAGACTCTGGCATCTATTACGCAGATATGACCTAGAAAATATTTTTTCCCTCTGTACAGATTTTCAAGGAAGACCAGAAGCAGCTTGCTTTTACCTGGCAAGGACAAAAATAAGCCTTCACAGTCTTACTGGTACATCAGGATGGAGTCAGTCCATGTACTGTGACATAATATAGTCTGAAGAAATCTTAACATTTCAATAGCCCCTCCCATAAGGAAACTGTTCCAATTAGACCTTAATAGCTGATGTCACACATATTTTATTTATTATTTTTTACATCGATCAGCTGCCTCCTGCACACCCCCTACTGGGGATGTGCCCGCAACCAAGGTACATGCCCTTGACCGGAATCGAACCTGGGACCCTTCAGTCCGCAGGCCGATGCTCTATCCACTGAGCCAAACTGGTTCGGCTGTCACACATATTTTAAATATCATAGCATCACATATCTGAGTGAGAGTGTTAGAGATAAACCATAAAAAAATTTAGGTGTGGACCACCTCAATGAAGCGGTCTAGAGCATGTTGAGACATCTTTTTTAATGCAAAAGACAAGTTGCAGCATCTTATATGACCTACCTCAAAAAGGAAGCACAATGCTTCATGTGCTTTTAGAATTTGGAAGTCAACATATTCCATGTTCAAATGTGCCAACAGCCATCACGTAACCCATAAGTCTTCCAATTTGAAATGAAAAACAGAGCAAGAGAAACTGCCTAATAAGTCTAAATTGAAGTGCTAGAGTGTACCTGGGTCTAAGAATGTTGCAGATCCAACAATATTCAAAATTTCTATGGCAGATAGGGTGCTTTATAAACCTTCAGGCAAGCAGCCAGAAAAGAATCAGACCTCCTGGGTTTTGGATCAAATCATTGTTCTCTTCGGCCTATAACCTTTCTCTTTTTGAGAAACAGCTTCTACCTTACCATTTGGTTCTGGTAGAGATTGAATACCTCCTCATGTGTCATCAGTTAACCATCATACACTGAGTACTACCTGACCCATCAAGCCTAATGTTGGCCATATACAGCTGCAATAGACCAACAAATGGAAATGATATGTAAGTGATCAAGCTTGAGCAGGTCCAGAAGACACAAGTACTTTGCATAAATAGGATCTTTGGCACCAACTCCCGTTGCATTGAGTCTCCTCCCCCAATTCCCATTTATGTCCATTTGGGGGAGTTTCTTATGACTATTTAATGGAGGAGGAAAAATAATGGGCCTGGTTTCCAGGTGGTTCTGCTTGAAATGCTGGCATCAAATAAGAATGGATGTCTAGATCATTAAAACTCCACTTATAGATACCTGTGGGAGACCAGTGAAGGGAAATTTCTCAGGGGGAAGATCTTTGAGTGGTATATTTGGTTTTTCACTCTGTTTGGAAATGAGTGGTCAGAAGTGCATATCCGCATTGATTTATAGGTGGTAACTAATGATTTGGCTGGATGGTCAGGAATCTGGAAAGAACAGCATTGAAAGCATGGTGAGGAAGTAATCTGGGAAAGAGGTATGCAGATGGATATCTCAAAATACTCACAGAATCTGAGGATTTTTATGTTCCATGTGCATACTCACACAGAACATCTACAACAGAGAAAGCCTTCAACAATAAAATGGACAAATAGCATATCTCGTGTCAGTCAATTTTCCCTAACTATGCAATACTTGCCCAAAGGGCTCATGTATAAAGTTGACACTCACTAAGTCTGACCTGGCTACCATTGCTGCAGAGTGTGCCCTACCAATCAAGAGCAAAAATGAACACTGAGAACCTAATATGGCACCATGTCCCATGGTACCAGGCAGCTGGCCACTTGATGGCAGGTTGATGACACTGGACCTCTTCCATCATGGAGGGGGACATGGTCCTCACTGAAATACCTATGCATTCTAGATATGGTCCTGCCTTCCCTATTCATCAGGAAGATTTCAGCACAGCAATCCTAGGTTTACTGAATGACTTATTTACCCTTATGGCATTCCATATGATATTGCTTCTGATCAAGAAACCAGTACAGCTGCCTGGTGCCCCTGAATCAAAGGTCTGGGTCTCAACTTCTAAAGGTCACTCCCTCAGCTCAGAGAGGTCAGCATCAAGCAAGCAGTCACTCCTGCTCACAGGTACAGGTTAGCTTTGTGCGACCTCTACACATTTCTAAGGTTTAGTTTTACTAATCTTTACCCTTGTTCTTTCAGTCCTAGAGGTAGTAGTTGCTCCCTGCAGTTGCAACTATCTTGGTACTTAAAATTCTGCTTTTCCCTTTTTCAGGTACCTGGTTAATGAGTGGATACCTAGTTAATAATTCTTTATATTAAACTCTCTCTGATCACATAACTGATGTGACTTCTGTCTTCTCACTGGGCTCTGGTTGAATTTACACAGTCAATATTTGTTGAATAGGTCAGTAAAATGTATTCCTGCTGAGACTCTGCCAAAAACTTTTCAAGAAAAATACTCACAGGACTCTAGGTTTGAAAATTCTTATCATCTAGAATATGAATTTCATCTTTTGATCTAGCTTAAGTGACCATAATTTTATAGTTCCATTTGCTCATTGATCATTTTTATTGCCTCTATCTTGAATAAAAGTATTATGTTATCCCTTACTATAATTGCTCACCCCAATTAAGTGGGAGTTTCTGTTCCATATGAAATCAGCATACTGAATCTAGGACTAATAACATAAGTATATTTCTCATTCTTATGACACCATTGCTACACAGGTAAGCCACTTATAGTCTCAACATTCTCTATAACAGTGTCCACAAATATAGAATACATTTTATTACTTAGTGGTAATCAAATAGCCTGCTGATAAATAAATTAACTGAGAGAATTAGTGCTTAAGATGTTCAGAACCCTCAGCACACTGAAAGCATTAGTTCTCCATTTTATGTAATCCTCCATTAAGTGTGATGTTGAGAGTAATCTAAAACCAATTTTGAACATAGAAGTTAATATTATCCAACTGATTTCACTTGTGTTCAAAGAAAATAAAAGCTTCCTAACAATTTGATAACATATTGTTGAATTAAATGTGGCATCTCCCTGGCATATTTACCAGATTTTAAGTTACAAAACGGAACAAACCAGGATTTAAGGCAACACAATACAAATTAAGAGAGAGCCCCATACCCTTCTGATTTTTAACCTGTAAAAATAAATTAAATAGATGTTGGCATTTATGAAAAGCTTAATTGAACTTTTAATTTGTTTTCTAGATATCAAAATGTAGTCTTTGATATGTAATATCTGAGAAGGAGGATCAGAGTTAATGCTTCTTAATCCAGTGCAAATCGTTCTCAAAGGTACTGAGGTAGAGAAGTCCTCTGCAGATAAAAATACCCCACCTCCTTCTTTGGAGGTGCAGAATTTCTTCAAGATAAATGTACCCAGTCATCTTAAAGACCTAAGACAGTGATAGCGAACCTATGACACGCGTGTCAGAGGTGACACGCAAATTCATTTTTTTGGTTGATTTTTCTTTGTTAAATGGCATTTAAATATATAAAATAAATATCAAAAATATAAATCTTTGTTTTACTATGGTTGCAAATATCAAAAAATTTCTATATGTGACACGGCACCAGAGTTAAGTTAGGGTTTTTCAAAATGCTGACATGCCGAGCTCAAAAGGTTCCCCATCACTGACCTAAGACGTCTTCCTGTTTATTTTTTACATAAACAAATATTTTCCTTCATCCTTATAATGTATTTGGCACTAATCTTGATTTAAGAACAAACTTCTCAATATCTTTGATATTTCTTTGATCTGATCTAATGACCAATGTGAAATCAGAGAGGAAGCAAATAAATAATAGATGGTTTTAAATTGGGAACCCAGCTCATAAATAATAGATGGTTTTAAATTGGGAACCCAGCTCCCTCTGAGTGGTCCTTATTTTGTTCAATCTTCCATGCTACTATCATTCCCTCTGAGTGGTCCTTATTTTGTTCAATCTTCCATGCTCTAATCCCTGGTGATAAATCTTGCTGTATTTGTAAATGACGCTCAAGTGATATGAAGAAGGTGAACCAGTTAAATGAGATAACTTCTCATAAAAGAGGATGCTCATCTAGAAACAGACAAGACTTTGATTACCATCTTATCAGACATTTATTTTCATGCCTTTTGACTCTCTTCTTGCCCATTCCTGGGTTTAACCACTCCCTGTGGGTGTATACCACTATCTCAGTGGCTGTACATTCATGTTTTCTAACCTCAGCTCTGAAATTGAAGGACAATCTTGTCTCAGGACGTAACCTAGGTCATCCATTCACAGCTGCAATACCAATGCCAACCCACCGGTGGGCTCTAGTCTTAATATCTCTCAGCCCCAGGAGAATTGCAACATTATTTCTCTTGGCTTTTTAAAATTTTCCATAGAATGAGAGGGATGATATTGGTTAAACAAGTCACTCAAAGCATGTGTCTAGTGAAAAAGGATATATTTTTGCAGCCCCATTTCAAAGTTAATGATACACAAAGCAAGAAATGTGCAAAAATAACAGTGAAGTTTGGGTTCTGCTCAATAAAAACAAGCTAAATCTAAATTTAGGTTCTTGCCACGTCATTAGCCAAGCTCCAGTTGTTCCTAGGTACGGCGGCACATATGGTCTGTGAGATCACCCACAGTCTCCGGGCCCCCTATTAGATGACCAGATGGACTGACTGAAATCCTAGGGAGCAAGAAGGCTTTGCAGACATTCCATTGCCTAACATTGCAAAAGCATCTTTGCTTCCTGATTTTACCAATGTGCATTTTCCCTAATTATAGTTTTTTTAACCTATAATTGGGTGTATTATTTTGAGACATTTTAATTTCTAAAATATATTTAAACTCTTTCTCTGGACTAGACCCAAAGACATTTCCTTGAATGGCAACAATAATGGCAATATGTTATCAACTAACACTAAATTGTTTTATCATTTTAATAATGTTAATTTTATTTTTAGGATGGATCAAATTTTATTGTTTCTCCTCATTTAGGTATTCAGTTAAGTCTTTGGAAGAATTTCTTTTTATATTATTTGTACATATTAAAATATTCAATGCAAAAATTACTCAAATATTTTATTTTTAGCCTTTATAGCTTTATAATACCAATGAAATTATATATTTTTTATAAAGAACAGATAAATGTATGTATGCAAATGTGTGTGAATATATATAGATATATAGATATATGCTGAACTTATAGAGAAATAAATAAATGAAATGATTTAAGCATCCACTATGTGCCAGGCCTATGTTTTGCACTTTTAATATGTTATCTCATTTAACCCCTGCAAGACAGGTGAATTAAACATAGAACAATAAGGACTCAAAAGTTTAGCTTTTATTTTAATTTGCTAGGTTTTTATTTGCTCTTTCATCCTTCAAGTAATACATGAGGTTACAAATAATGTATGATGCTCTATAGTAGATTATGAATTTTACAGTGGTCAAATTGATCTTCAGACACAATTATGAGGAAAGAGCCAAGAGTAAAAAAAAAATAGCAACCTTTAAGTCAGATCTGACTTGAGTTCTAATTTTGTTGTGTGATCTTGAGCAAATTACTTAATCTTTCTCATCAATAAAATAGACATACTAATATGCATTTGATAGGGTTGTCTTAAAAATTACCTCAAATCATTTTTGAAAAGCTCTTCACCCATGAAAAGCAGTCACCCCAAAAATATGGGTCTTTTCCTTGAATTAGTTATAATATTTGGCAATTTACATGTCCTCTTGGAGAGTCATTTTCCCTCAAGATTGGGACAGTTAATTTCTACTCTCAGAGAGATTGTGAAAATTTAAAAAGGTTATATGTGTAAATTCATCTAAATACACAATAAATTGTTATTTCTGCCTCATTTAAGTCAGATCACATATAGGAAACAATATAAACAAATAAATAATATAAATCATATATAGAAAACAATAGAATGAGAATTTCTAATCAGGAACCTATGTTTTTTTATTAAAAGTTATTATTGATAATATTCTAGAATGAAAACAGTCATTACTTCCCTATCCTGATGCTCAAAATAAATGTTTTCAATTCTGTTTATACTGTGACCTGGAATGACAAATCTCAGAGGGTTTAAGCTGGGCAAGTCTCTCCTATCAGTAACATTTTTTGATTAAAGAATTCCAGGTGTACTGCTCCAAATGACTATTAAAAGAGACCGTGCCCTGTACGAGTACTGCCTGATTGCTGACAAGTTGAAACAAGACCATTCTGCCCCCAGATTCCAGCAAACAACCGCTGCTCTCATAGTCGGGTTTGCAGAATTCAATTACAATTTGGATGTGCACACAAAAGGTAACATTTTTATCCATATATGATTGGATATTTTTCAGAAGTGCTCACCTATTGGTTGTCAAGTTTAGTCATATAATCTCAGGGGATCATGTGTCATATTCAGCTGCTTGCTGCTTGTGCTCATTCATGGCTGGTAGAATTCGTCACAGGTAGAATGGCTTAGTCAGAGCTGGGAGGAGCTGTCAGGCTGATTGGATCCCTTCTCAACTCACTGCATGAACACAGTTGAGTCAGTACGCTTTCTCCATTTAGTGTCCTGACCTGGTCATTTACCTTCAGCCTCCGTTGCTACAAAGGACCTGATGGCTGGCCCTGTACAGCTCTATTCAGCATCCATGTCCCATGGGCCCTCTGGGTAGCTTGGGAAGGCTAAAATGATGCAGGCCTTTAATTGCCTTCAAGTCAATATTGCCAAGACCCAGGCTGTCTAAGGGAGGCTAAAGAAGTATCACTGTCCAGACCTGAGAACACAAGCAAGAGCCTCTCCCCACCCCACCACTTACCATCTTTTAGTGATGAAAACCCATCGAAAGGAAAGCGGGGACATATAAGACTGGTTAGCTCTCTCCTCATGCCTTTTCCACATGTGCCACAATCCCCAGGGACTGGGAAGAACCTGAGTTTCCTTTGACTTCCCTATGTCAAATCTTTCTCCCGGCTCCAAAACCAACTGAAACCCTTGATATGCTAAATGGGGAGTAGAAGAAATTTGGAAAATCCTTTTCCAGAAAAAAAGCATGGCTTAAAATGATAATGTTTTACTTTGAGTGTCCAAAATTGCATATTACCTATATTTTCTCTTTATGTTCATCTTGTCTTAGTTTCTCCCATCTCCTTCCTCCAAAAGATGGCTCTGGGCTAATTAGGGTGATAATCCTAGTCATGAAAGCAGAGTAAAAGAGACATATTAGCCCTAACCGGTTTGGCTCAGTGGATAGAGCGTCGGCCTGCGGACTGAAGGGTCCCAGGTTCGATTCCAGTCAAGGGCATGTCCTTGGTTGCAGGCACATCCCCAGTAGGAGGTGTGCAAGAGGCAGCTGATCAATGTTTCTAACTCTCTATCCCTCTACCTTCCTCTCTGTAAGAAATCAATAAAATATATTTTTTTAAAAAAAGAGACATATTAATAATCTCTTTTAGATAAAATCCTTAGTGAACACTGTAGATCTTGACTTCACGAGGACACAGTCTGGAAGCCTTTTTCTTTATTATTCCTTTAATCTGCCAAACCTAGCAAGCTAGGGTTAATAGAAGAGACTACACAGAAATGTATTAACATGAGATTTCAGTACGTTTCCTATTACAAAATAAAATTCACCATTTTCTCTATAAACACTCTTGAGAGTCTACCATGTTCCTAGCATGGTATATGTAGGTAAAAGACATATGCAAGGTTCTGCCCTCATAGTCCAGGATATTGCAGTCTAGTAGGGAGGAGAGGCAACACTATGGTGATAAATGCAAGTACTCTTGTAGAATTCTTATGTCAGTGCCCTGTGAGCCCTGCTCAGGAAGCATACAGTACATTGTATTCCTTAACGTCTGTGGCCTCTGCTATACTGACTAAAGTGCTTTCAATTCAATGCTGTTAAATTCATTTGAATGCTCCCAAGTGTGACCAAGCCAAAAAGAAAATTTATTAGAGTTGAAGACCAGAGTACTAGTAACTTCTCTTCCCATTTCCAAGAGCTTGACGTTTTATCTAAGGGAATATGAACAATACTTCCTTAGGTTTCCTCTTCATTGAATCATATTAATGAAGTATCCCCTACTCTTCAAATAAATCACTTTCAAAAAGTAGATGATTCCTGAATAAGTTCAGATCCACTTTCGAAAAATTTGGGACTGTGATGATAGCTTATCTGTTACGGAGCAAGCTTGAAGGAAAAGGGGGCTTTCAAGAAATATTTACCTCGCATGAAACTTTAACCAAATCAAATGGGTCTCCGGAAACAGATTCAGAGCAAGAATCTACTTCTTAGCCCGCAAGTGGGAAACCTACTCTGTGATATCAGTCACATACACCCATTATGGAAACAAATAGAAAGCTATTGCTCCCAAGCTGTTTTGTATTAGAAAAAGTTTAACCAAACGAAGTCACGTTCTTGCAAATTTTCAGCCTCAGAGTCACAAGAATATTCCCAAATAAGAAATTTGCTTGGGAATCCATTTGTTTTCACACTTTCCTAATTAAAAACCTGTCCATGTACTGCAGCTAAATTTAGATGAAAAACACTAATCAGGGGTGTTTTAAAGTTTCAATTATCAGCTTGAGGCTTTTGAATTTTGGCCTTGCTATAGGGGCAGTGTTTTTGGGGGGGTAGGGGGAGCTTTACAACATACAATTTTAGAACCTTTTTTTCTTATATCAGAAAAGATAAAAACAATAGGCAGCAGCAGGTTCGTGTGCAGTAGCGAGTTATTGTTGCAAATCTTTTTACTCCAAAATCTTCTGGTACAGAGATTTCATAAGGAATAAAAATGAAGCAAAATTGGCAGGACATAAAGTACATAATCATGGAGCCCAGGCAGCTCCAGAGGCACACGGCGTTTCATGAACAAATGTAATGAGAGTTTTGGTATTTCACACAGTTGCTCCTCTGAAAAGAAAAATTAATAAGCTCAAGGGAATCAATTTGAGCCAAAACCAGGTGACAAACCTTTACACCTGACGATACCTAGGTATAAACAAATATGCTCTTTCCTAAGCTATTAAGGAAATTTGGAACCTGATAACTGGCGGTTTAAAGCAAGAAAGAATAATTAACTTGTTACTGGACGGAATTCGCTTTGCTAGGGTTTTTATCTCTGTACCACAGACTCTGCAGCGAATTTTAATAATTAAACTTCTCAAAGCTCTAGTCTGCCTCTTATACAGAAATATAAGAGTTAATGTTAAATTCCCTTTTAATATTTTATTGAATTGTTTTGATCATTAGGTATGGTCTTAAGTGTGACTGAATTTGTCCACAATTCTTCTCGCATAGAAATTTCTTTAAAGATTTCATTTTTTGGAATATTTTAATATAGTCCTTTTAGCAACAAGTAAATATGGGATATTAAAAATAGGAAAGCCAGGCTGGTATTGCTCAATGGTTGAGCATCGACCCATGAACCAGGAGGTAATGATCTGATTCCTGATCAGGGTACATGCTTGGGTTTTGGGCTTGGTCCCCCATAGAGGGGGGTGTAGGAGGCAGCAAATCGATGATTGTCTCTCATCATTGATGTTTCTGTCTCTCTCTCCTTCTCCCTTCCTCTCTGAAATCAATAAAAATAGTAAAGAAAGCTATATCCCAAGAAGAGTCACATGTATGTACCTCTCTTAAAGGAATTGGATCAGTAAACTATTAATAAACCAACAAAGAAGGCAGAAAATGTTATTACTACATCTGGTTGATTAAATGTGGCAAGCCTATGAAATGACTGATTAAATCTCAAAATGATTTGATAAATTTAATTCATCATGACACATTTACTTGTTAGCTTGGATCTTTAAAGGACCTATTATTCCTTTTAGCAAGTCACTTTTGCATTCTCATTCTTGAATTACAAACAACAATATTGAGGCAGACAGATGCAGCAATTTGTCCAATCATCTAAAAACTGAGAAGGACATGGCATGTTTGGAATTCAAAATAGTTGCCTCTTCAGGCCACTCTAGCATTCATCTCTGTAACTGTCACTTCTTTTCATAGGCTATGTACCTGAAAGAATCCCTCCTGTTCTCAGCTTGTCTCTGGAGATGCCACAGTTTCTCTCCCCGTCATCTCTGATGTCATCCCCAATGCCTCCAGGGTGTAAGAGAGGAATATGAGTCACCCAACAGGTTCCTGAATGGAAACCAAAGTCACAAAACCACAAAAAGAGGGAGGCAGCAGAACTGGGAGAGTACAGGTTGAGAGAAGTGTCAGGAGAAACATTCACAATTTTTGTCCAGAGATAGCTCATTCTCTCACCTCCTGATCTGCATGATATTAACTCTCCTTGGGCGCTAGTACCATGGAAAGACTTAACCGAGTTGCATTTGAGTCTCAGCTCTGGCACTCAGGCCCAGTAAAATTCCTTGAGGCTTTCCCATCCTCTGTAGATTCACCTGGAGCTGGAAACATGAGATGGTTATGCCACACTTTTGAGCTCTTCTCTCCAGTTTTGATCAGCTGTTTCTCCCTCAGCTCATGTGATTGTTAAAGCCCATCTGAAGCCAACCTTTTCCTCTGAGCCTTTCCCTACACGCTCTATGTCACCCTAATTTGGCTCTTCCCTCAAATCCTGCAGGATATAGGAACATATCCTAATTTAGGCCATACTGATTGGACTTTGGCAAACAAATTGACCTTTCCCATTTTCTTTTTTCTTTTAGTGCATTGATAAAAATTACCATTTGCTTGACCTCAACAGGTTTGTGTCCAGATACAATGAATTTACGTGGAAGTCCTTAACTTGAAAACTGAAGCCCATTACTAAGCAGGGCATTTTCCTCTACGAGGCAAGGCTGGTAAGAGGAACAAATTCAAGATCAGAGGATCACTAAATAAATGGTGAAAAGGATAGTCACAAAGTGTCTGAGAAATGATCCATGTGACTTAGAAAGGATGCTTTTATTTAACCCAAGAATGAGTAATGGATTTTTAGAATCAGAGCATTCTCTTCCTAACCAAATTCTTCTTCTTTTTCTTCTTCTTCTTCTTCTTCTTCTTCTTCTTCTTCTTCTTCTTCTTCTTATTATTATTATTATTATTATCATTACCTTTCTCTTTTGTAGCCTCCACAAATATCACTAACTTTCTGGTATCAAATTACCAATCAGATCTTCTGATTATTACCTACTTACCAGATATTTGATACACTAGCCATGTAGATACAGTTGTAGATAACAGTTTTATCATATTTGTTCAAGTGAAACCCTCTACCTGAAAATATCTTCTATTTTGTTAAATGGAGACATGGAAAAGATCACTACCATCTAGTGCAGTGGTTCTCAACCTTCCTAATGCCGTGACCCTTGAATATAGTTCCTCACGTTGTGGTGACCCCCAACCATAAAATTATTTTCGTTGCTACTTCATAACTGTAATTTTGCTACTGTTATGAATCATAATGTAAATATCTGATATGCAGGATGCATTTTCATTGATAAAAATTAAACATAATTAAAGCATAGTGATTAATCACAAAAACAATATGTAATTATATATGTGTTTTCCGATGGTCTTAGGCAACCCCGGTGAAAGGGTCGTTCGACCCCCAAAGGGGTCGCGACCCACAGGTTGAGAAACGCTGATCTAGTGGAAGAGTACCTTCTGCAAAAGGGTAACCTCATTCACTACTACCTCCAATTTCAGTCACCTTTTTCTGACCTTCTTTATTGTGACCACGTGTACTGATTACTAAAAGGGAAAGTTCTTCTAACTTGAAGTGTTAGAATGTTGAGAGTCACATGATTTTGCCACTGCACAGGACAAAGAAATATATGACAGATGCTACTAATGAAGACCATGTGAATAAGACAAACCCCATATCTTTGACTGCAGAGAATGTAAAAGGCAGGAGGTGCACATTAATTAGAAAGCTTCTGAATGTACTGGGAGTTAAGTCCTCTTGTAGATGAAAAGCCTGTGTGGCCACCTTAACAGCAGCATTCTACGCACTGCCATGCAATTGGCAAATTATCTCACAATTCCCAACTGGTAACCCCTCTCCTCAAGTCTCATCATTAGGGAAACTTCCTGGAATGTGGGAAGGGGCAGAAAGGAGAGGGAGGCACTCAGGCCCAGTAAAATTCCTTGAGGCTGTCCCATCCTCTGTAGATTCACCTGGAGCTGGAAACATGAGATGGTTATGCCACACTTTTGAGCTCTTCTCTCCAGTTTTGATCAGCTGTTTCTCCCTCAGCTCATGTGATTGTTAAAGCCCATCTGAAGCCAACCTTTTCCTCTGAGCCTTTCCCTACACGCTCTATGTCACCCTAATTTGGCTCTTCCTTCAAATCCTGCAGGATATGGGAATATATCCTAATTTAGGCCATACTTTCACAAATCATATATATATACATCCCTATCTAGAACAAAACAAATAAAAGCAACATAATCTAACCTGGGTACTATAACCAACTGCGGTACTATTGACATTGTGGGCTGAACAGTTCTTTGTTGTGGGGATGCCCTGTGCATTGAAGGGTGTTTAGCAGCATTCTTGGCCTCTACCCACTAGACGCCAGTAGCATCCCCCAGTTGTGACATTCAAAATGTCTCCGGACATTGCGAAATATGCCCTAGGGTGGGGAGATGCCCTGGGTTGAGAACCACTGACCTCTCTATCCTGATGTTGGAATACTTCTCATATATTTTAAATGTGACACCGCTTTCATCCACTCTGTCTGCCATGCTGAAAGAGTCAAGGCTGCTCTTTTTCACATTATCTGCAGATGCCTACAGCCTTTGTGGTCCTTGAGGCTCTGAGAAGGACAGAGGGTTGACTCCAGGTTCTGGGAAGTGTTTGAATTCTTCCTTCAGATCATCTCCTGGTCAGAAGACTCTAACAGCAAGGAAGGCCATCCAGAGATGATAATTGCTTCCTGAAAATCCAGGCTGAGCAACTTGGCTAAAGCTGCTTTGGCTTAAAAGTCAGATGAAGCTTTAGGAACTGGTGGTGCCCCAAGCTGCCCTTCATGTTACCGTGGCTGGTCCCAGGGAACTGTGCTCCTGCAGTGCTCCTGCTGCTGTTGTGCAGCAGCTCCTTCCCCCACCCCTACTTCAGAGTACAGCCTCGGTCTTGGTCACCAGTGATACGTAACCTACTGGGACCTGGAGCATAGGACAAGGTAGCCCTCGGTCAGTGCTGCTGGCTACAGGGCTCAGGTGGCTGAGCCCTCCAGTTATGCATTTTCCTAGAATTGAATCCCCATAAACCTCAATACTAACTTAAATGGTGTATCACTCACTGATGAGTTCGTTAATGGCTGAGCCCAGGAAATCTGTTAGCTCTTTTGTGGTGACCATACATCTCTGGTCGATCATTAAGGTCAGTGTCAGCTGGCTATTTGCTTTAATCCCACTCAGGAGCTCAGGATTTCTTTCCAGATTCTATTCATAGTACCCTTCTGTCTGGACTCTTAAAAAACTAAAGACATATCTGTTCTTTCCTATTCCTGAACACCCTCAAGAAAGTAGGTCGGCTTGCTGTGTTTTAATTGGAAGGCATCTTGCGAGTCTTTGGGAAAGAAGCTAAGTAAATGCTTGTTGTTGTTAGGGTAATTATTTCCTAAAGAATGCACACAGTTTGGCTTTGCCAACCAAATCACTCTACAAGGCACGTAATTTGAATCTTCATTTTATATTATTTGTTGAAATTAAGTAACAGGAAGAGAGTTTATTTTAAAACAGGCTGGAAAAGGAAGCCCAGAGCTTTTACATGTAATTCCCACAAGTGAAAGTTTGCTTTATAATTATATTCATTTCAAATTATTGTTGTCATATTAAAATAGATGCATACATGAATGTAGAATGCTGAGTGATAATATAGAGAGTACGCATGCTTCTTTTAAAGTGTGTCTCTCATTTATGTACTTTTTAGTCATGCCATTGTCTTCTCATAATAGAAAAAAAAGATATCAAAACTAGACTCAAGGGAAAAATACTGCCTCGATTCTAGCTTACTCATATAGTGTCGCCGGTCATTTCTATGTGGTCATATACATCCAAGTCAGGAATCACATTGAGTGTTTCATTAGAATATCAGGTTTCCTCTCATGTGGCCTGTTTTAAGTGGACTGCTTCTGGCAGCAATATATCAGGTGATATATTTCATGACATTAGGAGTCTGCATAAAGGAACAGTGCAGGAGTGAGAAGGACAGAGAAAAGGAAGAATGTATTGACTAGCTCAACACAAATTATCTGGAGAAAGTTGTTGTCTGGACAGCAATCCATCAGCAGTTGGATTGTAATTGTAACCAGCAGTTGACAGCTTTTAATTTAGTGGAAATCTTTGGTCTTTCAGAAAGATGTGGTAAGAAAACGACTTTTAAAGTTAGCCATCAAGTTGTTGCTGTTGGTTTTTTTTTTCTTCTAGAAGTCTCTTAAGGCTCTGCATAGCCCAGACTATAACTGCTTCCCTGCGCTACGCCTCCCTCGCTTTCCTGACATTCAGCCACCCTGAGTGGCATCTGCTTCTTGCCAACAAAGTTGAAAGCAGTTCCTGTCAATGCCCCACCCATTCTGCTCCCATTGTGCTGGTAGGGAGTGATCAGATGTCCTGGCTGGATTGAAAGGAAGCACTTAGGAAACACTGGGACTCTCAGGTCAATGTCCACCCTAAGTCTACCCCAGCCAGCATTAAGGAATCTCAAGTGGAGGAGTTTAGGCTGTTCTATAAGTCATCCAGGCTGAGAGGGCAAGCAAGCATTTGAGGTCATTTCATAAATACCCTCCTATTTCATAGGCAAAAGAGAAGCAATTTGATCTTACTTAACCAGAAGGATTCAAGACTGACGTTTGCCGTTTTCATTTTTAAGAGGCAAAGGACAAAGCTTTGTCTTTTTTTTCTGTTTAGTGAATAGGTATCAGCAGATGTGATTACTTTTCACTCAATATCACTTTTTTTACAAAAATAAACTAGGATGTTCTATTATTTGTAGTGTTTATGTGCCATAATCTGTGCTAGGGGCTTTAAGTAAGGATAGGAAAACTAGGGGCTGTGCTAAAAGAGGTCCTTTGAGTCTTTGGAAAAAAAGCCAAGTAAATGCTTGCCAGCTGACATAGAGAATGGCCAGTTAAATTTGGATTTCAGATGTGCAGTGGATACTTTTTACATAACTGTATACTAAATATTACATGAGACATACTTGCACTGAAAAATATTTGGTTGTTCAATTGAAATTCAAATTTGACTGGGTTTTCTATATATTTACTTGCAAAATCTGGCAACTCTAAATATTAGAACTTACAGGTTAAATTCACAATGTGATGGAACTGGGTTCACCTTTCCAAGACAGACACTAGACTTCCTTTTTTTATTTTTATTTTTTTATTGATTTCAGAGAGAAAGGGAAAGGGAGAGATAGATAGAAACATCAGTGATGAGAGAGAATCATTGATTGGCTGCCTCCCGCACACTCCACACTGGGGATCGAGCCTGCAACCCAGGCATGTGCCCTTCAGTCTGCAGGCCGATGTGCCACCCACTAAGCCAAAGCAGCTAGGGTAAGACACCAGACTTTCTAAGTACACAGATACTGGATCTATAGGCTAATCACATTGACCAAGTTCATAAAAGTCTATTTAATCCAGTAAAAGAGCAAATAACAGGTCACTGAATACCTATAAGCACATCAATGCCACACGTGGGCAGGTCAAAGTGATTTTCAGGCACAAAATGCTCACTGGAATGTGTGAATGTTTTATGGGTTAAGACTAAAAAGGCTGAAGGATTAATCCCCTATTTGGGAGCTTGACAATGGGATCTTAGTATTTTATAAAATTTACTGGCTTACATTCCCTGTTTCCTGAAAGTGCCCAGATGGATTCTGTTGGTATTTGTCTCTGTGACTCCTTTTCCTAAGCTCCCATGGGTTGTCTAACCCCCTACCTCAGAGTGACACATCCTTCCGTTAGCTGTATTAATAGCACTAGTCATATTACGTCAACTCCTGCTGCTAGAAGGAGAGACTGTTTTTATCTACTATGTGATGATTGTGAAGTTTAACTCTCAAAAGGCAATCATATTTCTTTTACTTCCACATTCTTAAAGGAATTCTCACTGTACCCCTCGTACATTTACTTAACATACCATTCAGGTAGAATCACTATAATAGTATTCTCTCTAAGGTCCATGCTCATATTTTGTTTCAAGCTAAGTTTTGATTGGTATAATCTCATTTAATGTTCCCTACAGTCTTGGGAGAAAGATAGCACAGTTGTATAGAGAAGAACAAGTAGCTAAATCTAGGTGTGTCTGATTGGAATCTATTATCCCTCTGTAGCACTAACTTGGATTCTGAAGTACAATGTTCCCTACCTATTAAGACATTA
This sequence comes from Myotis brandtii, assembly GCF_000412655.1. Taxonomy (NCBI): domain Eukaryota; kingdom Metazoa; phylum Chordata; class Mammalia; order Chiroptera; family Vespertilionidae; genus Myotis; species Myotis brandtii. The sequence goes on from NW_005367989.1 coordinate 1,317,377, forward strand.
AAATTTTTTCTTTAAACTGGATGAATTCAGTTTCTCCTGTGCCTGAACTATCATAGGAGACTTCAGTAAATCTTGGCTAATGACCACACTGACACTGTAAAGAAATGAGCAGCCCAGCCCAGCTGGTGTGACTCAATGGTTGAGGGTCTACCTATGATACTGGAGGTTACAGTTCAATTCCCGGTCAGGGCACATGCCCAGGTTGTGGGCTCAATCCCCAGTGTGGGGCGTGCAGGAGGCAGCCGATCAATGATTCTCTCTTATCATTGATGTTTCTATCTCTCTCTCCCTCTCCCTCCCTCTCTGAAATCAATAAAAATATATTTAAAAAAAAAAGAAATGAGCAGAGGCTTTGGAGTAATAAAGACCTAAATTAGAGCCACATCTCTACAACTGTGGCAGGAGTAAGGAGCAGGAGACCAATTTAGACATTTTATGGGTTGACTTATGTCCCCCAAATTTGTACATTGAGGCCATCACCCTCAATACCTGAAAATGGGACTACATTTGGAGATAAGGTTTTTAAAGAGGCAAATAAATTAAAATGAGGCCATTCAGTGGTCCTAATCCAACATGACTGGTGTTCTTATAAGAAGAGGAAATTAGAACACAGACATACACAAGAGGAAAACCACATGAAGACACAGGGAGAAGACAGCCATCTGTAAGCCAAGGAGCGAGGCCTCAGAAGAAACCAACCCTGCCGACACCTTAATCTCAGACTTGTAGCCCCTCAAACTACAGGAAAATGAATGTCTGTTGTTTAAGCCACCCAGTCTATAATTTTGTTATTATGACAGCCCTAGCAAATGAATTACAGACATGTTTTTTAACAGCTTAGATCTTGATTTTTTCATTTTTAAAAATGGCAAAATTCCCATGGGTTTGATGTAATTATTAAATAATTAAGTTCCTAGCGTGATGCTTTGAAAAATAAAGAAGCTCAACAAATGTAAGAACTATCTCTTTCACTTAGGTTCACAACATGAAATAGCATATTCATTAATTATCCTTGGCAAATTCATTAAGGATCTGTTAGGTGCAAATACACAAATCAATACCACAGTCAAATGGCTTTTCTTCTGATTAAAAGGGGGAGGATGATGTTTGTTATCCTCAATTGTGCTTTAGACACTGTATTTTTTTGATACTACAATGCCCATTTTAAAATAAATTTTTACTTTTGCAACAGTTTTATATTTCATAAAAATTACAAAGGTAGTGTGGAGCGGTCCCATATATATCCCACACACAGTTTTACCTATTATAAACATCGTACATTAGTATGGTTAATTTGTTACAATTCATGAGCCACTATCAAGTCATTGTTATTAACTAAAGTCCATACCTTATTCAAATTTCCTTTTTACCATTTTCTTCTTCCAGGACCCCATATAACCTACCACATTGCACTTAATCACCATGTCTCCTTAGGCTCTTTTTGGTTTGATGATTTCTCAGACTTTCCTTGTTTTTGACGACTCTGAGAGGCTTGGGGAGTACAAGTCAGGTTTATTCTAAGGTGCCTTCTGTTGGGATTTGTGTGGTATTTTTCTCTTGAGTAGAATACAGTTATGGGTTTTGGGAAGGGAGACCATAGAGGTAAAATGCCATTTTTATCACCTCACTTTAAGGGTACATATTATCAATATGACTTACATGTCGATGTTGATATAGACCTCCTGGTGAGATAGTGTTATTCAGCTTTCTCTGCTACAAAAATGTTCTGTTTTACCCCTTTCCATATAGTACCTTTCAGAAGGAAGTCAGCGTGTGCAACCCGCACTTAAGGAGTAGGATGTTATGTTCCATCCCCGTAAGGGTAAGGGTGGCATAGCTACGTAAATTATTTGAAATTTTCCTATGTGGGAAGTTTGTCCCATTTATTCATTCAGTCATTTGTATCAGTATAAACTTATAGAGTTTTATTTTATACTTTGGGCTACACAATAATCTTTACTTATTCTGTTGCTTAAATTGTTCTAACTTTGGCCTCTGGGAGCTCTTCAGGTGGCTCCCATGTCCCTTTGACAAATCACCATCGTTGTGCCTTTTTTTTTCTGTACTGTACTTTGTTTATTCTATAGTGCACATTCTTTTCATCTCTGAAATTGGTACAACTAATAACATTCCATAATTATAATTAGTAGTGTTTTTTTCCTTCTTAGTCATACATTAAATAACAATTGTGTTTTTCAATCAATGAATCTTACATTAAATGAAAGTCAGAAATTGCTAAGCAATAATAAACAATTTTCTAGAATTTGGTTTTCAATTTTGAGCATCTTCACCCAGTCAAACATTGAAATTTTATAAAGATCATTTCCTTCAGAGATTGTCATTGTTTTAATATTTCCTATTTGTTTTAGAGGCACTCTCTCTGTTGGTCGTTTGAATGCACATGCGTTGTTCTGTCAAGGCAAATAATTTGTATTTGGATATATGAATATCAGCAATAGTCATTTCCATATTCATTCAGCTATTTTTATGATTTAAGTGTTCAACTTCCTAATGTCAATTCTAAGGCCACTCTTCAAGAGGCAAAATTGTATGTGATTAAAACAGTAATATATAGGACATATTTTATTATTTTGTTAATTTTTATTTCAGTAATAATTTCAATGTGGATAAGGGGATTTCAACTTGCTTATATTAGAATTTTATTATTTCATATCACTTGCAAACATTAAGATGTATTATTTAGCCTAGCTTGATAACAACTCAGTTATTTTAAGTCCCTTTATTCATTTACTAATACATTTACTGAGAACTTGTATGTTTCTTGCCCTAGACCCATAGGTGTCTATGCTTGGCCCTTAAGAAGCTAACTAGAATTTAGAGATTGTCTAGAGAACATGTATTTAATTATATTTCATAATAAATACAAAATATTTTAAATATGTTGCCTCTGAAAATTATAGCAAATGACAGCTTGGTGAAAATTTGAATAGTCTATTTTAGTCTGTCTTAAATAACTTTCCAGAGGAAAGTTTGACATGATCAGGTAAACTGAATTTTGCAATAACAAATAATCTTTCCAGTACCTCTATCAAGTAAAATATAAATCTCCACGTTATATAAGAAAGTGAGGATTAGAAGGCTAAAGTATAATTTACTGGCAGACCAGCAAGCAATAGGTCCAGCTCTGATATACTAGTAAAATCCTCATAAGCCAGCCCATATGCTGATGTCCTATATATTCACCAACAATGTAAGGTAACCTAGCACATGAGCAAATAAATCACCCAGCATATCTGATATTTTAAAATGACAAAAATGATGCGTACATTTTCATAGTATTAATGTTTGTCATTAAATGTGTATAAAACCTTTCTGATGGAATCTAGTAGTTACTGAAAGGTTATCCTTCAAAGATTCATGACAAAAGTGTACTAAAATAAAAATCTTTATGATAAAAGACCCCACCAATATTCAATTATGTAGTGCCTTTGCAAAAATCCAATCCAATAAAGGAAAAGAACATTTTAACCTAGTGCAACAATTAGACCTTTTTGTTGAGCACCAAAGGACTTTTTTTAGTATTTAAATCGCATATTAAATTTCCAAAGCACTTTATATTCATTAATTATTCCTCTAAAAACCCAACAAAAGAGGTGGTTTGAGCAATTTTCAATAATGTTAGTTTGTTCCAAATTTAGGGATAAGAAGCAAGGATAAAGGCAATTTGATTAATACAAAATACACACCTGAGAAAAGAACAGACTGTAATTATTATTAATTTTTTTGCCAAATTAAAATCTCTCATATGGCATGCTCCAGAATAAGTTTCTATCAGAAATCCATTTTTCATGTTACATTTTTCAATTACCACACTATGCATGAAAATTTCAGTCAACTCCCCACTCCCAATAATTAACTAATTACATTTCAGAAAATATATGGTATCAAATTGATTCCAATAATGGAGGCAGAAATCAATATTACAAAAAAAAGCAAATACAGGGCTTTAAGTCATTTTTTAAAAATGTTTTTAGCTGGCCCAATTGCATCTTTGTAAATAATATTTATTGAGATCAGTGATATTTTAGGATTTGAGATGTTTGTTATCATTTTATCTGGCCAATTGTGTTGCTTGTATGCAGTATTGACTGAGAGCACCCCACAAAACAATGAGGCAAATTTCAGTCTGTAAGAGATTTTGAACATCAAGGATTTATATAAGTTTAGATTTGTATTGGTGTTGATCTCAAATCAGTTTTTATTCTGTTTGCTTGTGGAAGTCCTAAGAATTAAAAACTTACCTGAGACAGTTTTTATAAATAATATATACTTCCAGAGAGAAATCTGGATTAATTATTTAACATAGTTATTTATATATAATCTCTCTCTGGATGTATGTAAAATAGTACATTTAAAAAATGCCCTATTAAGCATTTTGGCCATAAAGGACAAGTTATTATTAGATGTGAAGACATATTGTCTGTGAATATTTGTATATCTGTCTTTGGAGAAACATATTTTAAATTAGAGAAAAGTACAGATAATAGAATTCTGTACATGGATTATAACTTACTTGATATAGACAGTGAATGTTACCTTAGAGGAAAAAGAATCCCATTTCACCATTTATATTACCATTATTAACTGAGAACTTTGCTCTTTGTATGAGCCAATGGAGGCATTAAGCAAAAGTTGAAAACGATCCTGTACCAAAGAATCACCCAGGATGCTTGTTAAAATATTATATTTAAGAGCACAATGGTGCAGCCACTTGGGAAACAAGTTTCTGATAGAGTTAGCCATGCACTTTCCATATGACCCAGCAATCCCACTCTTAGATATTTACCCTGTTAAAATGAAAATGTGTGTTCTCATAAACACTTATATACAAATGTATATAGCAGTTTTATTCATAATTGTCAAAACCTAGGAACAATCCAAATTATCCTGTAATGGGTGAATGGATAAACCAACCCTAACACATACACATAGTGGGATACTGCTCAGAGATAAGAAGGGAAGAACTATGAATACATTGAATGACTTGTGTGAATCTCAAAGGCATTCTGAGGAGATAAAGGAGATGGTCTCAAAACATAGCATACTATGTGTTTAAATTTATTTATAGCCTACAGTAATGGAGAGCAGACCAGTGATTGCAGGCATTAGGGGCAGTGATGTGAACTAAAGGTGCAGCATGAGGGAGACTGTGGGGAATTAAAGAACTCTTCTGTATCCTGATTATATGTAGGGTTACATGAATCTATACACATCTAAAAATTTATAGAACTGTACAACAGCAACAAGAAAAGCAATGCAATTGCATTTTTAAATGTTTTTATTTCACTTTGAAGTTTAGGTTGCTATAATTCTACAGTTAATAGAATTTTAGACATGAAAAAAAGTCTAAAGGATGATGTCTTCTCATTTTATAGATAAGAATACAGGCATGGAGAGATTTTATCTGATTACATTGGGAGTTCACTCATCCATGTCTAGTATTGATGGAGCACCAATATGTGCAAAGCTGGGGGAAAAAAAACAATTCTTCACCCAGTGTTCTTTGTACATACTGCATGTGCTCTGCTATCTACTAAGGGGACCTCCTGTCTACTTTCGAACTTATTAGTACTCTTTTGCTTTACTCCCTTGTGAGCTTTTTATTTATTTTTTATTTTTTTAAAATATATTTTATTGATTTTTTACAGAGAGGAAGGGAGAGGGACAGAGAGTGAGAAACATCGATGAGAGAGAAACATCGATCAGCTGCCTCCTGCACCCCCGCCACTGGGGATGTGCCCGCAACCAAGGTACATGCCCCCAACTGGAACCGAACCTGGGACCCTTCAGTCCTCAGGCCAATGCTCTATCCACTGAGCCAAACCAGTTAGGGCCCTTGTGAGCTTTTTATAAAATGAATGTTATCTGATTTTTTTGTAAAGCGACCAAATTGGTACCATATGACAAACAAATACAACTTACAGTGTTTATTGTCCTTAAACAGACAAATTTGTCCTGTCATATGAGCTTCTTTGTGAAATTGGATTATAGGACTTGTGGGTCTGTGATAGAGACATTTACTTCTTGATGAACATCCATGTAATCGTCCTAATTTTCCAGTTCCCATGAAGTTAGGGGGACCATGTGACAGCTCTGTAAGTAGACATGACAGGTGCTACTTTTAAGCCAAAGCATCCTAGAAGTTGGTGCACTGGAATGAGCCAGCTCACCCTTCTCTCCTGTAGGCATACATGGAGGCCTCAAAATGCGGTGTCAAGCCACACTTCAGAACAAATCTGGGTTTTTGTCTTACTACACATAGGAACTTAAGTACAGAAGGTTACAGACATTGCATGAAAAATAAACTTTCGTGATGTTTAGACTGTGAATTTATTGACTGCCATAGCACAGCCTAGCCTACTACTCTTTCCTGACTAATAGTAAGGGTAAAACTGAGAAGATTAATTCAATATGATCAGAAGTAACCACATGTGTTGTTTAATTAAATGTTTTGAGCCTGATAACAATTCTAATTCCCAGTATGGCTTTTCTTTCTCAGAAAAGGAGGGAAATAAGATGATTCACACACCAAAATATTGTGCCTTTTATAATGGATGAGGTAAAGCTTTCCTGACTAATATTAAGGGTAAAACTAAGAAGATTAATTCAATATGATCAGAAGTAACCACATGTGTTGTTTAATTAAATGTTTTGAGCCTGATAACAATTCTAATTCCCAGTATGGCTTTTCTTTCTCAGAAAAGGAGGGAAATAAGATGATTCACACACCAAAATATTGTGCCTTTTATAATGGATGAGGTAAAGCAATAAACCCCACATAGTCTCAAAAATAAAGAAGAAATTAACTAAGCACAAACAAGCTCATAAAAACACAGGTTGCGTTTAAAACTCTTGCTTCACCTTTAATAGTATAAGAATCTTAATTTCCTTTAACTATACCAAGTTCATGATAAGGATGACATATTTGTTAATCATATCAGGAACAACACAAAACAAGCAATAACAACACCAGCTGACTAGCATCAGGGCTATACTTTCTCATCACCTGACAGAGGGATAATAAAACTTGTTCTTTAGTGAGAAGTATTAATGTTGTTTAACTAAATTACAAACTAGTCCCTGAAACAAGCAGAGAGCCAACCATTGTTCACTTAATGAGCATGTTTTTATTCATAAGGGAATTCTTAAAGTAGATGTCATCCCAATCTTTCCACCTGGGTACTAGGTATGTGATGAGGGGAGAGGTAGGAGTTGATGCTGAAGAAGGAAGACAGCACCTACAGGACTTTGGGAACCTGGCTAAACACTGAAGATATGACTCTAAAAGCAAAGAAGAAACATTAAATCATAGCATTCAAAGATAACATATCTTTATAAATACCTTTTACATGATGATAGCTGCAAGAGGATATATTTGGGTCTAGCAGATGAAAAAACACAGGTCGGCAAGAGTGAAATCAGAAAGACTATGACATTACTTAAGCATTCCTGAAGTCAGATTGTGGAAATTAAACAGGATGAGAAGAGTGGCTGACATTAAACATACACATTTGTCATGGAATAATAGGACTTGCATTATATTAAGGAGATAAAGTGAAATTTCTCCTCAAAAGAGAACTTTCGAGGGTGCTTCTGGGACTTTTTGCTCCAGTTTATACGTGGGTGGTGGTGGCACTTACTTCATTAGATAAGAAGGAATAAAAGAGGAGTGTGTTTTGGAGAGTGGTTGGAAAATAGGAATTCAGAATTCCAGTTGGACATATTTTTGAGCTGCCTAATAGATCTGATATATCATGCCCCTGGTTCATAGAAGTTTTCTAAGTAGGAATAGAAATTCCTCTCAAGTTTGTTTGCCTTCCTTTTAATGCCAGTAGCATCCTGGATATATCTCTGTCACTTATCAACCTGAATTGTAATTAATGCATCAATTACTCAGAACTTGTTCCCCCCACCTGGTGGCTCAGTTGGTTGGAGCCGTATCCCATACACCAAAAGGGCTGTGGGTTCAATTTCTGGTCAGGGAACATACCTTAATTGCAGGTTCCATCCCCAGTGGGGGGTGTGCAGGAGGCAACTGATTCATGTTTCTCACATTGATCTCTCTCTCTCTCTCTCTCTTTCTCTCTCTCTCTCCCTTTCTCTCTCAAATCAATAAACATATACTCATGTGAGGATTAAAAAGGAAGAAAAAAATGAAAAGAAAGAATATCGTTGTATCTTTAGGCAGGACTCATTGTCTAGCCAGAAGTAGTAGCCCAAAATATGCTCTTTGAATAAGTGAATATATTGATGTTTTGAATTTTAGCTTATCATTTCAATATCTAATGATTCATTCTCTATTAGGAAAGTGTCTTCGCTGAAGATAATCATGTTCTTCTCCAAGGCCCCCAATAATTTATTGCTGATTGCTTTTTTCCTTTCATGTATATCCAATCAATGTTATCAGCGATTTTATAGACAAATCCAACATTCTAATCTGAATATAGAAAGGACACTTAGTTCTCTGAGGTCCAGAAAGGAAATGATTGAGTGAAGTGCAGGGAGAAGGCCCAGAAATATAAATTTTCCACTTGACTAATGCAACCTTAGGGTGAAGGGGTAGGGATGGCCCTTATAATGAACAGTCTTACAGAGATCTCCCATAATACATTCCTCTGGGTATTAATCAAGAAGAGGTTAGGCAGCTTGAAATAAGGGATTCATAGTAAAATCAGGGTAGAAAATCTTGCTTGCTTGCACTGTCTTTTATGGAGATTCACAATGCCTATTAAAGACTCAGGTAAGTCTCAGACTCCTGTTTGCCTCTGATTGACAATTGCCCCGATGTATTTTATCTCAAAATACTTTTTATTCTTAATGACAATTTTAAAATGGCTTCAAATGAGTGTTTTTGGAACATGAAGAACTGTCACAATAGTGTTAGTGATTGATGAGAAGACAGACCCAGGCCATCAGCCCATGCCCCTTAGCGTAAATAAAGGATATAAGAGATATCGCCACAGAAAAGGGCCACAATACCACTGATTTCACAGCCAAACAAAAGGCTCAGTGTCAATGATTCCATATGATTGGAATGAGGATTGCCGTGAGACCTGAGAAGATCCCTCCTCAAACTATTTGCACACTGGCTCCCTGCCTGCCTGCTTCTCCGGTGAAGTGCACGTAACTAGAAACATCTTCACCCCAAACCTGAAGCATCAGTGCTCAGCTGTACATCTCTTCTGCCATGCCCAGGGCCTTCTGCAATCCAGCCACTGCCCTTAGATCAATATCTCACAGTATTAACTCGGCAGGCTCATCTTTCTTTGTCATTGAAAGACATTTCTTATATCTTAGCCAGAGTAGAGCCAATGCTCCTCACTAAATCTTCAATAACAACTTGAATTACTCAATGAGAAAATGGTATTGTTCTAATTAAACAAATCAAAGTAGTTCACTTTTCTGAATCAAATGACAACCCCTCCTTTTATCTGGGAATAACTGGCCTCACTTTCAATTAATTCATTTGGTATGTGATCTTCTCTAGCAACTATAATCTAGCATTATACCAATAGTCTCACCACAAATTGTTATATTTTTTAAATATTCATGAGTCTGATAATAGATAAGATATGTTTTAATTTTCATTTCTCTAATTATGAGGAAGATTGAGCATCTTTTCATGTATTAAGGACCACAGTGAAATCTTTTTATTTTAAATTGTCTTTTTACGCATAAGGAACTTTCATAACCAGATAAATTGTATCTCTAAATAAATCTATAGAAATATCTAATTAATCAATAATTGTTTACATTATTTCATTTTAGCTTAAGAAAGAAAAGAAAAAGATTGGGAGGGAAGAAACAAAACCATCCTCATTCACAGGTATCTATGTAGAAATAGCAAAAGAATCTATAGTTCACATATGAAAACTATTGAGATGGTTTAACAATATTTCTGATTACAAAATCAAAGATAAATTAGTTTCTGAACATCAAAAATATAATTTATAAAAAATACAATGTAAAACATTAAGTACCTAGAAAAAAAACAATAAAAAAAATTGAAGGCATTTACAGAGACAATTATAAATTTACTAGAGGCCCGGTGCATGAAATTCGTGCACTCAGGGGGAGGGGTCCCTAAGCACAGATTGCAAGAGGGTGCAGGCCAGGCCGAGGGTCCCTACCAGTACACAATTGGGGCCGGGGAGGGACGGGGGAGGTTGGCCAGCTGGGGAGGGACTGCAGGAGGGCTCCAGGGCATGTCTGGCCCATCTCACTCAGTCCTGATCAGCCGGACCCCGGCAGCAAGCTAACCTACCGGTTGGAGCATCTGCTCCCTGGTGGTTAGTGCACGTCATAGAGAGCAGCTGAGCAGCCTTAGCAAATCATTAGCATATTACGCTTTGATTGATTGAAAGAACAACCGGACAACCAGACACTTAGCATATTAGGCTTTTATTATATAGGATATTCTTTTAAAAGATATTAAAGAAGATCTAATAAGTGGAGACATGTTTATTGATAAAAACTCACACTGTTATAAAATGTAACAGGTTGAGTTATAGATCTAGTATCATTCCATTCAAAATTCTAACAAGTCATTGCACTGGAACTCAACTAGCTGAGTCTAAAATTTATATAGAAAGGCAAAGTCATTTCTGAAGAATTAATAATGAAATTGGAGCACTTGACTGAGAAACACTAGCACTTCTTAGCAGAGGAAATCAGAATGGTTAATAAGCATAGGAAAAGATGCTCAACCTCACCAGTATTCAGGATATCATTTCACATTTATCTAGTTAGCAAACTTGGCAAAGGTAGACAAGTATTGCCAATAGGAAGCAAGTGGACACTTTATACTTAGCTGATAGGAATATAAAACTTAAAAATAATTCTAAAGCATTGGTTGTATCAAAAAGAGTTTAAAATGGACATAAATTTTTACTGTAGAAATTCCATTTGAGACATATACCCTAAAGAAACCCTTTGATGTAAGTAAACCCAGAGATAAGTAAAACAATTTTCATAGCAGCAACATTTATAAGACTAAATCATCAGTAAGAACCAAAATTTACACCCACTGGGGAATAAATAAACCATTGCATTGTCAGACAATAATAAATCCACACAGCAGAGAAAATGAATGACTTTCAGTAGCACGGGTCAATGAGGATAAATCTCAAGAACAATTCAGAGCAAAATTCAAGCTTCAGAAGAATATATATTCTATAAAGCCTGTAAATAGATAAAGAAAAGTAATGTATTGTTAAGGGATGCATTACTAGGAATATTTGGTAAAACTATATTTTAAAAGTAAGGGTAAATAAACACAAACTTTCAGATAGTGACTGCTTCAGATGTTGGGAGAGGGAGTGGGCTGAGTTCACATGAAGATTTTAAGGTAATAGTATGATGTATTGTTTAAAATGAACATATTCTTCATACTTTAGACATGCTCTTGTGAATATATAAAAACCGCAAAAAATAAACTACATATGTCATGCTTTTGTGAATATATGGTATGATGTATTGTTTAAAATGGGCATATTCTTCATACTTTAGACATGTTCTTGTGAATATATAAAAACCGCAAAAATAAACTACATATGTCATGCTTTTGTGAATATATAAAAATTGCAAAAAAGAAAAGAGATATCAATTAGAAGCACCAACATGACCCTGACTTTTGGGGGGAAATGTTTACTTATGTTCTTTTTAAAAAGAGTTCTAATAGTCCCTCTCTCCCCTGCCCCATTTAATGTACATGTACACTTGTTCATTTCTAGCTGAAGATTTAGTGTGGAATATCATTCTCCACTTAAAAAAAATCAAGGCTCAGAGAGTATCTGATTCCATCTCTTGGGACAAGAAAAGTCCAGATCATCTGTGATGTCTTATTAGCCAAAAGCAGGAAGCTTTCAGAGGGATGAAGAAACAAGTGGGTTAGAAATGATGTGTTAGAAATGATGAAGTGATGCACCGGCAGTGAATGCCATAGTTTCCTAATGCTGATCATTTGGGAATCTAAAGGGAAACAATGAACGTAGTTAATTCATTTGAACCCACTGAGTTTGGGAAAGGTCATAAGTCCATAACAATGCTAGATTAATAATCATTTGTATAGCCTTGGGAAGGTTATTAATGTCTATGTGCATTTTCATCTGTAAAAAGGGTAAACATAATCCTCCTTATTTCATTAGGTTAAATGAAATAATATAATTAAGGTACTTAGAACAGTTATTGGATCATAGTAAATGCTGTATAAGTGTCAACTGTTATTATGATTGTTATGAATACATTTATAGAGTCCTGTAGATGAAAGCACCAAAATGGAAATAAAGGGAAATTTCATTGAGAAACCTAAGCTGCTTCCACCTGTGATTTCTAGTCATCAATTGAAATTATATCAGTTAGAAATATTTTCAGCTGTAGGTAGCAGCATACCTGATTAACCATTGCTTGATCAATAAGTACACTTAATTATTTGATATATAAGAAGAAGACTAGTTGAAAGGGGCTACTGATTTGGTGCAGAAGCTCAAAATATTACCAAAGACCAAAGCTGTTCATGTGCCATCCTCAGCTTATTGGCTCTTTCATTCGTGATCACAAGATGGCTGCTATAGATACAAACATAAGATCCCCTGGCTAAGGACGGTGGGGTTTTCATTGCCTGAGCTAAACAGGTTACCAATCTACACACAATTGTAATTCTGTTAAAAGAGAAGGAGGGGGATATGGTTTCTGGGCAGACAGCTAACAATTCTAACACAATCTTCATGATTCAGGAATGTTCTGAGTTATAATTTCAAAGGCAATTGAAATCACTGCCTGTAGTAAGCTGAAAGTGTAGATAATATTTAGGTACACAGATCATGAGGTATCTAGGTGAAAGAAGACAAAAGAGCTGTCAGTGATTTGGGCAAGTTTTTCACAGTGAATTTTAAATGTAGTTGTGTGAATAAAAACATAGATTTATTTTCAGAAATGCAAATGAAACACCTGGAAATGCTAAAAATAATATAGCCATGTTTCTTATATTATCACTCCCCATTGTATGCATTATCTGAATTATCAAAAATGTTTGGAACTCATATTTGGCCTAGATTCTCCTCTAAAAAACTGCTTTCCTTTTGTTGCTCTTTTGTACAGCAAAACTCTGTAAAGAGTTGACTCTCTCGGTTCTTTGCACTTCTGCTAATGCTGCTCTCTCTTGAACATGCTCCAGTGAGTCTCTTATCACCTCTGCTTCATCGAATGTCCTCTTGTCAAGAACATTGATGACCTTCAGGTTGTCAAATGCAATGGTCACTCAATATCTGACAAAGGTTATCACTTCTACCTTAAATATTTTCTTCACCTCCTAACATTCTAGATGTTCCTGCTAGTCCTTCTTACTAGACCTTCTAGTTTTCCCAACTTTTAAATGCTGGGGAGCCCCCTCCGTATCATGTCAAGATCACTTTGGACTTCTTTCTTTCTTCAACCACATACATGGTCTAGATGGCACATACAGTCCTGTGGCTTTAAACATCTCTAATGCCTAATCCATCAAAAAGTACAACTCTATTTGAAAGCCTTCATCTGAAATCTAGAATCATATATGCCCAACAGGTATCTCAATTTTAGTCTCTCAAACTACGGTCCTGATTTCCCTCACCACCACCACCACCACCAAAAATTGCTTCCTATGGTGATTTTCTCTAGATCAGTATTTGATCCTACATTTCACCCAGTTGCTCAAGCTCTAAACTTTGAAGTCATCCTTAACACCTCTCTTGGTTTACTGTCCCTTAGCCAATCAGTTAGCAAATCCTGTAGGGTCTATGTTCAAAATATATTTTGACTATAACCACTTAGTATCACCTTTTTTAAAATTGTTGTTAATATGTTTTTATTGATTTTTTTTGAGAGAGAGAAAGGGAAGGGAGAGAGATATAGAAACATTGATGAGAATCAACTGCCTCCTGCACCCCCTGGGGATCAAGCCCACAACCCGGGCATGAGCCCCAACTAGGAATTGAACCCATGACCTCTGGGTGCATGGGACGATACTCAATCCACTGAGCCATAGCAGCCGGGCCTTAGTATTACCTTTATCCTACCATCCTACACCAAGCCACCATTATCTAGTTGTAGCTATAACTAGTCTCCTTACTTTCACCTCCCCCCCTACAATCTGTTCTACACAGGAGAGTCAAAAGAATCTTTTTTTTTCTTTCTGTTAATCCTCACCCAAGTATATTTTTCCACTGATATTTTTGGAGAGAGTGGAAGAGACGGGGAGAGACAGAGAGAGAAAAACTCATGTGAGAGAAACACGCCAATCGGTTGCCTCCTGCACCTGCCCCGACCAAAGCTGGGGATGAGCCTGCAACTGAGGACATGCCCTTGACAGGAATCAAACCCGGGATCTTTCAGTCCAAGGGCTGGCGCTCTATCCACTGAGCAAACTGGCTAGGGCCAAAAGAGTATTTTTTTAAAACATGAGTCAGATCATACCAATCCTCTGCTCAAAGCCCTCCAATAGCTCTGATCTCCGTCTGAATAAATTCTAAGCCCTTACAGTCGCCTCTATGGGCGACATGACACAGTCCTCCAGGAACTCCCCCATCTGTTTTTCCTCCACCTGACACTGTGCTCAGTGCCAGGTTATTCTGCCCCTTCACACTTCCTGAGTGCTCCAAGCATGCTCCTTTCCTGGATGGCCAGCATGTTCTCCCCAGATAACCACATGGCGTGGTTCTCTTTTCCTCCAGGTTTCTCTTCAAATACCTCCCATCAGAGAAGTCTTTTTGAACCACTCATTTAAATTACTATTTTTCAGCTCCATACCTCTTTATTATACCTAACTTTTCCCCACAGTCACTATAATCAAATATTTGTTGTCCGTGTCCTCCCGCGGGAACATTTGCAACACAAGACCAGTGACTGAGTCTGTTGTGTTCCCTGCTGTGGCCATAATGTGGAAGGGCGCCTGGCTCCTAGTAGGTGTTCCATCCATAAGTGTTGAAGGTAGTGATGAATCAAGGAATGGCTATTTGCTGAGTAATCACTTCATTAGATTTTATAACTCTATAAATCTCACATAGTTTTTGAGGGTGTTTTCACTCTTGAAAATTAATGTTTTCAATAGGCTCCTTTCTTTCAAGCAGGTAATGAAAATAACTGTCATATGATGTACATACCTTAAAATATAAAACTTCACTTGTAAATTCCAACATCTTTTTTTTAACATTATGTTGTATTTTTAACATTATGTTTCATATATTAGTGTCTTCTATAAACTTTACTGTTGATATAAATGCATTATTTGTTTAAAAGGATCATATTGAAATCACAATGCCATGAATTAGATCATCTTTGCTATTCAGGGGCCAGTTTCCTATAGCCCAATATGTTAATAATCTAATTGGAAATTATCCCAGGATCAAATGCTGTGATTTTTCTGAATATACCAATTAACACCTTGAAAACACAAGGCACTTCTTATTTCTGTTAGGCCTGACACTATTACATAATTTGTTGCCGTATTATGTAAAATATTTTGATGAAGTGTTTTAGCACATTCTCATTAATATTGTGGGCTTATACAAATGTTAATAGTTTTAGGAACACACACACACATACATGCACATGGTAATATCTAACTATATTCATTAAAATATGTATTTAGAACATGATGAAAATATAATTGCACACAGTTTTTTTGTCTGGATACTAGTATTTCCACACTGAAGACAATAAAAATTACTCAAATTCGCTGATAAAAGGAAATTTTTAAACTTGTCTTGGAATGTTTCTCATATCCTCCTTCCCACCACCATCACCTACATTTTATAACTGCTTTCCAATGAGAACCTTCTTTTCTATCATAACTGGATGAATTAAAATAGCTCTACAAAATGTCCACATTTCTAATTGAGAAACATACTCTCCACATATTGTTCACCTTTTCCTCACTCCTTACTCTGCCCCATTCCTCTTCTCTTCTTTCTTTAATCCATCAGCTTCTGCATTCTTGCTATTACCCTGAATTTAGTGATTACATTCTCTGCTGGTTGTCTTCCCACATCACATGTCTTCCTATTACTTACAAATCTAATCTAATAAAAGAGAAACATGCAAATTGACCATACCTTTGCTATGCCCCAAGCCACGCCCACCAGCCAATCAGAGAGACTATATGCAAAT
>NW_005367989.1:1334472-1363214 GCF_000412655.1 Myotis brandtii
AGACTGGGAGGGGCACAGGCTGGGCTGAGGGACCCCCCCCTGAGTGCACAAATTTTTGTGCACCGGGCCTCTAGTAACATAATAATGATGTTTCTTTTTCTCAGCCCTTGCCCATTGTTATTCTCCTTACTTTCTTCTAAGGTGATTTCATCTTAATTACATTTTAATATTATTTGCATAGCAAATAATCACAACATTGTGAATCTCAATATTTAACGGATTTTCATCATGGTAACTAATGACAAACTCAAGTTCAACATCATTGTAAAGATTAAGGACATCATTTGTTCTCTTAAATCTTCTCCATTCTCTTTTTTCTGATCTGCATTATTCATTCCCATCTAAACTCCAATATATGAGTCTGGTGTAAGTGCTCTCCTTGTTTTCCTGTCTTCAAAATTATAAGCTTACAAATGTTTTTAAGAACTACTTATAAATTAAAGAATTTCTTTAAAATGGGTTGATTTTTAATTATAAATTTTGCTGTTGCATTCAAATAAAAACATAAATTATGTAGAGCACCATAACTGCAAATACAACAGCATAAAGTTATAGGGAAAAATTAGTCTTATTATAACACTACCAAGGTAGGTCAGGCTAAAATAAATTTTTCAAATCTTATTGATGTATTTTTTCCCTTAGTTCTAAAATCTACGCTTTCCTTTCATCTTGTTAACTGAAACATGTTTCCATATATTTTTATAGTTACCTGCTACCCACTGGGTTTTTAAGGTTGCTCACTAATCCCTCTCAGTTGTATAGTGTTTAGAGTTTAAAATCCACATTTATACTCCTAAAAGTGTTGAGCTTCATAATAGCACTGGGAAATAAATATCGTTCTCCATATATAAATGAATACATGAGGTCTCAGAAAGGTTGGCTTTCTTGTTTATGTCAAATACCTTAGAGAAGGCACTAGAACTAGAATGGAATTCTTCCAAACCCTGAACAATTGCTAGCTTTGACTATCCCACAGATTTCTCTGGAGTAGAACACTCATAAAAGTAAACATAAAAACATTGTCTCAGTCATTTAGAGATTAGGCATGACAAATAAACACAATTAAAACAAAAGCAAAAAACAAAAATTTTGGTTTTCTCTCAATATGTAAGCATATATTTGTGTAGCTCCACTTTGCTTTGTGAGGTGTGTAATTTGGGCTTGCCCCCTTCCAGTGTCTAGTAGCCATATTTTTATGTTTCTGGAGAGAGAGGGGGATGTACGGGAATATTTAGGGACCCCAGTGTTCTGATTGTAATTTTTATTTCAGTCAGATAATCAGGTTAGATTCTATAAATTTAGCATAGAGAGAAAAACAATAAGGTGAAGTAACAGGCTTGTCTTTATCATGCTGGACCTCAACTTCTTCATCTGATAAACTGGAGATAGACTCATTCTTAATAATAATGATACCCTAAAATGAATTGAGGGCTTACTTTGGGCCAAGCACTATGCTAAATCTTTACATTCATTATTTCATTTAACATTCACAAAATTCCCTTGAGGAGGAAACTATTATTATCTCCATTTCACAGATGGTGAATCACAGTCTCAGAGTTAGCTTTCTAAAGTTAGCGCCACCACAGATGAATGACAGGGTGGGATCTGGACCTTCCCACCCTGCTCTATCCCAAAGTCTGTCCTGAAACCCCCAGGCAGTGAGGCCTCTCACTGTAATCCCACCCCCATGATTTCTAAGGTCCCCCATAACAATGATGTTTCATTATTATTTTCTATTAAACAAACATGGGATCATTTCCTATTTTCTCATTACCCATCGAAACATTCGGGACTTGTTTCCTTAATTATAAATCAATATTTGTTGTTTAACTTAAACAAGGAGGCAAGGGACCGATAAATGGAAAGTCATTGGGAGTTCTTCCATTGATGTTGGATGTTGCTAAATTAAGAAATCTCATCATTCAAGGAGAACTTTGTTAATAAAATTTCAATTAAAGCAAAATTGCATAGTTCTATTAACTGCAGCAATGAGAAATATACCCCCAACAGCTTCTTTCTCATTTAGAACATTACATTTGAATAACCTTTCAACTATAAATGTTTGTAATGCATACTAATTGCAAGTTTCTCTCTACAAATGTTTAAAACATACACATTTATTATTCTTTTCCATTAAAGAATATTAATAGTATATTAAACATTTTAACCTTAAATATATCACAAATTAATAAACCACATCAAACCATTTTCAATATGATGTTTAAGTTAAAAGAAAATTTTGTTTTCAAAAGTATTTAGGATTGTTAATTTTCTTGTTGGAACTAACGCAGGGATAATAGTAAACAGAAGTAATACCTCATTAGTCCCCTGTTTCAAAATAACTAAAAATGAGATTCAGAGGGCCACTAATTCTGACTTTAACTCTGAAGTCATTTCTTATTCTGAATGTAATCTTTATTTTTATACATTCTGAAGTATTTACTATTACAATTATGCTTTTAAGGAAAGAAACATATATTAAAGGAAATAATTTGATCTGTCTTGATAAACCCATTAACATTTTTGTTTTAAAATAAACTTTGTGCACATTTATGTTTTGAAGACAAGGGAAATTCAAGAAATAAAAAAATTCTAAATTAATATATGTCATAATTTAGGTTTGAGGATTATTTCAATTATTTTAAAGAAAAATCAGGAAGCAATCCACACTAAGAACTTAGAGTTTCATTTTACAAATTAAGAAAGCATAAAATGTGAAAATATGAACCAAATATACCAGGTAATAATTTAGGATTTAAATTTATTTTTATTCACAATATGTTTTGAAGAACTTCAGTTGTATTGCTACTTAAGGATAATCTTCAACAGTAAATAGAAAAGCATTTGTCCCCCAAAATATGTATTGGTCTTAATATGTGTACCCATGTCATACCCTCCTTAAGCATACTGCAAATTGCTCCTAACATCAGCAAGCCAAGAAAATGACATAATTGATTCTAGCAAATATTGGTCACATTCAAGAGAAAGAGATAATTATCTTCCCAAATACCTAGCTCTTCCATAGCTTCCTATGACCCAAACTCCATCCATTAAGTTTTGGAGTCATTATGCATCATTCATTGGCTCTAATCTTCATTTAGTTTCCTGCCTTTCGAAAAAGCCCACATATGACTCTCAACAATCTCTGGCTGTTTTAGTACAGGGCTCAAACTAGACATGGATCTGAGAAGGCCCCTCTGAGTTCTCCTTTAATAGCCTTTTCTCCTTGTTAAAACCCCAAAGTTCAGCAAACCCAAGTCCCATCTAGAGAAGTTCACTCCACACACCTGAGCCTTGATACCGGCCCTAAAAGAATGATTCTCAGGAAAAGATCCATGGCAGAAAAATGATGGGAAGGAAATGTGTGCTAACGTTAGAAGAAGGAAAGTTACCCAGGAAATGCAGAGACTAGATATTTGGACATTTTCATCAGCAGTGTCTGGTACAAGAGAGTATTTGTCCGTGGTCCCTGAGGGAGACGCCTCAGAAACCTTTTGAGAAAGATTTCTCAGGGGAGGAAATGTGAAAACAAGAAAAAATTCAAAGTGGGAAGCCAGAGTTGCAAACTTCAGGGCTATCACAGGATGAGACTGAACAAGAGGCAAAAGTGTTTGTCCCTGGTCAGGTAGTTCAGTTGGTTAGAGCATTGTTCCAATACTTCAAGGTTGCAGGTTCGATCCCTGGTCCAGGCACATGAAAGAGTCAACCAATGAACGCATAAATAAGTGGAACAATAAATCGATGTTTCTCTCTCTCCCTTCCTCTCTTTCTTAAATAAATAATTTTTTTTTAAATACGGGCAAAAGTGTCTCAGAGATAAGAACTTCAGACTTTTTTGTTGTTGTTGAAAAAGGAAAGGACTCAACCGAAATTATCAACTGGAGCAAAGACTTTGGCTTTTGCTGAACGATTTTCTTAGTCTTCTCTTCCATCATTTTGACATAACTCCAATCTAGGTTTCACAAATTTAATTTTTAATAGAAAATAAATGTGGATTAAAATGAGGATGTGTTCCTACATATGGAAAAAGGTGAATTTTGTCCTTGAAATATTATGTTCTACTTAGCCTGATCAAAGACTGAATAAAATCTTTTGAAAGGAAACAACAGTAACAGTCTTTTTTTGTTCACAAAAGAGAATTTATTCCATCACTCTTGATTCATTAAAACAGATTGAAATGGTATCTGCATTGTCCCTGTTGACCTTCAGGTTTGTTTTTTATTTTGGTAAAATTGGTATATAGCATTATATGTTTCAGGTGTACAACATTACAATTTAATATTGACATATACTACAAAGAGATCACGACCAAAAGCCTATTTACCATCCATCACCATACAATCGATCCCTTTCACCAATATTGCCCACTTCCCAACCCACTTCCTCTCTGGTAACCACTAATCTGTTCTTTTGTCTATGAGTTTGTTTTGTTTGTTCACTTGTTTTGCTTTTTTAGATTTCACAAAGTGAGGGACATAAAAGCAAAAGTAAACAAATGGGGCTACATCAAACTAAAACGCTTCTGAACAGCAAAGCAAACCATCATGAAAATGAAAAGACAGCCTACTAAATGACCTTTACTTTTGAATGAGGCTTTGTAAGCTCTTATAATAAATTTCTCCTGCGATTTGGAGTATCAACAGCAATTTCCAGGAATTAATAAAAAAGGACGCTTTGACAGAATCATAAACAGAAATTGAGGGAGCCTTATTTCCTTTTCTTTCAGGATATTATTGTACAATGGAATAAGCACTTGGTGAAAGCCAGAATTTAGAATGAAGTCCCATGTCTGCAACTGTCTAGCTGTTTGACCCCAGGCAAGTCAGGTAAGCTCCTGAGGCTTAGCTTCATCTTGGGAACATAGATAATGACAGTCAACAATTAAAAAAAATAAACAACATAAAAAATGGTTAATAAACACATAAAATGTTAAACCTAGTAATCAAATAAATAAAATTAAAATATCTGTCTAATTAACAATAGTCTCCCACACACCCAGTGTTGGTAAAGGCTGGTGAAACAGGTACTTTCACACTCTGCTGGAAACAAAATCCCAGCATGAATCAGGAAGCTTAGAAATGCGAGTGCATTTGACTCAGCAAATTTCTTTCTAGGAATCTAACTCAAGAAAATCATTTGGAAAATACAGACTATATTTTATTCACAAAGATAATTATAAAAATTATTTATAACAGTGGAAATTTTGAATCTTCCTAAATGTTTGGAGGAAATCCAAAAATAAAACTGACCACTAGGTGCACATAACAATGAAACCTTCGAATATAATATATGTATATTGATCAGTGCATGTGTGGGTTTGAAATCAGTTGTAATCGATTTTAGTAGAGACATTAGCTGCCGAATATGAAATGAGCATATACGTTTTAATATTCCAACTTTGTAACTCCAGTTTCTGCTAGTGTGTTTGTCAAAAGTTCACCCTGTATACAGCATTCCTAGCAATGAGTTTTCGAGGTCACTAGCTCACACATAGTCCAGACAAGAGCCCCTCAGCTTTTTGGGCTCCCTACTCACAGCTGAAGATGGCCCTCCACCAATGGACCAGTGATCACCTCTGACGCCCCCGCTGGCCCTGTGGAGGAGACTCTCCCTCCTTGCACCTTCCAGTACAACTGGGAAGAACTGTGACATTCATTAAATCTCTTTGAGAGCTTGGGAACAAACAAGGAAAGTACAGCCCAGGAGGTGGCTGGTTATTGCTGCTGGAAATGGCCAAGCTGAGTGTCCCAAATCCTTTAAGGACATACCCAGCCCGCAACATGATTGCAAATGGCCTTTAATAACATTAATCTTCATGCCTAAGAAATGAGGAGTAACCCAAGCCCACCGCCCATGTGCTCATACCCCAAGAAAGAAGACACTATCCTTCATGCCCCAGACTTATTGAGGAAAATATCCATTGCATTTTTGGTAATCTTATCCCCTCCTAATATGGACTGTTTCCTATAGCTAGGACCAGAACTCACAACCCACTTCTCACAGTTTGGCTTATATCAATTCTAAATAACACCAACAATCCAGTCGATGTGGTATCATGTGAACGCATTTCTGTACCTCATTTGGCAAGCAAACAGAATATTAAGTTTGATTTTCCCTCCCACCATAGTCCAAATCTTGATTTCCTGCAAGCAAATTTTTGTGCAAAAAGTTGGGTGAGGCAAGATCTAAGACTGGAGTTAACAAACTAGGCTCCATGGCCAAATCTGGCCATTGGCTTGTTTTGTAGATAAAGTTTTACTGGAACATAGCCCTGCCATCATTTATATATCACCTATGGCTGCTTTTGTGCTGCACTGGCAGTGTCAAGTAGTTGTGATAAAAACCATTTGACCTGGAAAGCTTTAAAATCTTTCTATCTGGGCCTTTGCTGAAAGGGCTCCTCTTGTTCTCCTGCATGTTGGAGAATAAGAAACTTTGAGGCCATCTGAGGTCTGTGCTCCTGGACATATCATACAAACTGTTTCTTGGGACTTGCCACATTCCCAGGGATCTATGAGGGAGCCAACCAAGAAAGGGGGTCACAGGTTCCCTCTTCTCTCAGACCCTCTAACTGTTTAGGGACTCTGTCCCTAAACACACCCCTGAAGAGGAAGGGAACAAGGCCACTTCAGGAAGCCCCTTGGTATCTCAGAACCTTTAGATTCCCTCCCAGGTGACCCTTCCCCTTAGTCAAAGGAACATTGTTTTGCCTCAAAAATTTGGGGGCAGAAAGACTAGAACTAACTCATGTAGCTCCTCTATCATTTTTTACGGATACATCTTTTCCATAAAACAAGGCGTTTAGAATATCCTCTCATTTTGAATTGGGGATAGAGGAAGAATGATGAATAGGAAGTACCAGGGGATATTTTTAAAAATGTGATTAATATTTCAAAAGCATAATCCTACTGAAACCAATTACTCAAATTCTTCTTCTCTTAGCACTGGAATATAGAGCATGGAGACACAGATCAATGTCTGTTAATATCTGCTTTTTATCCATACATACATATAAACCCAGCCCCCTACACACATTCAAACAAACACACTTAAATTTCCAAGAGCATATGGGGATTCATTTCTACAATATACATAAAATAACAAGTTCATATCTTTCTATCTGTCTAGAACAAGGTATTTATCAAAATTTATATATATATTAATATTTGTTATAAATCAGTAAAATAAAAGTAAAGAAGAACAGTAGCAAAGGACAGAGTAGTAATGTACAAAAGAAAGAATATAGGTGGCATATCTAACTGTATACCAAAATACATTAACAGCAAATAAAGATAAAATCACCTAGGGGATATGAATAGAAACAGTTTTCTAGGCTCCACCCTGGTCTATTGACACAGAATTTTGAATCTGCATTTTCAATTAAGGACTCCCACATATTTCCAGAGCCTACTAAGGTTTGAGTCCCATTGGTATTGAGGACATTTTACTTTCTTAATGATAAGAAAGTTTGACTAAGTTAAAATGACCAATGATCCTAATCAGGAAGCTAAACTTTAAATTTTCTAAAGTAGGAATCAAAATAACAACAGAAAGCAAAAATCACCATCACCAACAACAATAGCAACAATCACAAACATCCACCACAGGTGGAGATGGTACCTCCTGGGAAGACGTCTCCTCCTCACACCTAGGATTCCAGCATCCTTTTCTATAGTCAGAGTCCTCTAATCTACTTATATCACAACTTTTCTTAAACTGTTTTTTTTAATAATAATATTCCTACTACTATTCAACTTCAGTATTTACATGCCTGTACGTCCTCCTTATGTAGGATAATTTGTTTTGCCTTAACTTGGAAAGGAGAGATACTCAGTTACTGGTTTTCAGGCCTTTGGCTTGTACACACTACCTTGATTCCTTTACAAATTTCCACTGATAGCACAGAAACTGCCTAAATGAGCATATATCTCACATGAAAACCAAATATGTGCTCGGTGGTCCTGTTACTGGGAGCTACCTAGATGCACTCAAAGTGGGTAACATAATGATGACATGCCAGAGCAAATGTAGGTCAAGCAGCCTAAATAAAATCCTCTGGAAACAGACTTGTTTAAAGTGGCCCGCTCTGGGGTGACAATTACATTTGCATTTATTAACCAAATGTAAACATGATGTGCTATAAAGGATAGGAAAATGAGAAGCAGTTCTACCATTACAGAATGATTATATTTAGAACACTGCCATCATCTCTTGGCAGAACTATCTTGTTGGCTTCATTTTGGAGCAGATTGCTTTGATTTTTTTCCCCATTCCCAAATTTAAGTGCCAGGTTCTATAACTAGTACATTAATGCCAATGTTTGTTAATTGACCAGAAAACAAAATATTCACATTTTAGTAAACTATAGCTGAGTTATTGGAATCATATTTGGAAAGCCTTTATAAAAGTCAGTAGGAAAATTCTGGTAAGGAAGATAATAGAATAACAAGGTATATAATTTAGCATCTTTCCTGACCTGCTTTCCTTCAAATAATACTCCCATTTTCTATGCTTAAGTAGAAATTTAAAAATTCCTCCATTATTGCACAGGTTGTGTGTTATCATAATCATCTGTTCAGATGTCTGTCTCAGCTCTTAAATCATGAGCAACTTGGGATATCCATCTCTGGTATCATCGCCTCTAGCATGTACTAATTAATAAATTTCAGCTAAGTAAGTAAATAGTTTCATCACCAAAGAATAATAAAGCCATCCTCATGTACTTAAGACTAGCCAGGCTGTGTGAAAATGATGGAACAAACCCTCTTATTTGATGTGTAAAATGGACAGTAGCAATAGCATTTGCTAATTATTATCAGATATAAAATGCAGTTAATATTTTAGTATAACATCCACAGTGTGGGCACTTGTGAAACATCACCAGTGACTTGGTTTTCCATTTGTAGAAGGTACAGGAGTTCTGAGGAAAGTCTTCTAGAGGTAACTCTGATGTGGCTAGCTCAGGGAAGCCTCTATTAAAGCCAACTTTAGTCCTTTATTCACCATAAAGAATCCTCTCTCATCAAAAGCAATAGCAAGAAACAGATTTCTCCTGAAAATTGTTTTTAGTAGGTTTTACTGAAGATTTTGAGGGGAAATAGAGAGGGTTTAAATGCACACCCCATATCAATCAGTTAATTAACGTTACATTCCATATTTCTGTTCTTTCCCAGATCACTGTTCTGCCTCACTATTATCTCGAATTTCTGTCACTTTTGCTGACCTTACACCAGCCCAATGGTTGTGTCCTCTGCAAATTGGTACGTTCCAGAAGCCTTGCACATAGACCTCCCTTGTCATATGCACAGCCATAGGCCCAGGCTCCACTCAGTCAGCTTCTCTTTCATATGACCAGACCCCAGCAAACATGCTGTCTTTCAAGTAAATAAAAATGCAATTATCTTGTTATGTCTAAAATTTTCCATGAAGTAGCAATTAGTTAAAACAAAGTTGATGATAGAAAGTAATTCATTTCTGGTACATAGAGATTCTAAATACAAACTAGTTTTTATAAATTTAGCATAAACCTCAACAAGTTCTAAGTATTCAAAAGGGGATTAATACCTGTTATTTAATAACTTTCTTAAAATTCTAATAATCCAGCTATTCCTGTGCCAGATTTCTAGGATTCTTTAAGACCTCTTCTTTAATAGACTATTCAAGAACTAGTATCACAAGAAGAGATAAAATATGCTGCCATTTAATTAACTTATTCAATTCCACTTCATTCTTGAGTGGAGCGGTAGGCACAAAAAATGTGATCAAATATTCTCTGATAGTAATCTTGACTGATGAGAATATGTTGCCTGTCTTATTTTCCTTTGTGTTTTTCCTCCTTTGAAAATTTTCTTTCCAAAATTCCTTATTTTTTTAACCATTGTGGGGACAGTCAAAGATTCCTTCCACCTGCCCATTGTTTTCCTCTGTGACGTGCAGTAACTTCCTGCTCATTTATCCATTGACTCCTCTTTCCCTGACACTCCTTTGCAAAACCTCTCCCTCTTCCAGCAGTTCTCAGTCCAACTGCTCTCATCTGCCAGCAGTTCTCAGTCCAGTGCTTGGACAGTCTCTCTGAAGATAAATTTCAAGAAAAGTAGACCCAGGTGCCCGGGGAGGTGAGCAGAGCTGGACTGCAAGAAAGGAGCACTAGAAGCAGCTTAGTTATTTACCTATGGTTGATTCCCTAACATGCGTGTGCTTGTCTGAAAAGATGCTCTTGTCGAAGCAGAAGAAAATAATTTGACACAAAATGGAAATGTCTGTGATCAAGAGTTATTAGAGCTTGATGCATTAGAAGGTAAGCATTATGAGCAGTTAGAATCAGAAAGCATGAAATGGCAACCGTTAGTGGGAAAACACTTGCTTATTATAAAAATGATCACTCTAAGTGTAACCCAAGTCTTGGAGGTAAGTGATTCCAGAATCTCCAGACTCCCTAGAACTAACAGGGAATTAGTACCATCCCCCCACTCACCTGGACAGAAGGAAATCTGAGAAGGATGCTCTCTGACAGCAAATGGTACAAAGCCTATCAGCAAATCCTAATTTAAATACAAGACATGTAAAACTGAGAGTTTCCTAATATCATTTTGTAACTATGTTGAGGGAAATTATACTTCTTACTTCATTGAATCAGTCAAAACAAAAACAAAACAAAACAAAACAAAAATCACCAGACTAAGTTTAAAAAGCAAAGGAGCCCTGGCCAGTGTTTCTAAGTGGTTAGTCAGTCCACACACCAATGTGTCTTACTCACATCGAAGTTTCTCTCCCTCCCTCCCACTCCCTTTAAAAAATCAATAGGATTAACAACAACAACAAAAAGCAAAGGAGATTTTATTCAAGACTATTGCAATAAGTGACAGACCAGAATTCAGTCTGAACTAAACTCTGCTGAAAAATAAGAAGCTGGAGAGGTTTTTAAGAACTGTGGTGGGGAAATTGTAGGCCACCTGTGTTTGCTAATTGTTCCTAACCAAAGGAAAGTAAACTTTCTCATATTTTTATGTCAGGAGGTAGTTTTACAATGTGGAGGAAAGCACGTAAGGAAGTTAGCTCCTGCCCTCCCAGAATACTGAGAGATCTCTCACATCTGATAGCCAGTGATACTGGCACTATCTTCTTTGATGCTTACATTTCAAAGGGATGGCTCCTAGGCTCTTGAGTAAGACATTCCTGGGTTGTAATACCAGCAAGAGACATGGGAAAGGTTTGCATGCATTTCAAAGGGTAGAGAAAGAATTTGCAATTACAAGTTTGCCAAAGTAAATGCTCTAAGGCAGTGGTTCTCAACCTTCCTAATGCCGAGACCCTTTAATACAGTTCCTCATATTGTGGTGACCCCCAACCATAAAATTATTTTCGTTGCTACTTCATAACTGTAATTTTGCTACTGTTATGAATCGTAATGTAAATAGCTGATATGCAGAATGTATTTAGGCGACCCCTGTGAAAGGGTCGTTTGACCCCCAAAGGGGTCGCGACCCACAGGTTGAGAACCGCTGCTTTAAGGAAAGGAAGGTGAGGGCCCTAGAGTTGAACCTTTTTAGTCCCAATATTTGCAGGGTTTCTTTGACTCTCACTATTCAAAGAGGATAATTCCCACACTGTTTAAAAAGGGGGGTCATCAGAACAATGACAACCCTACAGCCATATCTCCTCTTAATAAAAGTTTTAACAATGATCTTAAATGCCATTTGGAATTTATTGTCTTCAAATTAATTGTAAAAGAACATGTTTGTTTTAAGAGCTACTTAATCACCAGCAATACGCAAGTGCTGTACAATGGCATTAGTTATAATTTTGAATCATTCCTAGGGTGACAAGGTTGATTAGTACTAAGAAGGATTTAATTGCATTAAATCACTTTGAATAAACATAATTATTTTTATTTGAATATGCCTTATTCAGTGGATCAGGTATCCCTAAGATACCTGAAATAAACATTCAATTTGGATGGGTGAAAATTCCATTTTCTCCTTCTTCAGGCTATAGTTTTCTTTTAACAAATATTTTAAATTCCTTTTATAAACAAAGAGTAATGCTTCATGATTCAGTAGATTAAAAAAAGAATAAACCTAATCTTTGCTCTTAAACTCACACACTACTAAAAGCAGATTATGCAAGGCACCAATTAGCTCTCATACAAGACATTTAAATTAGTGCCATAAAAGAATGTGAATTGCTGTGGCAATACAAAAAAAAGAAAAAGAAAATTATATTAAGCCTCTTTTAGTTCACAAGTGTCTTGGTCAAGTATTAAAAGGCTACACGAATCACAAATTGCCTCAATTTCTTTCAACAAAAAGATAAATGATTAGCAAATACAAATTTATTTCAAGGAACCCAAGGCCCACCCACAAAAGCAAATGGATCCAGAAAATGGATCATAAAAACACCAAAATTCCTCTCAGTCTCTCTGAATTGGCATGGTCTCTTGTTCCTGTTTCTCGCCCCTTCATTTCTCTCATTTTTCTGCACAATTGCTTTCTTTATTTTGGCATGCATAATACCAAACTTGGCTGGCCCAGACTAATTTGAATCATGTTTCAGTTCAAGAGGTAATAAAGACTAACCCATGTCTTAGAGACCCAAATCCAAGTAATATGTAAGTGAGAGTTGGGCCAAGTGTCTACCCTAGCCAAAAAGATAGAGGTTAAAGATATTGAGATCCAATGAGATCCACCTAATGAGTGGAGTGAAGAAATTCCAGACAGAAAAATGTAAGTTATGACATTAACTCAAAATATGTGTAAGACTATGTGATAGGTGTTAGATCAGGAAGTAATTACCATCTTTCATCAATGAGCATATTCTGTGGAGTTGCCTCTTAAGTATGGATTACGTTCTAAAGTCAGAACACATCGAAAAACCACTTAGACCAGCGGTTCTCAACCTTACTAATGCCGCGACCCTTTAATACAGTTCCTCATGTTGTGGTGACCCCCAACCATAAAATTATTTTCGTTGCTACTTCATAACTGTAATTTTGCTACTGTTATGAATCGTAATGTAAATATCTGATATGCAGGATGTATTTTCATTGTTACAAATTGAACATAATTAAAGCATAGTGATTAATCACAAAAACAATATGTAATTACGTATGTGTTTTCCGATGGTCCTAGGCGAGCCCTGTGAAAGGGTCGTTCGACCCCTAAAGGGGTCACGACCCACAGGTTGAGAACTGCTGACTTAGACAAAATTATCTTTGAAATATCTTAATTAGCCTTAAATCCTTTCGTTCTGATGGTTTTATGTACATAGACCTGGTATCTTATGGAATGCTTTGGTTACAAATAGCAGATAACCTTGACTCGAGTGGCTTAAACAACAAGGAGGTAAACTTACCTCACAAACAAATGGTCCAGGGTTTGTAACTTCAGTGGTTCAATGACATCATGGCACCAAAATTCTTTTCATCTGTTTGTTTTGCCATCCTTGGCATATCTGACTATTCCAAGCTAGCACCTCTCATGCTCACAAATGGCCACGGCAGACCAGGGACCAGGGAGATGCACAAGGTCTCTTCCTCGCTCATCAAATATAAGGAGTGATGCAAACACTTTCCCAAAGCCTCCTGCTCCTGACCTCCCCGAGTCATAGAAGGGGCAGAACTCACTCTAAACAAACTCCAAGCTGGAAGAGTAGGGTCACTGTAGTAGGTTTATAACAATCAGAATTTATCCAGGAGCCGTTCTGGGCAAAGCTGGACTCCATACAGTTTCAGGTCTCTTTCAACATGGAAGAAGCAGAAAATGAATAATTTGGAACTCACAAGACTCTTGGTCACATTTATTTTAGGTCTAAAAAATAAAATGAAAGTAAACTTCAGACTTTACCAAGCCCAATGAATTCCAAGACTAACAATTTTGGGTGTGCTGGCTATTGACAACCTGTGTACTGGTGAATTAGAATATTCTTTGGGAACCTGTTGTTTAGGCTGTGAAAGGTGAGATTTTAAAGACAAAATGATGATGAAAGAAGTGAAGTAAAATTACAGTTTGGTTCCAAATGGAAGAGATGTGAATAAACTTAGCTTGGGAAAATTTCATTTGGATAAGATGGTAGAATTATCTTCCCTGGCCCAGTGGCTTTGTTGTCTCACGAAGGATCATGTTGCCCTTTGGCCCTATAGAAGACCTTCTAGCAAAAGCTGAGGGTTATATACCATGACTCTTCTTTGGGATACCAGCAGGGTCACATTCTGGCCACTCTTTCCCAAAGAGAGATATTTTTGGATCTCCCCCAAGAGAGATATTTTTGTGTCTAATTGCATTAAAGTTCCATTAAGTTCTGGAAAACACCACTATTCTGTAGAAAATTGCCTTCAGGTAGCAAGAACAATTTTATCTTAAATTCTTGCCCACATGCTTTACTGCAGATTTACTTAAAAAAATAAAAAACTTCTTTGCTGTGCTTAAATATAACCTCCCTGAGAGCAGGTCTTTGATACCTAAAGCAGCAAATTTGATACCTATAGCAGCCAGGATTACATTGAGCAAAAAGTGACCAATGAAGGAAAAAACACATTTTCTTTCTTTACCCAATTCTGCACTTTTAAGCCACAATATTGTCAATTGCCTTATAGCTTCATAAATATCCTCAGTAACTAAACAGCACAACTCACCTATAAAAGTTGCACAGAAACAAATACATGTATCAAAGGCCTAATGTTAAAATTGAACAGAGAATATAGTTAGTCCTCATGGAGATGGAGCAGGACTTTCCATTCTTTAAGTGTGGGCTGTGCACAATGATGCATTATGGAAATAATGCATTATGGAAAGGGCACAAAGAGTAACTTCTCAGTGGAGAAACTTGACAATCACTGCCTCAGCCAGGTGATCAAGGTCAACATCAGCAGTGAAAAGTCATGTTGATAGTATATCCCTTTACAAGCATACCATAATTTGGTTCCAGAACACCACAATAAAGCAAGTATCTCAATAAGACAAGACATAATTTTTTTGCTTGTAGAGGGTCTTGCCTTCAATTTGTAAAAAAAAAAAAGGGGGGGGCAACATCTGTGAAGTGCAATGAAGTAAAGCACAATAAAATGTGGTATGTCTGAGTATGATGTGATAACAATGGCGTGTTATCTCTGTGGTCTTCCTCTCCAAAACACATAACTTCAACCTAATCATGAGAAAAACCTCCAATAAATCCTAACTGAAAGACATTCTACAAAATACCTGACCAATATCCTCAAAACTGTCAAAGCCATAAAAAAACAAGGAAAGTATGAGAAATTGTCAGAGCCAAAAGGAGCCTAAAGAGACATGATGACTAAATGTAACATAATGTCCTGAATAGAATTATGGAACAGAAATAGAACATTGTAAAAAGTAATGAAATCTGAATCAAGTATTGACTTTTTAAAAAAAATAATGTATCAATATTGGTTCATTAATTATAATAAATGTACCATAGTAATGTAAGAAGTTAGTAATAGGGGAAACTGGATATAGGCTATGTGGGAACTCTCTATTATTCTAATTTTCTGTAAATAGAAAACTGTTATAAAAATAAAGTTTATTTTAGGAAAATTGAACAGTCACATATCTTCTATTCATCAATAGGAATTTGATAACTTTTGTGAAAATATTGAGATGGGTCACTGGAGGAAATGTATGGATCTGTAGAGCACATACACTTACCCAGGATCCTTACCTCACAGTAATCTGAAATTGAGAGGAAAGAAGAAAAATGAAGCCCCCAAACAATGGCCTTTCAATAGATTATTGCCCCACCTAGCCCCAGGGGGGAAATGGATCAATATCCGTGATCCAATGGAGAGATAACCATTGCCTTCTTCACGGGGATGAGTAGTTAAGGACTGTAATCTGGTGGATATCATCGTGGCACATGGATATAAGAAGAGCACTCCCTACCACACTGCCTCTTGTCACATCATTGGTAGGAAGACCACCAGTACTGATTTACAGACCTGGCAGAATTCACCTGAAAGTCCCCTGAATGTATACCTTTTCCCAAAGTTCTGTCTCCTCAGAACCAATAAAAACCACATTGAATGGGAAAAAAAGCATATTATAGTACCATTCTACACAAATAATTTTTAAAACTTTTAAACCAATTCTACTAAAAACAAGTAAACAAAAATAAATGTGATAAAGGATAAGCTTGCTCAGAGCTGACTCAACTACTTTATGTGGTGGTTATAGAAAGAGAACATTCTAATTTTTTACTTAAAAATTTTGCAAACATCGAGGGGGGAAAGACTGGGAAACAGTACATGGTATTTTATTAGTAATAGTTGCGTAGTACTAATCCAAATGCCTGGTTTTCTTGGTTTGTTGAGGTATATTTTAATATATTCTATTGATTTTTTACATAGAGGAAGGGAGAGGGATAGAGAGTTAGAAACATCGATGAGAGAGAAACATCGATCAGCTGCCTCCTGCACACTCCCTATTGGGGATGTGCCCACAACCAAGGTACATGCCCTTGACTGGAATCAAACCTGGGACCCTTGAGTCCACAGGCTGATGCTCTATCCACTGAGCCAAACCGATTAGGGCTGTTGAGGTATATTTTAAAGGTCCGGAGAAGTTGGGTCATGCAAAAACCTGTTCAACTTTGCTTAAGCCAGCCTTTTTCAAAGTTACTTAAAAGAGAATTCATTTATCTGATTATCTCATAGTGATTAGTGTCTGCAGAACAAACAGTTCTATGAAAATCACCTTAAATCAAAGTTGAAAAAAAAAGTAGAGTTGGGCCATGGCTGTAAATCAATGAGCATATATATTTTACTCAGCAGACAATTTCCAGTAAATTAATAGGAATTGGGTCTTACTGACTGCTCCATATGTCCTTATTAAAAATTCCCAAACTGCATTTGCAACAACCAGAAGAGAAAGAGGGTTCTCTCTCCCTTTTAGTAGCTCTCCTCTTTATGAAGGGAGGATCTGCACATGGTGTGTGTGTGTGTGTGTGTGTGTGTGTGTGTGTATGTGTGTGTTCAGCTCTAAAGATTTTGTTATTCCTTGCTCCTCTAAGTAATCTGCATCACTACTGCTTCCAACTATTCACCAATCATTTGTTTTTCACTGTCTGCCTGTGCCAGGCCATTCTGCTTTTTTTCCAGCAGTGCCTTATGCTATAGACCAGCAGACAGATGTAGCCCCACTCATGCCCTCTATAAGTTCTCATGACTAACCAGGCAAGTTTTCTCCTTCATAACAGTTGTTATTATAAGAGAGTTCTAAAACTATAGGTCTTAAAGGGTCAATATATATTATCACATCATTTACTCACTTGAGAAATATTTCGTGAGGACCTACTATATGTCAAACTATTCCAGATACTGGAGATACAGTGATGCATCAAAGTCCAGCTTTTATTCTAGTGTGAGAAATAGAAGTAAGCAAATAACATGTCAGGGACATTAAATGCCATAAAAAATAAAACTGAACAAGGTAAAGAGATAAAGATTGGTAATGAAGATACTCTTTTATATGGTGATGTCAGGGGAGACACATGAATAAATTGACATTTGAACAGAGACCTGAAGGCTGTAAAGGAGCTGATGATGAAAAAGTGCAGATAGAAAAGCTGTGTTCCAGTGGGAGGGAATACCAAGTGCAAAGTCCCTGACATAGGAGGGAGGTGCTTGGCATGTGCTAGGAACAGCAGAAGCAACCAGTATCAGCTGAAGTCATGGAGTAAGGAGGTTTGTGGGGGATAGGGACAGAAAGCTTGTCAGTAGAACAGAGGCAAAGCATGTGAGCTTTTTCACCCATGGTGAAAACTCTGAATTTTACTTTGATTCAAAATGGGAGGCCATTTAAAAACCCAATATTGAGGTTATTATACTAGTGCTCAAATTTCTCTGATTTAACTATTCTTCTTTTGCACAAAAAATACAAAAACACAATAAATCTGCAGTTACAATAAATATTACAAATTTATAATTACATGTTGAAAATCTTTTTTAGTTTAATATTCTTACATTTTAGCAACACCAAAATGTTGTCTTTATTTCACTTATTTAGGTTTTAACTAAAATAACGATTACACTTCCCTACTTTCAGCAATGACTTTGAACTCAGCCACTTCTGACTAATCATATTTTATGATGAACTATTCAGAAATGGTCTGTCCTTTCTCTTAGATTTTTATTTCAGAAAAAAAATCCTCAATACTTGGATTTATATTGCCTGACCTGATCGTTTTTTACTTCCAAGAATTATGTTGCAAGATTCTTCTTTCTTTACAATAGTTCATCTTTTCACTGAGTTATCCTCATTTTTTAGTTCTTCCTTGTCCTTTAAATTATGAAACAAATCCACAGCATTTCAGAGGAATCTTTTTCTATCAGCCAAGGTTGCTTACCAGCCAAGAAACCTGTGGGGCAACCAAGTTACCTACTAAGTCCTGAAAATTGGGAAGATCTAGAATTTGCTTCCTTATGTTGGGTAGCAATAATATTGTGCATCCCAGATTCATTACCAATTATGAGAAAATCAGATATTTTATTTTTCAATGTGTTGCAAATCAGTTTACAGAAAAAGAATTCCAAAGCCTATCATCAAATTCCTTCTTTGTGTCACTTGACAATTAGGCACTAAAACTATTACAACACCTGAATATATCCCATCATTTACTATGCATTTTATGTAGAATTTTTTTGAAAGTTTCAAAAGTTTAAAAGAGTTAAGTTAACCAATCTCTGAATAAATTGATTCTATGTAAAAATCTATTATCATAAACTAGGGGACAATTTGCATATTAGGCCTTTAGTATATAGAATATTACCAATATTTACATATATTCTCATAGTAATGAGAATTGTTATGTTGCAAGATTCTTCCTTTACAACTCTACTTGGAAAAAGGCACTACATTAATTAGATAAGGGTCTTTTCAGCTCTGTTGATTCCTTATCCAATTAATATAGTACCTTTTTCCAAGTAGATATTCACTAATTTGCATTGAAATATAATATATGCTAATGATTTCTAAAGGAATCTCAATGCACTGCTAAAAGGGGAAACTTTAACTAAGGCTACTATGAAAAAAAGGAGCTTAAAGGGGATGATAAAAAAAAGTCAATACCATTCATTCATTTGTTGAGACACTTTAGTGTCTACTCTTTGCTGATGCTCTGATAGACACATGGGGGATAGGAAAACAACATAGTCCTGGAATTCAAGTAGCTTATCAATGACTGAAGATATAAGGTGTACATATGAGGTGTAGGAAGTGAAAAATAATAATGAGTGACAACTGAAACATCTGGGATTTAAGAAGAAATAGAGATCAGTTCCATTTGAGAATATTCTAGAGAGAGCATGTCAAACTCATGGCCTGTGGGCCTCATGTGGCCTACAACAAATATTTTTGCAGCCCAGCCAATATAACGGTATGTAAGAAACATTTTAATAAAAATTTCGTAACTTAATTTTTACAATATCCTGTTATACATAATTATTAATAATGAACTACAATGTTCACTAATGACTGATTACTATAATCATGTTGCATTCATCACCTTATGCACAGGCGCACCGTTTCTCTCCACTAATACTAGCAGCGAATATTTTAGCAGCCGTTAGTCTTGGACTGACTTGTTTGGTGTGCACAACAGGAAATAATCTTGCTTTCAGAGAACAAGAAAAATAGGTTTATTTGCATTACGCTTATTTGTGCAGTTATTCAGTGTCTGGTAAGTTAATGTTCAAGAAAAATATTAATTTTATTAAAATTTTCTATTATTTTATGTTAATGATTACTCATTTATTTCAGCCCTTTGTATTCAGCATGACTCTATCGAAATAAACCTACGTTTCTGTGAAAATTGAAGCTCTTGTTTTTTTGCAGCCCACATAAACTTAAACCTTGTTTATTTGGCCTGTGTTAGCCTTTGAGTTTGACATGCTTGTTCTAGAGACTGCTTGTAAATAGAGTGGTGATAATTAGCATAGCTAAGTTAATAATTACCTAAATGAGTTAAAGGGAAAATAGAGTGACAGTAATCAAAACTGATTCTCTGGGTCCTGTCAAAGTCTTATCAAAATTATGACAGGAAGCCCATGACTAAAAGACACCTTGCTCCTGTGGCTATGATTTGCAAATTAATCAATCTGACAATCTGATCAATGTGATTCCTAAGAGTTTAATATTAGCTTCATCTGGCAATTTTATGTTTATACATTGACAATTTTTAATTTTTAAAAGAGATATTTATCTCTAAACTATGCAGCCTTTGTGCCAAAATTTTTGAAGCAATCAGGCTGTTTAGTCATGGCTACAAAACATCTAGCGTGAAATCTAAGGGTCTACATTAATATATTCAGCTAGAAATTTAAAAGCCTAGTTAATATTTAACCCACAAACTTACATAATAAAAATAATAATAATGAATATGACTCATGATAACATTAGAGTTGTATAAAAATTAAATTAATGATGGTTTTAAAACATGAAATGATCATTTCAAGGGAAGAAAATTAGTTTGGTGTGACCAAATGCTATAAATTCAAAATAGAGTTAAAACTGATTTGAAAACACCAAGATAATACAGGGACTAAAAGTTCCTCTTGTTGTATTTGACTCAGTTATTAAACACCCAGAGATTCTCCACTGCCTAACGATGATCTCTTCCCCACACTTCTCAGCATGGGTTACAAGCCTCCCACCCCCAACATCTTATTTCTGCCTGCTCAACCAGTGTCCAACTCACCTTCCCCTGCTTTTGCAAGGTTACTTGCTCTTCTTAAAAATTACTGTGGGTCCTCACATACCTTGACTTTTGATGCTGGAGTGTGGACCCTTCCCCACATCTCTGAATGGAGTAAGTCCATCGAGACCCAAGGAGCATACTACTTCTTTCCTGAAGTAAAATAGTCTCAGCTATGACAGCCTTACACTAGACTAGATGTGCAAACATATTCTACTCGTGGGTGGGGGTCAGGGGTAGCACTGGGAAGAATATATATCTTCTTTGAAGAAATGTCTATTTAAACCTCTTGTCCATTTTTAGCTGGGTTATTAATTTATTGTTGAATTGTAGTTCTTTATATATTCTGGAATATATAAAGAATATCAATTCCTTATCAGATATATAATCTATAAATATTTTCTACCATTATGTGGGTTATCTTTCCAATTACTTGATTGCATCCTTTGAATTACAAAGGTTTTAATTTTGATATATTCCAATATATCTATTTTATTTTTCTTCACTGATGCTATTGGTGTTGTATCTATGAAACCATTGCCTAATCCAGTGATGGCGAACCTTTTGAGCTAGGCGTGTCAGCATTTTGAAAAACCCTAACTTAACTCTGGTGCCGTGTCACATATAGAAATTTTTTGATATTTGCAACCATAGTAAAACAAAGATTTATATTTTTGATATTTATTTTATATATTTAAATGCCATTTAACAAAGAAAAATCAACCAAAAGCGTGTGACTCTGACACGCGTGTCATAGGTTCGCCATCACTGGCCTAATCCAAGGTCACAACAATCTATTCTTATGCTTTCTTCAAATAGCTCATAGTTTTATTTCTTAAATTTAGGGCTATGATAAATTTTGAGTTAATTTTTGTATAAGATGTGAGGTAGGTGCTGAACTTCATTCTTTTGCATATGTATATTCAGTTATCCCAGGACCATTGTTGAAAAGAATATGTCACCATTAAAATCATCTTGATATTTTTGTTGAAAATCAAATGGCCATAAATGTAAGAGTTCGTTGCTGGACTCTAAATTGTATTAATCTATATTTCTATTTTTATACTAGTACCACACTGGTTTGATTACTGTAGCTTTGTTGTAAGTTTGAAATGGAAAGTGTGAATCCTCCAACTTCATTCTTTTTCAAGACTATTTTAACTATTATGGGTCCTTTGTATATCTACATGAATTTTGAAAGTTATGACCAAAATTTAGGAGCTTTTGGTACATTCTTTGATATTTCCCATGTAGATAATCATGCAATTTCTGATTTGTACACATTTTATTTTATTTTCTTGCCTTATTGCACTGTTTAGAACTTCCAGTATTATGATGAATGAATGTGGTTACTTGAACATCTTGAGTTTTTCTTGACTTTAGAAGTAAAGCATACAGTCTTTTACCATTAAGTATAATGTTAGCTATAGGTTTATGCAGATGTTCTTTATCAAGATGAAGAAATTCTCCTCTATGCCCATTTTATTGAGAGTTTCATCATGAATGTGTGTTGAATTTTGTCAAATGTTTTTAC
Source organism: Myotis brandtii (assembly GCF_000412655.1). NCBI lineage: Eukaryota > Metazoa > Chordata > Mammalia > Chiroptera > Vespertilionidae > Myotis > Myotis brandtii. Next base: position 1,356,707 of record NW_005367989.1, read on the forward strand.
TGTATTGGTTTATATGACCAATATAAACATTTTCTTCTTTAGTGTAATATGCTAGATTACATTCATTGGTCAATTCCTGAATATTGAATTATACTTGCATGCCTGGAATAAACCCCTCTTGTTTATGGTAAGCAATTCTTATTACATACTACATTATTAATATTATATACCATATATAATATATTAATGAATTCTATTTATTAATATTTTAAGAATTTTCATCTCTCTATTCACGAGGGACATTGACTTGCAGAGTTTTTATTTTGTTTTGTTGTACTGTGTTTGTCTGGTGTTAATATCAGGGTAATACTGGCTTTATAACATGAATTGGATAGTTCCCCCTTTTCTTCTGTTTTCTGAGACAGATTGCAGAATTGGTGTTAATTCCTCCTTAAACATTTTGTTGAATTGATCAGTAAAACCATGTAGGCTTGGAGATTGCCCTATTGGGAGTTTTTAAATTACAAATTCAATTTTCTTAATATTATGAAGATATTGTTTTAATATTTTATATTTCATTATTATTACATATATAGATATATTTTAATTTTATTTTTTTACTTTAAAATAAGAAAGTTCCTTATCTGACCTCTTGGTTGCATATTTCTTCTCTGGTTGACGTGGCAGTGTTCTTGACTCCTTTCCTACCTAGTTGTTCACTTTCCTTCCCTCTGAAAGTCCTGAGATTCTGGTTTCTACCCATACCTCTATGTGAATGCAGCCAAGTCCCTCCCATCCAACTTTTTGTTTTACCTCACATCACCACCCCTCTACTAAAACATCTCTTTTCCTTAGAAAGGTACACTCTTATTCCAAAGAATACATGTTACTGTGTGTTGGCTCTATCTCTCTTGGCTGTCTTCATGTGTTTGGTCAAATACCTTCTTTATTTCTTTTCTAAAAATGAGATGATCACTAACTATATAATATCTAAGGTATTTTCTTACATTAAAATTATGTTATTCCGCCCTAACCGGTTTGGCTCAGTGGATAGAGCATCGGCCTGCGGACTCAAGGGTCCCAGGTTCGATTCCGGTTGAGGGCATGTACCTTAGTTGCGGGCACATCCCCAGTAGGGAGTGTGCAGGAGGCAGCTGATCGATGTTTCTCTCTCATCGATGTTTCTAACTCTCTATCCCTCTCTCTTCCTCTCTGTAAAAAATCAACCATGTTTCTAAACATGGAATAAATACAAAAGTACTGCCTTTACTTTGGAGTCAACACCTCTTTCTATAATGAGCATAATAACTGAAGCAATAAATCTTTTAGTTGCTTGGTTATTTTTTCCCTCTTTATAAAATGTATCACCATCAACCAGTACTTTCCAATCATCTTTTGAAGTGCCCACTGGTCTCCTGCTTGTTTAGACACATCATTTAGTTCCTCGCAATATTTTATTTTTCTTTCTTTCTTTCTTTCTTTCTTTCTTTCTTTCTTTCTTTCTTTCTTTCTTTCTTTCTTTCTTCCTCTCAGAATGCCCTGTCCCTTATTTCCGCTATCCAAAGCACATTTATATGAAATCCTACAGCAGTGTCCTCTGGCACACAAGTGTACATATATTATATAAAGATATAGATACATTTTATGCAAATATTAAATACATATTAGAAAAATATACTAGAAGTCCCCAATGTAGCTGCCCTTCAAATTTGGCAACTTAAAATATCATATTTTATGTTAAAGTAACTCTACATTGGTAATGTATTTTTTTAAATGGCTCTCAGCTTGGGCATATACATAATTTTAATATTCTCAGAGTAAGAAATATGATTTTAAATATATATTTTTATTGATTTCAGAGAGGAGGGAGAGAGAAAGAGAGATAGATACATCAGTGATGAGAGAGAATCATTGATTAGCTGCCTCATACACTCCCCACACGGGTGATCGAGCCCACAACCTGGGCACGTGCCCTTGACTGGATCAAACATGGGACCCTCCAGCCTGCAGGCTGATGCTCTATCCACTAAGCCAAACCAGGTAGGGCAAGATATACAATTTTAAAACAGTGAAAGTCAAGCCAGTCAATCTGATTCATAGTATCTTCAGGTATTTTTTTTAAGTATGTTAATAACAGACAACTATTCTTTTTAAAAAATATATAGTTGACATACAATATTTTTTTAGTCATAGGTATAAAACATAGTAATTCAACACTTACATACCTTACAATGTGATCACTACAGTAGACCTAGTAACCATCTGTCACCATACATAATTATTACAACATTATCGACTATATTCTTAAGCGGTTTTGTAACTCACTCTGAAATCAAATCCAAATGACAGCATTCCAGATTTGTTATGCTGTGGCAATATCCACAGACTTAATGGATGGTCTGCCAAAGTAGCCCTTCGAATGACAATATTCTTTTAATGCATAAATTATACTTTATATTTTAACACCCCAACCTGCCACATATTATTCAACAATTATTTTATATGTTGACTTCTCACAATCACAGATTGTAAGCTCCCTGAGGACAGATTTTCTGCCTAACATGTTTCTATCTTTCACAATTCCTAATGGCTTTATTCTTGGTGAGGTGGCCAGAGTAGGTTTGCAGACAGAAGTCAGTACATGTGTCTAGTGCTGCAGTGTATAACTCAAGCATCAGAGAGATGGCCCTCATATTGAAATGCCTCTTATCTTATTATGAGATTTACATAATGATTTTGCGTTGCAAAAGATAAAACTCCCCAAAAGACAAAGCCAAAAGCAATTTTGAAAAAAGAATGAAATAGTAGACTAAATTTGCAGAATTGCTTTGGAATACTGGAATATACATGAAATGAATTAATGGAAAATACTGAAGGGATAGGTTTAATATCATGGTCTCAAGAGCTTTTATGATTCAAGTAAAAATAATCAATTTAGATTATTCAGTTTAGTTATTTTCACTTCAGGGTAATTCCTGAATCATTAAACTTATTAATTTCTATAGCTATTCTGAGTCTCTGATTGCATTGCTCACTTAATGAAACAGTAAACAGATAACCAAATTTAAAGCCCCAAAGGGGGGAAAAAAGGCTTAGGTATTCATCTTTTCAAATTTTAAATGTTTAATCAGGATTGTTAGCTATCTAAGGTAGGCTTAATAAAGTCTCATTAAGTAACTAAATTCAGTAAAGAGCATAAATTATTTTATATTTTATTTTTTAAAAAATTATAATGGATCTATTTTGTTCCAGAGACATTGAAGCATGCAACAGACTGACATATTTCAAAGGGAAGGTGGGGAGTGGGGTTGGGGGGAGAGATTAACCAAAGAATTTATATGCATATACTAGTATACATAATCCATGGACAGACAATAGTGTGGTGAAGGTTGGGGAGGGGCAGGAGCAGGGTGGAGGGGGTCAATAGGGGTGGAAAAGGGGGGTGGGGGAAGGAGACATCTGTAATACTTTCAATAATAAAGATAAATTTAAAAAAATAAACACATTACAATGGACAGTTTTATGATATTTAGAAGTAAAGGTTTATATAAACATGAATGACATTTGATATAAGCATTTATAGAGACAAAGTATTAGTTCTTGAACTTTGTTCTTGAACAAAGGAAAAGGCTGAAAGTATAACTGTACAATAAATAGGTGTTTTTTCAATCTTCCTTTATCTATGCCCTGTTCCCTTTAAGCAAGTGGACTTACATATCCCCAGTTCTTACCTTAGGTGTCAGTCACTCCGTTGAACCCTTTCTACAGACGGGGCTCCTCTTCCTCAATAAACATTAGGACTGCATGATGCATCTGGGTAGAGGCTGACCCCATCAGGCATTTCTCATCTACAGCTTATCTTTTGAAGTCTGGTGGTTGGTTAAGTGGTAGGTGAATTTCTGTGTATACAGAAGTTGACAGGTGATCTTCAAAGTAGTAGGATAAGTTTGCAAAAACAGGCCTAACAATACAGTGTTACAGTTGGAAAACAAAATAAGCTTAAGGTCTTAATGTAAACTGCAGGAAGTTAAGCTTTATGAAACCTTTTGAGTCCAATGGGGTATTGATGTTAAAAAGGCTGAGAACATATATGCATAACCCATAGACACAGACAACAGTAAGATGATGGCCAGAGGGAAGTGGGGGCTGGGCAGAGGTGGGCAAATGAGGGGGGAAATAGAGACATCTGTAATTGTATCAACAATAAAAATAAAGTTTAAAAAAAAAAGCTGAGAGATGTGGGTTAAGCCATTCAGGAAGAAGTTCTTTAACTCTAGCAAAGGTTATCTATTCTTTGGCCGTGCTCATCGCTTCTATCTACTCTGCTTGTTTTTAAACAAGTGTGAAATATTTGTACAAATAATCCATATATATTTGGTTTAGTCTGTTAACATTTGAAAATTTTTCTTAAAATGAAAAAAATGTATGTACAAAGCACTTCATTGTTTTCTGCATTAAGAAGTCATGCTGCTTTATTTTAAAATAGGGATTGTTAAAGTATTCTTCTAAAGAAAAGGACATTGTGAATTAGGTGAATGGACTTTCCAGGAATGTGCAAGAAACACTCGCTTTGTTCCTGCCTTTGTCTTTGTGGGGGAGTCTACACAGCATGCCAGCTGTGAGCCCCAGAGTCCATGGCAGTGTTTGCACTGAAAAGCCAGACTTCCTCTCGGAGTTGAATCCTGTGGTTCAACCACTTCTATTTGATATTAACGGATAAAATAATATAGTGGCACCTGTGCTTTTTAAATCACTTAAGCTAAACATATGATAGGAACAGGAGTATTAACCATAAAAAATACATTTTGAAATATTTACATGTTAATTTCAGGTTCATCAAGATTTTGTCATTAAACCAACCTCATTCTTTACTCTTTACCTAACTCCACATAGTAAAAAATGTTTTAAAAGACGAACATATCTGAAGCCAAATGGAACCATATTATTTTCAAATGTTTGTCTTCTATGAAGATATATTTTAAGTAGATATTTGACTTTCATTATTCAACCCCTTGTGCCTGGTATCACAGCACATATCAGTTAAGGACTGACTCAGGCTTTAGTTTGTGCTGTAAACTGCTGCAAACGATCATTGTAGCCTACATGTTTTACATTATTTGAAGCAATTTCTTGTTTCAAAATTTTAGCTAAAACCTAACCTATTTACGCCCAACTTTTTAAACAATATTTCTATCTACCCTGGAGAAACAGGACTCCAAAAGAATCTTGTACTAGAAGTTCAACAAATACTCAAAGTGGAACTGATTCAAAATTAATGATCTCTTTGCAGGAAAAGTGGTCATCCAGAAGTTGTTTCCCTTTCTGAACCAAGGAAGATAAGAATCTAGACATTACCAGAGAGAACCTAACCTATGCTTTGCATGAACCAAGGGAGATAAGAATCTATTCTAGACATTACCAGAGAGAACCTAACCTATGCTTTGCCTGATTCTTTGTTTTCAGTATTTCTTATCTGCCCAATCTGTGCTACTAGACTCCCAAGGAGTCCACAGTCTATAGGCGATAATTCAAGTAAACCAAGTTATCTCTCAGCATGATGTGTGCTGAGAGTGGTCAGTGCAGAATTACAGAATAACAGAAAAAAGAACACAAAATTTGTCCTCCATGGGGAAATGAAGATGATCAGCCAGAGAGAGCTTTTGAGAGTTGGGGACTCTTAAGTTGGTGCGTTTGGGAGGATAGAAGTGGGAGTGAAGGATGAATCGGGTAAGGGAGGATGTTCCGCCAGGAGCAACAGCTTGTACAGTGTCTAGAGACACGGGCAGGGAACTGCAGGAAACTCAGGATGGGTAGAATAAGACCAGAGAGGGAAATAATTGGGGCGTCGTGAAAGGTAAGGTTTTAATTTGCTACTTTCAGGAGTTTGGAATGAATTCTTAAGGTGATGGAAATTTGTTAAAGGTTTGCAAGTGGAGGAGCGACAGGCTCTGATTTGCGCAGTCTGAAGAGGGCCTTAAATCCTTCCCAGTGTGATGGGAGAACGGAGAGGCGTTAAAGCCGCTGGCCAGTGGGGAAAAGGCGCAGTTTAGATCTTTACTGTCAAGTAGTAATGGTCACCTTTAAGCATCAGGAACTTTTCTCAGTTTAAAATTTCTAGTTCACTTGAAAAACCGTATCTTTCCCAGCACTAACACACCAGCTGTCATCCTCCACAGCCGAAACTGTTGCTCACTGTGCGTCCCTGTCCTGCTGATCACAAACGTTGGGTAGGATACACCCACTACTCTCTCTGAGTCTGCAAGTTCTGGGGAAGTATTTCCTAGGAGCAAAGCCCACATTATGGCATCAGGCGGTCTTGAATCAAATCTTGGCTTTGCCAGCTTTAGCTGTGAGGCCTTGGGAAACCCCTTAAACTCTCTGAGCCTCAGTTTTCTTCCCTTAAAAAAATAATGGAACCAAAACAGCTGCCTAGCAAGACTGTGAAGAACTGAAGATCATTTATCTAAGGCATGGTTCCCAACCTTGGCTGCACATTAAATCACCTGGGAATCTTTTTTAGAATCCTGATTTCTGGGCCTCATCCTCCGGAAATTCTGTTTCTTTGTTA
>NW_005367989.1:1363281-1364167 GCF_000412655.1 Myotis brandtii
GAAATCAGGATTTTAAAAAGATTTCCCAGGTGATCTAATGTGCAGCCAAGGTTGAGAACCACTGATCTAAGGCCTCCAGCATGAGGCCTCAAGGAACTGTCCATGTGTTCATCCCTAAAGAAGAAATGGTGTGAGCACATTTCCTACTTTCTAATTGCTCTTTTACAGGCAAACACACATTGGCCGGAGCTCCCATTAGGGGACCGGGCCTGGAAGCCTTTTGTCACTCGGATTCCAGGCCATTAATACTTGCAGGGAACTGAGCAGCTGAGCTTCTCTGGACGCCTATGCAAAGCAGGCTTGGTTTTAACTATGTAATCAACCTGACAGGGCTGCAGCTGAAATAAATGTGAGCACCGTGGCCAGGTGGCCTTGGGGATTGTGGAGTGCAATTAACCTCCTCACTTCCATTCACAGAGACTCCACAGAGACACAGTGCCTTGTCACGGGCTGAATTGGGTTCTGCCTCTTCATTTCAAACAGCATTTGTGCTCCCCAAGTGTGGTCCTGAACGGAGCCACTTCCAGAGAACAGAGAAAACAAAATGGAGACATGAAGCACTGATTCTCCCAGCAAACCTTTCAGAATTTTCCAAGAATGCCAGCGAGAATGTGCTGTAGCAGAGGGGAGCTGGCACTTCTCTCCTATTTTCATGTGACTATAAGGGTGCAGTCCACACCATTTCTGAATGTCATGAGGACGTAATTCATAGGGTAAGCAGGAAAAGCTGGTGAGAAAGCAAATGAGGGAATTTTACCCTGAGCAGTACAGCACGGAAGTTTGGGGTAGAAGGTATAGAGCAGTGGTTCTCAACCTTGGCTGCACATTAGAATCACCTGGGAATCTTTTTAAAATCCTGATTTCCGGGCCTCATCCTCCGGAAATT
>NW_005367989.1:1364178-1371704 GCF_000412655.1 Myotis brandtii
TCTTTGTTATGGGGTGGGGCCACAACGTTAGTAACAAAGAAACAGAATTTCCGGAGGATGAGGCCCAGAAATCAGGATTTTAAAAAGATTCCCAGGTGATTTAATGTGCAGCCAAGATTGAGAACCACTGGTATAGAGCCAGAGAAGGAAGGACTTCTAAGTAACTGGCTTGCAATTTGAAGTCTTTTAATACTTTCTCTTCCTTCTGTCCCAAAAGGCAAGAAAATCAGAAAAATCTTTCCCTCTGTATCTACAGCTGGCATTTTGCGGTGATCATTAGTAAAACACGTTGGCAATGGAAAACAGGTTTAGCTTTTCCAGAACTGGCTGTTATTTGTGCCCAAAGCAAATAGGAATAGAAACAGTAACGCCAATATGATTATTCCCGAACCAGGAGTCAGCTAGCTCTCTGTGCCTACAGCTTCCACAAGTGGAGCTGAGACCCCTTACCTGGCCAGACCTGCAGCGCCATGATGTACGTGGGATGGAGAGCAGCAGAGGGGCAGGCCAGGCAGGAGATGCAAACTCACTGAGTGTGAGCAGCTGGCTTGACTGAGCAGCCCAGGACTGTGTCTTCCCAAGGGGTTTACCTCTCCTAATTGAAGGAAAAGCTTGAAAATCAAGCCCATTCTAATTGGAGTAGTAATTAGTAGAACATTTCCAGAAAGCAACTTAGAAAATTTGACTATATCCATCAATAGCCTTTTAAAAAAATGTTAAGTTTGATGCAGAATGTCATCTCTAAGACTATACCCTGAAGAAACCATTTAAAATACATACAAAGATTTTTGAGTGCAAAAATACATAGAAATAGTTTAATATAGAAAGAAAAATATTTTTAACATACGCAGCAAAATTGTTAATTAATTAAGTATATTAAATATATTCAGCTATTAAAGGGGCTTTGAGAACTTTAAATGAAAATACTCGTTGCTTAAATTTTCTCCTTTTCTCACTTCAAAGAAAAGGAGTTCTAGTCAAGTTGTCTCAAGGTAGGGGTCTTTCCTTCCCTTACATATGATTGTTATGAAGCGAAACTAGCATGGAACAAAACAGCCATCAGGAATTGGCTGATTTTTGGAAGCTGCTGGTCTGTGCCCTCTCTCTTTGCATCCCTGCTTTTCTCCCACAGCCATTCCATTCATCCTGTTTCTGCCAATAGGAATGCTGAAGCATGTTTCCACGTGTTTCTAGACATAGCTGTTTATCATTGTCTTTAATCCAGAGTTAATTAGAGCGCCACTTCTCTTTGAAGGGCCCATGGGAATGTAGGCTTGCTGAAGGCGATGTTAAAAAAAAAAAGCAGTATTCAAAACTACATTTGTACCGTAATTCACTCACTCAAAATCTATGTGTTGAATACTCACCATGAAGTGGCAAAAAGGGACACATGGTCTCTGCCATCACAAATCTATGGTTTAGATCAGCGGTTCTCAACCTGTGGGTCACGACCCTTTTGGGGGTCGAACGACCCTTTCACAGGGGTCGCCTAAGACCATCGGGAAACACATATATAATTACATATTCTTTTTTTGTGATTAATCACTATGCTTTAATTATGTTCAATTTGTAACAATGAAATTGGGGGTCACCACAACATGAGGAACTGTATTAAAGGGTCGCGGCATTAGGAAGGTTGAGAACCACTGGTTTAGATGGTAATAAAGGCAATTGAAATCTATGCAAGCATGCTACAGTGCACAAGTGCACATGCTAGGAGAGCATCCTGAAAGGAAGCCCAACCCAAACCTGGAGGAAAGTCAAGAAAGCACGTCCAATTAATGTATTCTCAAGAAAATCGTTTAGAATGGCTAGAATTGGCATCTGTGTGTTTTTAAGGTTGTATAAAGTGGAACAGCCTGAGGGATAAGAGAGTAAAAAGAGCTTTGCAAGCCACACTAAGAACTTAGTAGACTTCTGAGTGTCAGTGGACAACAACAGTAAGTTTGAGAAGGGGAGAGAAATAATCATATATGCAAGTTATAAAAATCCAAAACTGCAAGGTAGAGAAGGTATTGGCTGGTGGGCAGTCTGGCTAGAGTCAGGGAAACCAACCAGGAGACTGCATGAGTAATGTCAAAAGATATGAAGTGGCCTGTACTAGAGATAGTACAGTGGAGGGGGAGCAAACTAGATCAACTTGAAAGATGTTTAGAGTCAGGTGGACTCAGAAAATAATAATTTGTGTGCAATGAGGGAGGGAAAGGAATTGAGAATAAAGCTCAGACTTACAGCTTAGCGTTATTACCTGAGACTGAAAACAGAGAAGCAAGTGCGAGAATGATAATGAGTTTGAAGTGCCAATGGGACATATAGGGGTGATGCCCAGGAGGCAATTCAATATAGGATCATCTGAAATTCATGAAGGAGCCTGAGCTGCTGGAGACAGGATTTTATAAGTCGTGAGCATATAGACCATAATTCAAATCATGAGTGTGCACGAAAGAATCAGGGAGTATTATAAAGAATCAGGAAACAAAGCTTAGGATAAAGCACAAATATACTTAAAGGATAAGCAAAGGAAGAGAAGCCCATGCAAGAAAGAGTCTTAGAAATAGCTATCAGAGTGGTAGGGGGGAAATCAGGTATAGTGTAGTATTGCAGAAATCAGGGAAAGAGAGCATTTCAGAAAAAGAAAGAGAAACTTGATGTTAAAATATATATATTTATAAAATATATCATATTAATCAGTCAAAAGAGGAAATTTATATAATCATATCAACAGATTATATAAAAAGTTCATAGAGCAATGGACATTATTGAATAAAAATGCTTATAAAATAGTTAACGACAAGTGCTTCTTTAACATAATGCATATGTATAGAGTGTATTTATATGTGTGTGTGCGTGCGTGCAGGTGTATGTGTTTGTGCATGTGTGAGAGAGCCTCCAAGACCATCCAGTTTTCACTGAGTCACCAGGAGAACAAGTAGATCTCATAGGACTCAGAAAATCATTGTATGTACTCACAGCTGTGATTTATTACAGTGAAAGGATATAAAGCAAAAGCAGCAAAGGAAAAATAAATGTGCATGGAGTGAAGTTCAGAAGAAAATAGGCACAAACTTCCAAGAGTTCTCTCTCAATGGAGTCCCACAGGATGTGCTTAATTCCTCCAGAAATGAGATAAAACAACATGAGTGAAATGTCTACCAGGGATGTTCATTAGAGACTCGGTGTTTAAGGTTTTTATTGGGGACACGGGCACAGTAATTTTTGCCTAGCATTTACTAAATGTTCAGCATAAGCTATATGGTTTGGACATAGTTTAGACACAATAAGCCAATCTTAACAATGAATGATGGAAGTCCTCTTTCCTCTCTCCCAGTTTCTCTCATATATAAATCAGGATGCTAATGGTTAATAACACATTAGAAAATCAAGAGAGATGACTGCTTTCTCTGCTATTATGGAGTAGTTTTGTTCTAGGAGAATTAACCAATGCAATTAAAATTAAGGGAAAAAGCAATCAGAATACATATTGTAATGTAGGCAACACAATTAGTCTTATTTAAGAATAATGTAATTTTATATTTGAAAATTTCAGGAAATCAGTTATTGAAAGTAACAAAACAATACGAGTGTTTTGGGAAATTAAAAAAATTAAAAATCATCAGAATCTATTAAAAATCAGAAAAGATAAACTATCTAAAAATAAACACTTGAAGAAATTGATTTGGTGTGTGTGATGGTGGATCTGACCATACCTGAGGGGGAGAGCAATGGAAGAAGTGAGAAGCCAGTGTGGCCACGGCTGAGAGGTGGGGTTGAGAATGAAAAATGAGGCTGCAGAGTTGAAATGGGAGCACAATGGGAAGGGCTTTGTAACTATGATTCAGATGTTTTCCCTCCATTTTTAAAGCAATAAAAAATTTCTGAATAATTTTATAAGGTAATATTTGCACTATAAAAGGATATTCTAGTTGCAAATGTGGAAGTCAACTTGAGGTGAGCCACATAGATAAAAGATAGTAAAATTTGGGTGGAGATATATAAGAATAGTGTCTATAATAATTAGAAATCCAGACAAGCTACTAGTAGATTAGACTAGGGTGGTGGTAGACAAGACAGGACAAACTAGAATAGCCTCATGCTGTTTAGGAACAATTGGTAGGGCTCTCATGAGTGGGATTTGGATATGAGTGTGAATGAGATGCTCAGATGAACCTCAGTTTCTGAATTACATAAGTGTATGGACAGGGACATCATTTATATGAGAGAGAACTCAAATAGCATGAACTCAAAAATCTTATTTTCTGAAATCTCAAGTCTCTTTTGAAAGTTAAAAATTAAGGAATGCTTTTTTAATTATCTTCTTCTTTTACTCTCTTAAGACCATGGCTAACATTGTGTGAAGGTGGATTTTAGAAGGGCAGTGAAGGAATCACCATGAATTAAAAATATATTAAAAGTATATTGAAAATTTCTGAATAGGTTTAAAAGGGGACCAACATAAATGAGTCAAATATAAAGCTTCTATTTTGTGAAATTACAAGCAGTAACAACCATGTCCATCTCTGGAAAAGTATACTGAGACTTGATAAGGAAAGCAAATATTCGTGTTTCCTTAAGTATCATTTGAATGTTTTGGATGAGTTTGTATTTCTGATATAGTAAAAAGAGAAAAAAAGATTAAAAAGTCATCTTGGAAAAAATAGGTATGTTGCTTTTAATTTAAAATAGAAGAAGAAGAGGAGGAGGAAATGACAAATGGTAATCACATGCTGGTCAGAGATCAAGGGAAAGGCCAGAAAGTGCCCACTGCATTTAGAAATATAGAGGTCATCAGTGACCTTGGGGAGGTCAGGGTCAGGGTTGGATGGAGAGCACCAGGCAGCAGAAACTTGTGAAGTGTCACATGATGAAGAGGAGATGGAAATATTTCGATGAACTGGCTATAGGTACAGTAAGAGATAGGTGGCAGCTAAGGAAGATGCGAAGTCTAGGATTTATTTTGGTTCTTTATTTTAATAAAAGATGTAAACATGTTTAAGTTCAAAGGAGGAGGGCTATTAAAGATTAAATATTAGAATGAAAGTAAAATTATTAAGTAATTAAAAAATAATGTCATGAAATATAGCAAAATAAAAATACCTTTTATGCCTAGATTTTGGAATCTGGAAGAATTTTAAATCTTTAAATAAAATTATAGGAATTTAAAAATTTTACTTTAGTGAACAAAGATTTATTTTATATTCAGAGACATAAGGACAGTGAACCTCATCCTATATAATAAAAGGTCAATATGCAAAGTGACTGAATAGTGGAACAACCAGTCACTATGACGCCTACTGACCACCAGGGAGCAGACGCTCATGCAGGAGCTGCTCCCTGGTCGTCAGTGCACTCCCATAAGGGGAGCTCTGCTCAGCCAGAAGCCCTGAGTCGGGCTCACGGCTGGCAAGTGTAGTGAAGGTGGTGGGAGCCTCTCCTGCCTCCTCTGCAGGCAGGTGGTAAAGAGTGACAGGTCCCAGACTGAGAGGGCACAGGCTGGGCTGAGGGACCCCCTCGTCCCCCAGTGCATGAATCTCATGCACTGGGCCTCTAGTTCTATAAAATAAAAGCCTGATATGCTAAGTGTCCAGTTGTCCAGTCACCCATTCAACCAATCAAAGCATAATATGCTAATGATATGTTAAGGTCGCTCAACTGCTTGCTATGATGTGTACTGACCTCCAGGGGGCAGACGCTCTAACTGGTAGGTTAGCTTGCTGCTAGGGTCCAGCTGATCAGAACTGAGAGAGAAGGGCCAGACACTCCCTGGAGCCCTACCGTGGCCCCTCTCTGGCTGGCCAACCTCTGATGTCCCTCCCAGCCTGGATCCTGCACTGGTGGGGTCCTTCAGCCTGGCCTGCGCCCTCTCGCAATCCGGGACCCCTCAGGGGATGTCGAAGAGCCGGTTTTGGTCTGATCCCACAGGCCATGCTGAGGGACCCCACTGGTGCACAAATTAGTGCACTGGGCCTCTAGTTTTATAAATAAAACAAAAGAATGGTGGTCACAGAGTACAATTCTCTGGGCACTGAACAGAGATGCTAGAATCTGAATGATTTGTACAACACTGTACTACCTGCTCCTTTCCACCAGGAATGGGATTACTGTAAGAGTTTCATGCTGCATAAAACTAGAGGGCAAAGAAATTGCAAAACAATGTTTAAATAAGTACATATTAAAAGATTTTTTAAAAGATAATGAGGATTACCAGTTCCAGATAAAATGGAGTAGACCCATTTTATCCTAGTCCTCTCTGCTTCTTACACCTGAAAATAACAAAAGATATATAATAAAAATTTCCATTTCCAATTTGATGGAATAGCTGGTGTTGACCAACATGCCCAACAAGAGCAATTAGAAAAGTTAGAAAAAGACACATGAACATCTATTCAAAGGCATCAGTTGAGATGCAAAAGGAGATAGGACCCAAGAAACTAGAATTCCAGAAATAAGATGAACATATTGATGTAAGCATTATATTCCCTAGCACTTTTTAAAAATTATATGTTTTTATTAATTTTTAGAGAGAGAGGAAGGCAGAGGGTTAGAGAGACAGAAACATCAATGAGAGAGAGACATCGATCAGCTGTCTCCTGGATATGAAGCAGGGTCCTCTTGGTTCATGGGCCAGTCAATGCTCAACCACTAAGCCACACCTACTTGGCTGTAGCACTTTCTACTTGACACATCTGCTGAAAAGAGAAAGCCGAAAGAGGTTGCTGACAGATAGGAACCTTTGATAAGTTTTTGACAATCTCCCAAGGCTGGGGAGGCAAAACCAGGAGTTTGGGGCTATCAAGGCCATCAGGACTCATGGGGACATTATTCCAGAGAGAAACAAAACACATGAAGGGGAGCCCTGTACTCTGCACCGCGTTTCCCCTGAAGAAACGTGTTGCCTTTTTAACATTGCAGGGACTGGAGTCTTCGAAGCCACGCAGAAAGTAGTGCCTAGGAATCTGGAAAGATGGGCAGAGCTCTGGCAAAAATCATAAAACTAGAGACACAAAAATTAGAGTTCAGAGCCTACCAAGGAGTGGGGAAGCCTCCTCCAGATAAGCAGCCAAGATTTGCAGGTAAGAGCGGAAAAGGACAGCAGCTCAGGAGCAAGAATAAATTGGAAACGGAGCAAAGCTCACAAAACTGGATCAATTCTAGTCCAGGTGGCTGTGTTCTAACTGCCTGCAAAAAAGCGAAGTAAATCCTCTCTGGAGGAATAAAACAGCAGCCAAAGCCTCAAAATATCTGTAAGATTTTTCATATACATTACTTAACCTTCAATCAATACATTCAGGAATGCTAAGAGACAAGAAAAAATGTTCATAGCCAAGATAAAAGAAAGGTAATAAAAATAGACGCCCGGGTGATCAAAATATTGAAGTTATCAGACAAGGACTTTAAAATAACTGTAATTAAAATACTCAGGAAGATAGATGAAAAGATGGAGAATTTCACCCTAACCATGGAATCTATTATAAAATCAAATCAAATTTTTAAAATATTAATCAAATACAGAATGCAAGAACTGATTT
>NW_005367989.1:1371777-1476538 GCF_000412655.1 Myotis brandtii
ATATATATAATTACAAATTAGATACAACAGAAGAGAGGAATAACAAATCATAAGATAGGTCAATAGAAAATGTCTGTCCAGAATTAATCAAAGTACAAAATATGGAAAATACAGAAAACAGCATGAGAAAATGTAGAACACACAGTTCTAACATATGTACAGTTGAAATCTCAGAACAGGAGACAGGGAATGACAGCAGAAGCAATTTATATAAAGATATAATGACAAAAAAAATTCAAAATGATGACATAAATCAAGCTACAAATTAATAATCTCTAAAAATTCCATTATGAAGTGATGGATAGACAAACATAACACATGTAGGTACATCATAATTGAACCACTTAAAGTCAAAGACAAAAGGAAGGAAGGAAGGAAGGAAGGAAGGAAGGAAGGAAGGAAGGAAGGAAGGAAGGAAGAAAGGAAGGAAGGAAGGAAGGAAAGAAGGTAGGAACCTTAAAGCAGCCAAAGAAAAATGGCATGCTATCTTCAAATGAGCAAAAATAATACTGAATGAAAGCTAACTCCTCATCAGAAATGATATAAACCAGCCCTGGCCAGTTGCTAAGTGGTTAGAGCATTGGCCTGTGGACTAAAGGATTGCAGGTTTGATTCCTGATCAAGGGCACATACCTCAGTTGCAGGTTCAATCCCCAGCCCCAGTAAGACTGAGAGTGGGAGGCAACCAATCAATCTCTCTCTCTCTCTCTCTCTCTCTCTCTCTCAATGGAAAAAATATCCTTGGGTGAGAATTAAAAAAAAAAAAGAAAGAAAGAAATGATACAAACCAGAAGAATATAGAATAATATCTTTAAAAGAATAAAAATATAACTGTGTAGAATTCTATATTCTGCAAAAAGAGTTCTTAAAAAATGAAAGCAAAACTAAAAAAGAACTGAGAAAGTTTTTCTACAACAGAACTTTAAAAGATAAAAGCCAACTTTTCATGCAAAAAGAAAATGAACCCAAATGAAAGCTTGGTTCAATGTAGGAGGGAATTAAATGTGTGATTAAATCTAAATCAACATTTTACCTACATAACAATCTTAAAATCTGCATGATTTAAATTACACATAGAATGAAAACACATGACAAACAGCCCAAATCTGGGAAGGGCTTAAAAAGAGTTAAAATGATCTAAGATTTTTGCATTGTGTGGAAAGCAATAAAATGCAATTTTTATGATACTCTGATAACTTTAAAGTATCTAGGTAACCACTAAAAGAAAATTTTAAAATGTATGACAAATATAACCTGGTAAATTGGAAAAAATTAATGATAAAAATATTTGATTAGAAGAACAAGAAGAAAAGAAGGAGGAAAACCAGAACAAGAAGAAAGAAAGGAGATGAAAAAGAACAGAAAAGGTGACTTAAACAGAAAATAAATAGTAAGAGAGTAGATTTGAATTCAGATATAAATGTAATTACATTTAAATTAAAGGAAGTAAATATTCTAAATAAAATCTGAAGTGTGCCAGGCTAATTTTTAAATGAGGCAAATATTGAAAGAAAAAGATGCAAACTCTAAACAAAAATCCCTGGTGTCTATATTAATTTCAGACAAAGTAGGCTTTTAGGCAAGAATCTTTAGTAGATATAAAGAAATATATTTCATGATGATAAAAGATTCAATATATAAGGAAGATGTAATAATTATAAATTTGTATGTATATTATAATCTGGCCTCAATATAAATAATGATACAATGACTAAAGACTAAAAATAAAAAAATAGGCCAATCTAAATTAGTTGGAGGATTTAGTAGATCTTTCTCAGTAACTGAGCAATATAAAAATGATAAAGATATAGAGAATTTAAAGAACAAAATTAGGAAATTTGTCTTAATTGAGATATTTAGAATACTACCCTCAATACTTGTATTTTTCTTAAACACATATGATATATTGACTACAAAATTGACTGTGAATTTGAATCATAGAAAAAGTTTCATAAAATGTCAAAGAATTGTCTGCTCTTGCCATTTTTTTTCCAATATAAATAATTGAGGTACTGGTCAGTGTCATAAGGTCATGAAAAAATTTTTAAACCCTAAGAATTTGAAAAAAAAAGTCATTATTATTTTCAATTTTGTACATGTAGAAAATTCAAACTACTATACAAACTACTATAATCAACAAGTAAATTTAGTAACAGCTAGATACAAAATTATTTTTATCTCCATAAAACAGCAAAATTTAGAAAATAAAAATGAACAAGATGATGTGAACATACAAAATTGGTAAAAGAGATAAAAGTAAAAGTCTGATTAGATATTGAGAAAAATGGGCAAATATAATCTGAAAACAAAAGCAGCATGCACAGGAAAAAATTTAAAAAACTATTTTAAATAAAATATATTTTCAGTGAAACTAAGAAAAATTAAATGATAGCAAAACAAAATATATTATCAGCGAAACTAAAAAAAAATCAAATGATAGCAAAACTTAAGTTCTGCTAAGAACTAATACATTTGCTTGCTTTTAATACTTTTTTATATTCTTTTAACCTCTATTGTTTGCTTATTTTTTCAACTTTAAGTTTTAGTTCACAGTGTGCTATTCTGTTTCCAACTCCTTTTTTCCTTAGTTTTAGCCTTTTCAACTCTCAATTTAAATTGTGTTTATTTAAATGTTTAAATTTTTGGTTTTGTCTTAAAATTTATTTATGCTACTTTAGTCATTTTATCATTATTTATATTGAGGCCAGATTATAATATATATACAAATTTATAATTATTACATCTTCCTTATATATTGAATCTTTTATCATCATGAAATATATTTCTTTATATCTACTAAAGATTCTTGCCTAAAAGCCTACTTTGTCTGAAATTAATATAGACACCAGGGATTTTTGCTTTTTATCCTATATTATAATGTAGTTGCATTTGATTTTTATACAATATAGTACAAAACATAAGTGTTTATTCTATAAATTGATGAATCAATAATTAATTTATGTTTAACTTCCACCTTCCAAAGTAGCATAGATTTCTCCCTGAAACCTCAAGAGCCCAGGAGATAAGTGACCTCAGTTTGAAGAGTCTACTCTAGCCTTATATTACCCACCATTTTGAAAGTTGGTCAGAAAATGTGTAAGCCGAAGGAGGATGGAGTTTGCTAAAACAAGTCTGATGACGACAGTCAGGTTGAGGAATCCCTTACCCGAACACTTGTTCCAGAAAAGGGATGTGCCTGCAGGCAATTCCTGGACACAATAAAGAAGAGCAATTGCCAAAGGTTACAGTGTTTCTTGGGACAGGATGATATTGTTTTATCAGATTTGTTTATGGGCCTCATAAGAACAAATGCATGCATGCATATAAGCATAAGCAATGGATGTGGACAACAGGGGGTGAGGGTGAGGGCAGGATTAGGGGAATGAGGGGACTTTGGGGGGATAGGGACACATTTGTAATATCTTAATCAATAAAGAGAAAAAAAAAGAAATACTACAAAAAAAAGAGAAAGCTCTAAGGATTCAATATATATATATAACACAACAAATGACAGTGAGGACTCCAAGCTTTCACCTTCTTTAGCACTGGCTATTCCATGTTTCTTAGTCCTTCAGTTGTCCCTGCGACTAAGTCTCCTAAACTCATCTGTTCTTTCATCCTAAACATTTCCTCCCTGTTTCTGACTTTCCACATGTTCCATAATACCATGCCTCCTTGCTGTTAAAGCTGTTGTCCTACTGTTTGCATTATCAGAAGGCTTGAACTACTGCAAATTTTAATCCCCCGACTATAGCTCCAAGGAAATACGTGCATGACATCATAATTAGGACAGTCAAGTGGGTGGCAAACGGATACCAGAGAAGGCAGTGGGTGAACCAATGTACTACAGAATACACTAGGGTGAAATGATCTTATTCCTTAGCTAGGAATGAAAAAAATGGACATCACTCAGTGAGACTATGAGAGTTACCACACAATTTAATGTAGATTGGTGTTACTTATTTGTCCAATTAACCCCTTTATTAAATCTACCGTCTCTGTGTAAGTTATATGGAGAAATACCAATATATGATTGTTGGACTCCTGCATACATTGGAGTATTTTATTAGTAAAACATATGAAAATAAAAATGCATTGTGATTAGGAAAAGTTTCATTTATTATTTTATATTATATTTCCTTACAAGATAACTAGAAGTCACTTAGGAAGACATTCTATTTTTTACAAGCTTTTCTCTGGAGTCATTGTACTGTGGTCTATTTTGTTTTATACAGGAAATGAAAGTTTTCATTGTGGAAGTAAGCTTGATGTTCTACAACCCACAGGCCATGACAGAGTGTTCTAAAGTGTGTCATTTCATTTTTAAGCTTTTCTGATAGTTAATCAATTTCCTCTAACTTATAAATATCCTACAAATATAATCTTGTCCAAAGAATATACACTGAGGAACAGAAATTTATATAAAATTTATTGTCATACTGAAATATGGGCATCTTTAAAAGTGAGTAAAAGAGATCCAGAATTCCTAACTTTGTGAATTTTTGAAATATTTATTTTTGATTTATATTTACTCATTATTTAGGGGAGGAGCTTTGCAATACAAAAGAATAAATCCTAACAAATAATTACTACACACTCAGTAACAGTCTTTTTAAAAAATTTATCTTTATTTTGAAAGTATTACAGATGTTCCCCTTTTTTTCCCATTGACCCTCTCTACCCCACACCCACCCCTCCCAGGCCTTCACTATTGTCTGTGTCCATGGGCTATACATATCCCATATAATAAAAGCCTAATATGCTAAGTGTCTAGTCGTCTGGTTGTCCATTCAACCAATCAAAGCGTAATATGCTAATGATATGCTAAGGCCGCTCAACTGCTCGCTATGATGTGCACTGACCACCAGGGGGCAGACAGTCAACCAGTCCACCAGTCCACCAGTTGCTATGATGTGAACTGACCACCTGGGGGCAGATGCTCTAACTGGTAGGTTAGCTTGCTGCTGGGGTCTGGCGGATTGGGACTGAGTGAGAAGGGCCGGACACAACCTGGAGTCCTCCTGTGGTCCCTCCCTGACTTGCCAACCTCCTGCATCCCTCTCTGGCCCTGATTGTGCACCAGTTGGGTCCCTTGGCCTGGCCTGCACCCTCTCGCAATCCTGGACTCCTCAGGGAATGTTGGAGAGCCAGTTTTGGCCTGATCCTGCAGGCCCGGCCGAGGGACCCCACTGGATCCCTCTAGTATGCATATAAGTTCCCAGGTTAATCACTGCCCACCCCACCCCACCCATACCTGCCTTCCCTCTGAAATTCATCAGTCTGTTCCATGTTTCTATGTCTCTGGACCTATTTTGTTCATCAATTTATTTCATTCATTAGATTCCACATACCAGTATGAGTGAGATCATGTGATATTTATCTTTCTCTTACTGGCTTATTTCGCTGAGCATAATACTCTCCACCCATGCTGATGTGAATGATAAGAGTTCCTTCTTTTTTACAGTTGCGTAGTATTCCACGATAAGAGTTCCTTCTTTTTTACAGTTGCATAGTATTCCATTGTGTAAATGTACTACAGCTTTTTTATCCACTCATCTGCTGATGGGCACTTGGGCTGTTTCCAAATCAGTAATAGTCTTTAATTCATCTCATTTTCTTTGCTACGTAGAAATTTTAAAAAATTTTGAAAGAGGAAAATCTATGAATCAATTTTTATGTAATTATTGTGGAATCCAAAATGAAAAAATACTAAATATACTTTAAGACAGTTCTTGAGTCAAAGAACTTTCCCTTTAAGTAGAGAAATTTGACTATTATTAGTCAACTGTGTTGGCTCCTAGAGTCCCAGAGTTCGTTGTGTTCAGAAGATAATAGAGACCACCTTTATCACAGAGGGCAGATATAATCAAAAGACTTAGTAATCTTTGACATTTCCTTCTCCTAATTCCCAAATGTCTGTGTCAATAACTTCAAATTTTATTTACTGTACAAATGTCTTAAATTTTGTCTCTGCTTCCCATCCAAAGTTACATCTCCTCCCACTTCAGATCTAGTTTTCT
Organism: Myotis brandtii; assembly: GCF_000412655.1. NCBI lineage: Eukaryota > Metazoa > Chordata > Mammalia > Chiroptera > Vespertilionidae > Myotis > Myotis brandtii. Next base: position 1,377,798 of record NW_005367989.1, read on the forward strand.
ACAAAGATCTCAGATAATAATCTCTGCAAACATCCAAAATTGCTATGACTATTTTTCATCTTTGGAAAACTGAATCCTTAAATTTAATTAACAGAGACTGCCATGATTAATAAATCTTTGACTATACCAACTTGTACTGGTATTTCCTTCCCCTGAATTGTATCAATAAACCTTAAGAAGTAAACATGTGCTAGTGGGGAGGAAGCAGGGGACAGTAACTATCAGTTTTTAAAAACTTACCATAATTCACTTATGGAAAAAATTTGCTTATTTTACATTCCACAACATGGAAATAAACTTTGAAACACCTCCTAATATCTGATTAAGAAGTTTTGGGGTATGGAGTATCCTCAAAAAATTAAAAATGGAACTCCCATTTGACCCAGTAATCCCACTTCTAGGACTATATCCCAAGAAACCAGAAACACCAATCAGAAAAGATATATGCACCCCTATGTTCATAGCAGCACAATTTACAATAGCTAAGATTTGGAAACAACCTAAGTGCCCATCAATAGATGAGTGGATTATAAAACGGTGGTACATCTACACAATGGAATATTATGCCACTATAAAAAAGAAGGAACTTTTACCATTAGCAACAGCATGGATTGAACTAGAGAGCATTATGCTAAGTGAAATAAGACTGTTGGAGAAAGATAAATAACACATGATCTCACTCATATGTGGGATATAATGATCAACATAATTTGATGAACAAGAATAGATCCAGAGACAAATGGTAGGGGAGGGGAGGGTTAGAGAGCAACCAAAGGACTTGTATGCATGCATATTAGCATAACCAATCGACATAGCCACTGGGGTGGTGGGAGCTTGCCCAGGGTGGGAATGGCTGGGGGGTGGGGGGTCAAGTGGGGAAAAAGGAGACATATGTAAAACTTTAGACAATAAATAAATAAATAATTTTTTAAAAAAAAAGAAGTTTTGGGGTAAAGTCCAGGGATATTTATTCAATAAGCTCCTCAAGTGATTCTGATTGCAGCAAAGTTTAAAAACAATCAAAGTAAAATGGCTGGACATAGCAAAATTTTAAAAACATCAGTTGTAAGTGAATATATCTTTTTACTTAAAATCACATACCTGCTCTTTCCTTTTAGCAGTATCTTCAAAGAAAAGTTGTTTGAAGCCTTTGACTCTATTGAGCAAGCAAAGAGAGAACTCCCTGGAAACTCCACTCTATCCTAAGAAATAGTTCACCATAATTTTTCTTCTTTTGGACTATTTTCAAGAATATCACTTTTACAATAGAGTAACTATTACCGTATCATTCAGAAAGCTGTTGAATATTATCTGCAGAAGCTCAGTATTAGCCCTTAAAGCTTGAGATTGATCACTCTCACTACTTGTCTGAGTCCCAGAAACACTGATCAATAGAAAACAATTTGCCATACCAATCATAGTACAATTTCCTTGTAGGATTTTAAATCGAAGCTATCTCTGCATTTATCATTTATGCGTGAAAAATGTAAGAAAAATAAACCTTTGTCCATAATAACAACTGCTTATGATCCTCTGGTTTTAAAGCATTAGCTGGAATCTTAATCTTCTATTGTTTGGAGCTACTAGAGATCTCTTTCATAAACAGAAATCTATCTGTTCAGATGAAAACCTTCAATCATGTGGTCCAAATGCCCAGATATTACATTAATTTAGTATGCCCCCATCTGTTAACCTTTTTCACTTACTACCCCATATCATAGGCTCCCAGCATCTTTCTTATGAATTCTCCTGCCCGTTATTTTCAAAAACACCTTTTCTAAATCCTCTTTGCTGTATGAGGCAGTCAATTTCTCTTTATAATGGTTTTATTGTTGAATATTTTTTTATCATTTGATGGCTTCCTCATCCTCACCCTGAGAAATTGAAATGCATGTCAAGAATCTAAAATCTCAAAATCTTCAGATGCTATTTCTATAAACAAACTATAAAACATGAGAAAATTGAATTGTGTTCTAGTCCTGTAGAATTTGTTCTTGTTGTTCATTTGTGTTGCTATTGCTTCATTCATGAATATATAATTTATATTGGCCTTAGCTTCATGAGATAAATTGGCCTAAAGATATTTAAGTAAACAACCCCTGATCTTCTGCTCTTTAATCCTCCCTCACCCAATAGACAGAGCCACTTATCTCACTCCCTCACTGTGTATCTATAAAGTCTGAACACCCTAACATGACATGCAAGATCCTTCATATTTTGGTCATATTTGTCTCCACTCCTTACCTTGTAATTAAGCTTACACAAAACATACATTCATTATAATCAAATCAAACGTGCGCGCGCATGCACATAGACACACACACACACACACACACACACACACACACACACACACAGCATTCTGCTTCTCTGCAGTCCACAGTTATGTTGATCCCACTGTCTGAAATGCTTCCTCAACCTATAAGACTTAGCTCAAGTCAAGTTCTAGAAAGCCTTTGTTGATTCCACCTCTAGATTGAATTAGATGATTCATCTTGGCGCTCCCATAATACCGTGTTTATTTTCTATCAGTGCACTTAATTTCACTGTGTTCTCATTTCCTACTAATACATCTTCTTATCCACTAGGAGTGAATTCCTTGAGAACAAGGACTCTTCCATATTTACCTTTCAGTCTCCTGGCTAGTATCAGTAGGTTTGATACCATAAATATTTGTTGAATGAATGAATAAATGAGTAAATAAGTGAGTTTAAATATCAGTCAGTTAATGTGTAGCCTTTGGAGGAAACATACTTAAATAAATATAGGTTCCCCTGTAACATTTTTTTCTTAATGATTCTTTTCATTTTATCCATTCTTTTATTTTTAAAAGTGTAATTTTAAAATAAGGAATAAAATATTTTTTTCTTCCAGTGGTAGCATGGTAGAGTAGTAGAGAACATCTGGTGTATAGAATCAATGTTGGAAGACCTGGATGATGTCTTGTTTTTACTTACTAGCTTTGAATTTGGTTAGACCTCTTAACACCTCAAGGTCTCAGTTTCTGTATATAAAATGGTTTTAATAATACTTATTTAAGCTACTCATGATATTTAATTGCACATCAAATGAGATAACTATGTGAGAGTATCCATAAAAAGTGTTTTATTTTCCTTTCCTAAATAAATCCCTCAGTTCTATGTGTCCCCATGTCAGTATGGAGTTACATTTAGAGAAATAGTCTAAAACCCCAAATAATTAAATATTTATTAAAACTGTTCTTTGTATTCCTCAATGAGCATGACTTAGTAATCCACAACTTCTTAAAATTTCCTTTCCATCGACCCCCCCATTCTTTTTTGCCCTTTGTCTTCTAACCTATATCTCGTTTCAGAGCTTCTCTCCTCACATCTCAAATCTACACTAAAACTCCTACCCTTACCTAGCCAGTGCAGACTTTCCCTTCACTCTCTCTTTCTCCATCAATATCTTTTCTCAAAGAAAAAAACTAGCCCATACATATTTGTACACTTGTGTTTATGCTCTTGTTTTATATATTCATGCCTGTCCCATGAATACACATCCTCTCCAGAGGTCTAAGCATGAAATATATAAAACAAGAGCATAAACACAGGTGTTAGGTAAATCCTGGAAAAGGATCTGGGGGATTTATCCAAGGCGTCCCTTGAGATAAACTTTAACCATGCAGGTATTGGGACATTCAAGTAGTTGCTAGCGAAGAGGTTGCTCTACGCAAGCAGGACCAAGGGCAGGCCTAGGACCAAAAAGACCAAAACCTTAACTTTAATTTCAAGCATACGCAAAGCAATTCAATTAACTGCTGGAGGAATTACACAACATACAAACATATGCAGTTGCAAATCACACAGCTTTTTATTAGTCACAAAAGTTCCTGATGCTGTGGGTACAGGCTTAACGGGATCCCGGTGGTGCTGTCCTTTGGGGTTCAGCAGTTGGGCTGGTCCAGTCCGGATGCAGTGGTCTGGCGTTCCTCACCCAAGAGCTAGGTCGATCGGGAGGTACTAGCCATTCTTCTGTCTATAGCCGTTCTTCTGTCGTCTGTCAGGGAGCCGAGCGTGGAGCAGCACAGTGTGGCCTTGTCTGACACAGGATGTGCCTTTGTGGCTGTCTTGACAGGCGAGCACCATTGGCTGGTCAGGAAACGTTTTTAAAACCTGTTCATACCCGCAGCAGTCCAGGTGGCTATCAATGAATTACGTCAATGTACACATGTTAATATTAACAAGGCAAGGGGCTACATGTGGTTATCAATCAGGGTGTGCCCTCGTAGGTGCATATCTGGGGAAAGGCACATCACTCACACATATGGTAAATCACTCTAAGCCAGTAATCGAAGGTCAAATCCTTATCCATGGGATACACACGCTTCAGGGCAGTGGGAATGTGTCCTTAATATCCCACTTTATGTTTCAGGAAAGTTAACTCAAACATTTTAAAACCTTGTTAACATTTTTAGACATTTTTAAAGCATTTTTAAACATTTCTATATATTACTACAACAATGCCCGTACAGAGATTATAGACCTCAGGATTCTCTGTACTTTCACAATCAAAGCCCTGATCACACTTAGCTGTCACAGGGATTAAGCACAGACACCCCTCTTGCTAATGTATTCATTCATTTATTCACTAGTCCATGTATTTAAACACCAACTCTGTGCCAGGCATTATGCTAGCAATAAAAATCCTGGCCTATAACTTCAAGGACTTCTAAGTATAGTAAAAGAGAAATTCATAAAAATAATATGCTAATATCTGGTAAGTAAAATAATGCAGTTAATTAATCTTTATTTTTCTCCTTTATGCTAGGCACGAAGACTTGGAGATATAATGGAGGACAGTACTTAAAGCAAAGGACTATATTAGGTAGAAATATAGTCTAGGAGACCAGGCAGACATCCTGCAGAAATAAACTTTGAGGTCTTTTCTGAAGAATGACTATGAGTTTCCCAGATCTGAGGCATAGAATTTGACATGTGTGGTGGGCTAGAAGCTAGATAGAGATGACACATAGCAAAAGTTAAGAAAATGTTATTACCTTAGAAGACAACACTGAGAGTGGAGAAAGAGAAAGACTGGAAAAGGCACAGGCAATTGGAGGCCACATAAAACCAACAAAGTGTAGAGCTTTACCCTAGGGCAGTGGGAAATCACTAAAGAGTTTTAAATGGATTTGATTTGCATTTTTAGAATTTTATCATCCTGATTCAGGATGGACCAAAGACTACTTGAAATGCTGGGGGACTATTCATATATGCAGACCCAGGACAAAGGCCCAAGACTGAAAATCTATCTTCCTAAGCAGAGGTCTGGGAAAGACCAAAGAAAGAAGCTGGCCACTCGAGTCTGGTAATTAATGGAGTTTATTAAGGGAAGCTTACATACAAGGCATGTCTTGGATGGCTACAGGATGAAATGGATTCCTGTAACACATGCCAGGTGCCAAAAGTTATGAAGGGTTAAGGGGGGGGGCGTTAATTATAGTACTAGTATGTGAATGCTACCAGGTACAGATTATTACTTTACATGTTTGACCAGGATAGGACAATGGCCTGTTCTAGAAACTGGCTCATAACAAGAGCCAAGGGAGGGGTGCTGATTCATGCCAGAATGAACATCAATTATGATCAGACAGTCTCTAAAGGGGGCTTTGCAGAAAGCAACCTCCATCTGGCCCAGGTCCAGGTTGTGAGACAGACAGTGGTCACATCATGAAACAGTCTCTCCTCCACAGGGACCAATGCAGAGGTGACTTCACTGGTCTAGGAAGAGAGGCTGGTGTAGAGACTAGGGAGGTGGCTGTCAGATTGGAGAAAATTGATGTATGTACAGATTAGGGAGATAGAATAAATAGTACTTAAAATTGATTAGATGAAGAATATGAAGGAGGAAGAAGTAAGGCTTATGGCTCCAATGAGGCCAAGCTCAAGACACGGGCTCTTCCCATCTTGTAGCACCACAATCTGTAATAAATGGTCTCTGGGGTTAGAAGGGCAAGAGGGAGTGAAGCTTGTGGGTGAGAGTTTCTTATGAAGCAAACACAGAAGTAGCTTTTACTCTTCCATCCATATTCAACTGGCCGAGTCAAAATGATCCTCCTAAACGGAAAGGAGCTCAGAAATAGTTCAGTGGGCACCGAGTAAGAAGAGAAGCTTGAAAGTTGGTGAACATTTGCCTTTGTCTGCATGGCAGGTGATCAGCTCTGGTGGGATGGGAGCAGAAAGGAGACCAAGAAAGGGATAGTTTTAGGACATTTTAAAATGTGACATTCAACCTGAGTCTTTGAAGAAGAATTCGCTGAGAAATCAGGGGCAGACCTCAAGAAGAAAATAGGTTGTCAGGGGCATAGCTCAGTGATCATAAAGGAGATACGGGGAGAGGGTGCATGTAAGTAGTGTGAGAGTCAGGTGTGTTACCCAAAATGTGAAGGAAAGCTACTCTTCAAAATAGTTGTCAATGCATCATTTCAAGGGTATTTCCAAACAAGTTAGCAATCCATCTCTAACATTTGCTTTAAGTGCAAACAATAAAAAGATAGGGGGGGGGGGACCTTTATTTTTTTAATTTATCTCCTTTCACCAATGCTTATTATATTCTACCACATGAACTTAATGCATACTCTTGTATCTAATACATAGAAATATGATTCATAGACTTTTAAAGTTTTATTTACTTGCTGTTGGAAAGGTTGTGGAAAAATGGAACCCTCATTCACTGCTGGTGGTAATGTAGGCCGGTACAACCACTATAGGAAGCAGTCTGGCAATTCCTCAAAAAATTAAGAATAATGCTACCATACCACCCAGCAATCCCTCTCCTGGGTATGTACCTGAAAAACTCAAAATCATGTACTCACAAAGATATATGCACCCCTATGTTCATCGCAGCATTATTCACAGTGGCCACGACCTAGAAACAACCAAAGTGTCCTACACTAGAGGACTGGATAAAGAAGATGCGGTACATATACACAGTGGAATACTACTCAGCCATAAAATTGAAAAGCGCCATTTGCAACAATATGGATGAACCTTGAGAATATTATGCTAAGTGAAATAAGTCAGTCAGGAAAAGCTAAGAACCATAGATTTCACTCATATGTGGGATATAAAACTGAAATTTGTGAACACAAACAGCAGTGTAGTGGTTACCATAGGGAAGAGGGTCAGGGGAAAAGGGGATCTTAATATATGGTGATGGGAGAGATTTGACTTTGGGTGGTGGGCACATGGTGCAATATACAGATCTTATAAGAGAAACCCACAGCTGAAACCTATATGTTCATGTTGACCAATGTGTCCTCAATAAATGTAATTTTTAAAAAGTTTTGTTTACTTGCTTATCTTGTTGTTTATCATTGTCTTCACCTAACTTTGTTTTTTTCTTTTTCAATGTGGAGAATATTGAAAACTTCATCTGTGAGTCTTATGAAACGTTGCTGCCAATTTTAGAATTCCATAAAAAATATAATTTTACTGAAATGTGAGTTTCTATTATAACTAATTTAAAAATATTTTTTCTAAAAAGTTTTTTTAAATTTAAGTAAGTAGAGAATCTGAAAAGGGCACATAAGGATAATGTTTCTTGTTTCATTAAGAAGCAACAACAAAATGTGCTCTGTAGTACTAATAGGGGTAATTGGGAGTATAATTATTCCAGAGAATTTTAGATTTTAATCATTACTTCACTGCACATGTTATTAAAATACCTGCCAATCTTTCTCCAAAGATGTCAAAATCAATAGCATAAATAATGCCTGATGAGTTGATTAGAGAAGTTGTATATTTCAAAATTAAAATGTGACAGTATATGCTATAATTTTATTAATGAATTTTATATATTTCAACTATTTCCAGGACACATTCAATTTATTATAATTTAAAGTTATTATCTATATATTTCAAAAATCATTTTCTATGATATTTTTAATTTTACAGTTTTGAGATTATAGAAACTTGAGTTTTAATATTCCTGGTGACAAAATGGAAAATAAAACAGGTTTTAATTCTAACAGACTCAATAGATGGGTTTCAAACAAATGAAAGATATACAATTTTTTGCAACCATTCCCCAGGAGTAAAAAAACTTTAAATAAAGAACTAAAATGAAAGAATCATAAATAGAGACTAAAATAAACCAAGGCAAAAAAAAAAAAAAATTCAGACTTCTACACGTTAAGTATCTCAATTATTCTATGAGTGTTTTCCATGTCACTTGAAAATGCTCATTCCTAGAATTTCCGGAATTATACAGAGGCCAGGAAGGCTATACTGCCTCAGGTTGTATCCAAATATCTGGAGGAAACACAAAAATTCAATAATAATTCCAAATACTCAGCCACGTATTATGAAGACTCTGCCAAAAAAGAAAGAGTGCCACCTAGTGAATTCCTTGAGGAATGTTTTCTACCAGTCATTCATTTGACACCCTTTTAAAGATGAGGCACCTAAAATGTGCTATGTGCCTACACACTTCTCTCAAACCTCTCATGCTAATATTATAGCATATTGACATTTTTCCATGAGCCTTTCCACTGGCCTGTGCCCTTTCACTCCATGTCCCGTGTCTGGAATGTCCATGCCATATCTTCACACCTGCGAAAATTCTACTCACTCTTCAAGCGTTTGCATTAGGATCAGCCTGTCAGGACATGAAACAGCTGGTTTTTATGCACAATAGTGAAAAGACTAAATGTTCCCCAAGTGAAGCTCACATAGCAGGACTGTTATTACAAAACCTAAGCAAGTCACGTTGGTAAGTAATATGCCTATGGAATAAGTAACTATTGGAAAAACATTTCTGGGTTTATTAACTGAGCTAATAGAGTAGCATATCACAGCACCTTAGGAATCTATATCTATAAAAATATTGTAGTGGGCTAAACGGTGGCCACAAAAATATGTATGACTATGATCTAATGGGCACAAGCTGTAATATTACCATATTTTGAAAGGGAGTCTTTGTAGTTATAATTAAGTTAAGGATCTTGAGATGAGGAAATCATATCGGATTATCCAGGTGGGCCCCAAATCCAACAATAAGTGTTCTTATAAGAGACACTAAGTGGAGAAATCTGATACATAGAAAAGAAGGCAATATGAAAACAGAGGCAGTGATGCAGCATGGCCCCCAGAACTGAAAGAATGAATTTCTGTTGTTTAAACACACCTAGTTTATGGTGATTTGTTATGGCAAGCTTAGGATGCTATTACAGCCATCTAGACCACTTTATAATTTAAACTTGAAGAAAGAACAAATTCCAGCTATAGAGAAAACCCTGGACTTGTCCTCAGGCTAGATAGCTTCTTATACAGGTTCTACCCAGAATTAACTGTGTGACCTTGAGTAAGTCAATTTTGTTATGTGTAGTTGAACTAGATGATCTAAAAGTTTCCTTCCATCTCAAAAAATCTACATCTCTGGTAATAAGTGACAGTGTAGCAAACTTAATGAGGAGAAGCGCAACTAGCATTGTGTAAACACATAATTACACACACACACACACACACACACACACACACACACAAAATAGGCACACATATTCTTATAAGCCAACTTTTTGGGTTATAAGGAGAGAGGGAAGAAGAAACAAGATCAGCTATAATTGCTATTCTTTATTATGCCAAATGTTGTTTTATGTAATCCTATATAATAAAAGCCTAATATGCTAATTGTCCAGTTGTCCGTTCAACCAAAGCATAATATACTAATGATATGCTAAGGCTACTCAACTGCTCGCTATGATGTGCACTGACCACCAGGGGGAAGACACTCCAACAGGTAGGTTAGCTTGCTGCTGGGGTCGGGCCGATCAGGACTGAGCAAGATGGGCCAGTCCTGAGTCCTCCCGCAGTCCCTCCCCTGCTGGCCAACCTCCCACATCCCTCCCTGTCCCCAATTGTGCACCAGTGGGGTCCCTCAGCCTGGCCTACACCCTCTCACAATCCAGGACCCCTAGGGGGATGTCTGAGAGCCAGTTTCAGCCCGGTCCCACAGGCCAAGCCGAGGGACCCCACTGTACACAAATTCGTGCAGCGGGCCTATAGTCCTTATATGAATTTACTGGGATAGCAGTCTGGGTCCAACCAGGAGATAGAAATTGATACCATTTTAATTACCTAATTATAAATAATAGGAGAGGAGCAAAGGGAAGGCCAGACATTATAGGCATGTTCCCTATTAAACATTGGGGGAAGGAGATAGGACACAGGGAAGAGTGACATGCCCAGTAAAGTTGAGGTGACAGGGAAGATACTTGCCCTTCAATCACACCTGAGGACGGAGGTGGTTGGCCAGAATGGGTGTGGCCACTGCAAGCCTGAGAAGATTTGGGATACTCGATTCCCTGGACAAAGAAGCTCACGCTCCTGTGCTCTTGCACTCTTGTCTCACTTGGGACTTACGTAACTCTAGGCCTGTGAAGTCCTTTTGCTCCTGCTTCTCTGCATTCTGAGACTAAGGGAAATGGGACTTTGGAAACTCAGGATTTAATGCCACACAAATAAAAAACACTTATTATCCCCTGTGAGTCTCAGAAAATTCTTTTTCTCAGGATATCGTAAGAAGTCCACCCCCAGCAGTACCCAGTGGAGAAGATAACCCCTCCCTCCCTCACTTCATCTGATAACAAGACCACACAGTGTTTAAACAGAGGAAGTTAACATAAAGAATAATTCAAGTGAGCCCAGCCAGTGTGGCTCACTGGTTGAGCATCAACCTATGAACCAGGAGGTCACGGTTTGATTCCTGGTAAAGGCACATGTCCAGGTTTCAAGTTCAATCCCCAGTGGAAGCCATGCAGGAGGCAGCCCATCAATGGTTCTCTCTCATCATGAATGTTTCTCTTTCTCTCCCTCCCGTTTTCTCCCTGAAATTAATAAATATATATTTTTAAAAGAATAATTAAACTGAGATAAAAGAATAACCACAAGATAAGAGAAATGCTGCATAGGATCTCAGGGCTGAGGGAGACTAGCTAAGGAAGGAGTCAGACCTCATTGGAGGGCGTATGGTTCAGTCACAGGACAGCAGAGGAGTTTGCTGAGTTGGCCCAGCTGGAGCTGGTCTGGAGTTGGTGGGGAAACAGCAAGTCACCCACCAGAGTGCAGGCAGAGAGCAGGTGCTCAGCACCAGGTGGAGCCTGGTGACTCAGGGGCAGAGGCCTTGGAGTGAGAGGAATGCAGCAGAGCTCACAGAAGGAACTACTCCCTGTCACAGGATGCTCTAACCATGGCGGCATGCAGGCTGCACAGAGCTCTGGGTTCCACGTTGAGAGGCCTGCAGAAAGGGTATTGTCAGGCAGGGCTGCAAAATCACAGAAGGACCTCATCCTGGGCCCGTGACGGGGCAGGTTCCTCCAGGTGTCCTCACACCCACGCCGCTGATCTCAGCCCACGCCGGAAATCACAAAGAAGCTCTTCCTCCCAGCACCCTTCCAGCACCCTATATTCAGAAAACTTAACATTGTGCCTAACTCAAATGAGAAACGCTTAAAGAATTTCAATATCACAGAGCAGGTATTAAAGGATGCATTTGAAACTGAGAGGCAATAAATTGATAATGAAGACACCTGCATAGTAACTATTATTTATAATCACACAGGTGGACACCAATGCGCAAAGGTGAATACAGCTACTAAATCACAGAGCTAGAGATTATGTCCATTATGGCCATAAGTGGTCAATAATTCCTGAAACTAGGCTCTAACCACACTCTGAGAGCAGCCTGATGAAAATTGCCCATTTAAAGTATTTTGTAGATGGATCTATATTGTGAGTCCATTATTATACTTATTATGATCATATGATAAAAACCTCATCTGATGAAAATTTTCTGCACCCTTTTTGTTAAGAAAAAGAAACAAATGAGAGACCACTCACTCCTGTGCTTTCTGCCCTTCCCTTCATCCTTAGGCTGGGTTAAATGACTCCTTCCTTTGCTAAACACCCCGCTCCTCTTAGCAAAGTCACCATGAACTTCTTCATAGCATTTTTCACAACCTAATATAACTATCTGCTACCTGAGTGTGTCTCACCCTAGAACTTCAACCTTCCTAACTGTGGAGTTTGAGCCTGACTCATCTCTCTTTGCAGGTAGGCCAGGGCCCTGGCTCATAAGAGATGTATGAGAGTTGAACTAAACATTAAAAAAAGTACCACAGCCCTGGCTGGTTTGGCTCGGTGGATGGAGCGTCGGCCTGTGGACTCAGGGGTCCCAGGTTCGATTCCGGTCAAGGGCATGTACCTTGGTTGCGGACACATACCCAGTGGGGAGTGTGCAGGAGGTGGCTGATTGGTGTTTCTCTCTCATCGATGTTCCTAACTATCCCTCTTCCTTCCTCTCTGTAAAAAATCAATAAAATTTTTTTTAAAAAAAGTACCACAGATTTCCATCAGGGATTTATTCAAACAAGTCATTTTGTAGATATACTAGTAACTCAGGTCAAGACTGTCTGCTGATCAAGCAGTTAAAGGACATACACCAGTCAGTCCCACACGATCCTTGATGGCATATAAGATCTACCACATGCAAAAGATGGAAGAATTTCCAAAGCGTGTCCTGAAAGGAGCCTCAATATATTTGGAAAGACTAGCCCAAACAAGATAGTAATCAAGGTGAGGTGGCAAGTATCAAAAGAAATAAAAAACAAAACGGAGGTGTGGGGAGCCGGCACGGCCATGGCATACTCAACCCCAGGGCGCCTTATGTGCCATGCCAGCTCAGCCTGGTTCAGTGACCCTGAGTGTGGGGGTGAAAGGATTGAGAAAGACAGACAAGAGAATGAAAGCTGGGTCTCAGTGGGACGCTGCTCCCTGATGAAGAGACAGCGCCAGCGCCCACAAGCGTGTCTTTATTTTATAGCAGATGTCACGAGGCAAAGTAGGGGCGTGATCAAGTTGTTTACAGCATTCTCGTGAGTTTCAACCTCACATAACTACGTGCACCTGAACTCTAGCACAAGGCACGTGGGGCCACGTGTTCGGACCATAGGTTCAAGCTTATAACCACAGCCTTTGGCTATGATTGTGTTGGGAGGGCCCTGCCCTTCCAGCTGGGACTTGCATGTGGCAATGAGAGGACCCTGTCCTTTCATTAGTCCGAGGCTTGAACCTGGTCAAAACACTGTACCCGCGCCCCATAGGGAGGGTGTAGTGGAAGGATTTAAGCCTGAAACAGAAGGAGAGCTAATATGGAAGAATGTTGTGAGCAGGTTAGAGCAGCGATTTTCAACCAACCGGTGTGCCGCAAGAATTTTTAAAACATGCAATGCCTGGCTATTTAGTCAGGGGCACTAACCTTCTTTCCCTTAGATTGTCAGATTAAAAAATGACAACAGCCAACACTACAATAACTGTCCAGTGTAAATGAGTCAAAATTATACCTATTTTTTGGTCAGATAGGCAAAACAGACTTTTTGGTATGCCGTAGAATTTTAGTAATTAGTTTATGTGTGCAATGAGATGAAAAAGGTTGAAAAGTACTGGGTTAGAGGAATGAATCCCAGTGTAACATATCTCTACATCTTTTTAATATTCTCACAATGGATGCTTGGCGTTACACTGAGTTGATTGAAAGGGTCTGGAAGGATACATTTAGCACATTCTCCAACAGTGCAGCATTCCGCATGGCTCACTGCCTCTCACACTGGTGTCAAAAGTTAGGTTTGAACCCACCTAAAACCAAGAGAGTCAACTCCACAGCCGTAAGCAAGGTTCTGGGGGGACTAACATCCCCAGCCCTATAGCAAGTTCCTCTTTAGCCAAGTAATTCCCTAATACTAGGAGGCATTTTCAGTTGTTTTTTTATTAAGATACAGTTGACATATGAGTTTTAGGTATACAATAAAATAATCTGACATATGTACATTCTGCTAAATGATCACAAAAGTCCAGTTAATATCCAGCATGATATATAGTCACAATTTTGTGTGTGTGATGAGAACCTGCAAGGTTTACTCTCTTAGCAACTTTCAAGTGTACCATACAGTATTCTTAACTATAGTCACTATGCTGTACATTACATCCCTGGGACTTACTTATTTTATAACTGGAAGTTTGCACCTTTTGATCACCTTCACCCATTACACACACACACACACACACACACACTATCTCTGACTACTACCAATCTGTTCTCGGTATTAATGAGTTCAGTGATTTTTTATTGTTTTGGCTGTTGTTGTTTTAGATTCTACCTGTAAATTCAATGAGTATTGGTCTTTCTCTGTCTGACTTATTTCATTTAACATAATGCCCTCAAGGTCCATTCATGTTGTTGCAAGTAGCATATCTCCTTCTCTCTTATGGCCAAATAATATTCCATTGTATTTTAATGCCACATTTTCTTTATCCATTCATCTATCAATGGACATTGAGATTGTTTTCATGTCTTGGCTACTGTAAATAATGCTGCAATAAATAGGGAGGCATATATCTTTTTTAGTTAGTGTTCTCATTTTCTTTGGACAAATATCCAGAAATGGAATTGAAGAATCATATTGTAGCTGTATTTTTAATTTTTTGAGGAACCTCCATGCTGTTTTCCTTAGTGACTGCACCAAATTTCATTTCCACCAAAAATGCACAAGGGTTTCCTTTTCTCCACATTCTTGCCAACACTTGTTTTTTCTTATCTTTTTTATAATAGTCATTCTGACAGGTGTGATGTGATACCTTACTGTGATTTTGATTTGCATTTATTTCCCTGATGACTAATAATGTTGAGCACCTTTTCATGTATCTGTTGACCAGTTGTATGTCTTCTTTGGTAAAATTTCTGTTGAGATCCTCTGACCATTTATTTAATTGAATCATTTGGTTGTTCCTATTGAATTGTGTGATTTCCTGATATATTTTGGATATTAACTCCTTATTTTTTAATCTGGGTTCCCTCTTCTTATCCACCCACCCAGTTCCTTGAAGAGTTGGGCCTTGCCCATCCCTCCCTACTCCACCTTCTTCAGAGACTGAAGTTCTAATTTCTATGTCTACCTATGTTACTTACACCCAGACTCCCAAAGACCACATTCTTCCTGTGCCTGGAACATTCCTCTATTTACTGCCAAGTCACCTCTCTACCTGCAAGTCACCGAGTGCATTCTGATGGGTTCTTAATCATCACTAGCGAGCCTTCACCTTCCCTACTGGCTGTCCTGGAACATCCCTGTGACTATACACCAGCCTTCGTCCAGGCATCCCACATCTGTGTCCAGTCTCCTAGATGCAGGATATATTTTATCTCGTCAATGTAGTAACAATTAAGACCAAGTTAAACCACACTGGCCACATGCACAGTAGTACAAAGTGATTATTGATGTTTAAGACTTTGACCAAGAAATACTACAGGAATCAGAGATATATGAGAACTAATAAATTATAATGAATTTTCTCTACTTATCGGGTAAACAAATAAGATATTAGAAAGATTTTCAACACAAGGCATGAAATAAGATGTATCAAATTAATGTTCACTTGAGCAACAATGCAATTAATCATAACATCTATTACACCCAAACAGTTTATCATCAGTTATCAGTTCTGACACCATTCAAAAAAAAGTGTACATGTTTGTACATGTATGAATTTATATATTGTGTTGGTCCCAAAGGTAGTTAGTGATACGCAGAATGAATGGCAAGCTCGGACTCTGCTTGCGGGTTCTTGTCCTATGAAGTTTGAAGAATAAAATTCCCGGACTAAAAGATTTTAAGCAAAGTGTGGAAGTTTATTACAAGTGTATACAAACTCCCCTTAGGGAGGGATCTCCAAAGAGGGGCCACTGGGGAGGGGTCCCCAAATGGGAAAAACCTGCTCTCTCTCTAAAATGGGAAAAAAGCAGTCCTTTGAGTCTCTTTGTCTATCAGTTTATATATGCTGGGAGCTTCTTTGTCTGAACATAATACTTTCTAATTGGATCCTTCCTTAATTTATGTCCCCTGTGTTTTCCTAATTGGCCATTTTCCCCCTTATTCCCTGGTATCAGTTTCAAAGTTTTAAAGCTCACCAGGTGCCCCAAAAAAAACATTCCTCCATCCTCTATGTATGTAAAATAAACAACCTGGCACCTTGGAGCTATCTCCTCCCATCACATATGCATTCCTCTCCCATGGACCCCCCTTCCCAAAAACTGCCTCTCCTGTCTCTAAAATCCTTTCATTAGTAGCCTTCCATGCCTACTGGTCTTGAAATTATTTCTTTGGGTCATTTCTCCTCACTTAAATTTGATATGTAGGACAACAGAATTTTGGAACATTAGTTTTTGCTGTGATTAGACATTGCGAGGATTGGAAGAGATACATGCTCAGCTACAGGGCTTACAGAACATCTAAATGATTCCAGATATTGTTTTGAGCACATGAAGTCTCTCATAATTTATTGTAAGCACCAGAAGTTTTCAATCAATATTTTTTAATTTTTGACATATTTAATAAGTAAATACCTGGCTTTCACTTCCAACCAAAAGAGGTAACCAAACCAAATTCACACTTCATCCTTCAACAAATAAAAAGCCAGTCTAAATAAGTGAAACAACAGCTCTTAGACAATGAACTACAGACAGCATGAGAAATTGATCTCTGAGAAATGGGAAACAAAGTGAGCCCCAGGATTTCCCAGTTTACTGGCTGTATTTCCAGGCCATAGGGTATAGAAAGGCGGGGGGAGGGAAGGGGGAGAGAGAGAGAGAGAGAGAGAGAGAGAGAGAGAGAGAACAAGAGAATGAGAGAGATAGGGAGAGCCTGGCCAGAGTTTTCAGCTGGGTGCTAATGGGCACCTGTGCATGAGGAAACCACCTACAACACCAGAAAACAGCAGGCTGAACAATCTCCTAAGCTCACACAGAGCTGCAAATAGTTCATATTCCCACCAGCCAGAGGAGAATAAAATTCATAATACAAAAGGCATTAGGAAAAGTATGGCTTGGGCAGTGGGAATATTTAGCCCTATGCTTAATGGCTTCTCTGATCTCACTTCACTAAGCTTAAAGGAACACTTTAAAGGGTCAAACTCTTTCCAGATAACTGCAACCCAGAGTAAAGCTCAAGAATATTTGAGAGTGAACAATAATATTGGCACTCAACAACATAAAATTCATATCTGGAGTTTAATAAAAAATTAAAGCTATGCAAAGAACTGGGAAAACATGGCCCATAATGAAGGCAAAATATCAGTCAATAGAAACAGCCTCCCAAATGACATAGATGATAGAATTTTTAGGAAAAGAGCATTAAAGCAACTACATTCCATATGGTCCAAATCTGAATAACTTAATTACACTTGGCAATAATACTGCTCATTGAGTTTTAAGGTTTAGCTATATATACACCCAAAACATACTTATTTTGTTGTTGACCATGCTACAGAAAATTTCAGAGGCTGTAGTATCTAAATAGAAGGACTATATATGTCACTCTTTTTCTTTTTTTTTAAATAAGAATATTTTTTTCTGTATTGGATTGACTAGGAAGTTAGTAAGCCATTTCTGTCTGCTGCAGTCAGAAGAAAAGTTTTATTGCTACTTGGACTAATTTTTCTACTTATTTCATTGATTTATAGAACTACCAATGTCTAAGCACATTGGAATCTTGGAGACAAATTAAAAGCATGAATCATTCAAAGTGACCATCCATGTAGTGGGATTGCATTAAGAGCCAAAGTGTATGTGGAAGAAACAATCAGAAAGTCAGATGTCAGACCATGCTGCCATAATTACAGACAGGAAACGTTCACAGTCATGGTGTGTGTTCATCGGAACGATGGCTTATCCTGAATTACAGCCAGGTCAAATGAGCCTTAAGGCGAGTATGATGCATGTTTAAGCAACAAATTACGCCCACTCCAGATATTGAGAGTATTATTCATTTGCTTCCCTGGCTCACAAAATCTCCTCCCAGCTGGCCAAATTACTCAAACCCCGTAAAGTGCCCCACAAATGGGGCCTAGTCTAGTTCCTTCAGCTAAGTAAGGGGGAAATGGGTAGTGTTGGTGTGAGGGCAGTCTATTCTGTTCAGTGTTTCACCATAGCCAAAACAGGTGTCAGTAGGAGAGCCCAAAAAATGCAGAGAGGTAATGAAATGGTGGCATTATTGTTGACTTGTCCTCACTTTCATCCCCTCCTCCTCACTGGTTTCATGAGCTCATCTCAGACCATTCTGTGTTCTCCTGATACTCCTTAGATATCACTTCCATCACGTCACTCAGAGATCTATAGGGGCCTTCTGACACCTTACGGCAGCAAGTCAGAATTCTTGTTTCTTATAGTTAAGACTGATACATGTGTCTTGATTCTCTTGTAGAAGTAGCCAAGCTTGCTAGGTGCCAGTTCTGACACCACTCCTCATCGGCGGTGTGACCTGAAGCACTAAACCTCAGTTTCCTCATCTGTAAAATGGGGATCAAAATAGAGACACCTACTTCACAAGTTTTTGGTTAAGAATAAAGTTAGTTAATTTATGTAGGACAATGAGCACTGTAAGCACTTTTAAAATTATAGCTATTTTTACCTATTCAAGTATATTACCTGTATTTCATCACAGCAACACTGTTCATGCCAATAGGCCTACTTCTTATTATATAGCTTGCTCTTCAACTAGGAGCGTGTGCACATGCACAACCTGCCCCCCCACCCTCTTTCCCATCTCTGCTTTTTCTCCTGTCACCACTTGATTAATCTAGTTTAAGATGCATTACAAGTCTCACCCGAATCATTAAATCTTAACTCCTCTAAGTCCTTGTCATAATTCATTTTTTGAAAGTCATGAGAGATTTTATTCTCTAGTAATACAACCTTTGTGTGTTGATTTTTTAAATAAAAATATGTTTTTATACATTGTATTTTGTCTCTCCAATTATGTTTTTACAGATAATTCTTTGTCCCATATTGGAGGTATTATACTCCTGATCTCAGGAAATCATTATTGACTTATTGATTACAAAGTATAACAAAATTTTAAAAGGCAATAAATATTCAATGGGCTGTATGGCACAGATTCACCTGATGATGTTGAAGAAGTCAAGATATTTGGCCTGGGTAACATACTGAAGAAGAATCAAGGGATGAAAATGTAATACAATTAGGTTTTTCTCTTCTGCTTCTGAAGTTTGTAAATAAAGTGTAATACCTTTCATAGAGTATTTTGGTTTTAATTGTTCAGTTTTAATCCTAAAACTCTCCTCTCACCAGAGATGCACGTTTAAGGGATTTATTCATTGTCTGGCCCTAGATGTACATATAAACTCTGTAATTAGTAAGCAGTCCGCTACAAAACAAAAAAGTTTCTGAATTGAGAGATATGGTGAAAAAAAAGATGATCTTTTGAAACCTAACAAAAATCAACAGATGATGGATATCAACATGGCAGTACTAACTTACGGTGGAAAAGGTTTTACAATATTTTTGCAATAAATCAAGGAACCCCTCATATTCAATCAATAGGACCACAGTGTTTCTTTAGTACATAAATCAATCAATCATATTGTAATGCAATAGTCTGAGATAAGGATGTTAAAATAAGTCCATAATCTCGCATAGATTCTAAAATGAGGAAGCCATGAGTACTAAATTATCATGTTTTCTTCAGTTGTCTCCAGATAGGCTTCTTCTCACCATCAAGGATTGGTACATGTCACTGAGGTGGAGATTTGAAGCCTGAGTAAAGAGTAGGGAACCGTCCTAACTGGTTTGGCTCAGTGGATGGAGCATCGGCCTGTGGACTGAAGGGTCCCAGGTTCGATTCTGGTCAAAGGCATGTACCTTGGTTACGGGCACATCCCCAGTAGGGGGTGTGCAGGAGGCAGCTGATCGATGTTTCTAACTCTCTATCCCTCTCCCTTCCTCTCTGTAAAAAATCAATAAAATATATATATTTTTTAAAAAGAGTAGGGAACCCACTGATCCAGGCTGCTGGAAACGCCACCAAGAACGTCTATGAACTCTGTTCACTTGTGATGCTGCCAATCAGCATTCTGGCCTCTAATTTGATTTCCTAAATGGATCTGACCAACAGAGTGGGGATTGGAGACACTGTGAGCGTGCAGTTGGTTAGCTGTTGTGCAAGACTTAGAGTTCTGTGTGTATTCAAAATATGGCGTCTGGTTGAAAATCAGCCTCTTATGAATCAGGTTGTTAGGTGTCAAACCTGAGACTCAGCTCACCTGTGAGACAAGTAATAAAGTTGTGTCCTGAACTTCAGAGCTTGAGTCCAGTCCCAGAACCCAGAGTGATCAATTAGGATATGGCCAACCTGCAGGATGGAGCCTGCAACTGCTGTCCCTTCTTGTTTACTAGCTCTTTAAATACAACATTGCCCTATCTAAAGAGATCACTTGTAAAAGCTGTCAGCAAAGAAAAATAATGTTCCCCAAGTCTTGGAGCTCCTGCTTTCTTACTAGGCTCCCCCAATGCTGAACACATGACTGACTTTGTTTCCTGAACCACCGTGTGGTTTCCCTCCCTCTGCCAGGAATGCCAGTCCCTCCTCATGCCTTGATTGACTTGCACTTACTAACTCCAGTAGTTTTTCTTTGACCTACTTTTCAAACCCCACAAACACTCCTGGGTTAGGAATTTTATCTGCTATTCCGTAGAAATATTCTTGCTATTGCATCTGTACAGTGTTTTTAAATAATCCATTATTGGTCTGCTAACTACAATGATCCTTAAGAATAACTCAGGCTTTATTCATCTTTTTTTTTGGGGGGGGAGGTGGAGGGTCTAATTCATCTTTAAATTCCTAGCACCTTGCACTGTGTTGTGTATACAGGAAGCTCTCAATACATTTTTGATGAAAAAATGCTTTGTTAATTTACTGGAATAGGATACAAGAGACTTTCCTATGCAAATACTTTTATAGACATTTGAATTAAATTTTCCACTAGACCATAACCTTCATAACAATTGCATAAAATGATAGACCCCAACATGGGGTGATTCTTGGGTCAGCAAATGGTTATATTTTCTAGTAAATATATTTTAAAATGTGTATTTTATATGACATATATATAGTACTTTATGTATAGCAGGAATTATTCTAAGTGCTTTATAAATGTTTACTTGAATTATCCTCATATCAAACCTATGAAAGAGGTGCTATCATTAACCCCACTTACAGCTGAGGAAATAGGAAAACAGAGAAGTCAAGATTGCTCAGCCAGTGAGGGGAAGAACCAGGATTTGAATCGAGGCAACCTGGCTCAAAGCCCAAAGTCTTCCCTGCAGGCCTAATGGGTTTACCAAGAGGTCTTCATTCACAAAATGAGAGGGAATGCTTTTACATGCTTTTACGTAGGAGCCTTGATGTATAAGTCATTTCCTCCATTTTCCCCTTGTCCAGCCTTCTTGAACAGATGTCTTTTAAACCTCATACTTTATACAAGAATTTTATTGAATTACTGTCTTCTAAGGCAGCTGGCATATTTTACAAAAAGGAAAAATTAAAAACAAGAGCTCAGCAATCCTCACAAAATCCAATGAGGAATGCACATGTTAAGAAAAGGAACTATTTCTAAATGGATATTTACCTAGATTCTTACCCCCTTATGATAACACTGAATAATGATTTCATTCTGCCCTGAGACTGGAAAAAAAATCCTCTTGTAAGTTTTGGAAAGGAAGCCAAAGGATATAAGGGCTCTCTGTGAAAATCTTCTATTTCCATTTTTTTTCTTTTGAAGTTCAAATCTTGTGATGATTAGCTTCAACTGAACTTGACTCTCCACCCTACTTAGGGAGGCGTATATTATCATAGAGATCAGAAATCACATGAATTAGGTTCTCTGTTCAGCTCAACACTTTAAATTGCAGCTGGAAAAAAAAATCTTTAAGTTCATCAGCCCCAGAAACCTTTATTCAGAGGCATCATTGCCGGAAGTCATGGAGCTTCTTTGCTGGCAAAGGAGCAATCAAGGAGAAAGGCAGTGAAAAGAATGCTGCCAGGACTAATTGAAAACTGTGTAATAAAATGAATGTTATCACTTAAATTGTTACGTTTTAAAAGGATCAATAAGGGTTAAAGAAAAGATACTTTGCCACTGTTTAGAAAATTGATCAAGAGGACTCCTCAGGAGATTAACTTGAAAAATTGTGTCTTCAGGAAGCAAGTGTTTAAGGAGCAAATTTCATGCCCAAATAAGCCCTTATCCTGTGTATTGGGTAGTGAGAAATTTTTTATTTTAAAAGAAAATTGAGATGGACTTATGCTTTGAAAGCTGGGGTATTGGGGACCAGATTTACTCTCTAATTTTTTAAAAAAGGCAAAATATACAAAATGCTCTTTTAAAAAAAACTAGACCTCAGGCAACCAAATACACTGACCATTGAGAGGCAGGAAATAAATGAGGTAAATTTTATGATTGCCCCAATTTACTGCCTTGAAAGAGAGTTCAGGTTATGGGGTGGGGGCACCAAGTGGAGGCCAGTCAACTCTCTAAATTGGGGAATCAAGGCAGTTAGTTCTCCAGAGAGAGTACTGGAGAGCAGCGCTATACACAGGAGAGAATTCTAGATATCTGCAAAGGGTCCTCTAAGTATTCAGTTGACTACTATTCAGCACACAAATGTGAGGAAATTAGGTTAGGGAAAAACGTATCCAAAAAAATTAAAGGGAATAGTGCATGTGGCTCACATCATACAAAAAATTGTGTTGTCTCATAGCAGCCAGACTGGAAGTTCTCATAATTCACGAGGCATTGCATAGAGTACTCAGATGGGTTTTATTTCAGTAGTGGTGAATTGCTAGCTTTAGACTAATAACTAGCTCTTGTTCCACATAAAACTAAAAAGCAAGGTCTGAGATAAAATTGTGATAAAATGCACAATGTCAGAACCAATAAAAATTATTAATCATAGAAAAAAGTAAGAAAATAAGATCCATAATAAGAAAAAAGATCAATCAAAACTGGTCCAACCCTAACCGGTTTGGCTCAGTGGATAGAGCATCGGCCTGTGGACTGAGGAGTCCCGGGTTCAATTCCAGTCAAGGGCATGTACCTTGGTTGTGGGCACATCCCCGGTAGGGGGTGTGCAGGAGGCAGCTGGTCGATGTTTCTCTCTCATCGATGTTTCTAACTCTCTATCCCTCTCCCTTTCTCTCTGCAAAAAAATAAATAAAAATATATTTTTCTTAAAAAACTGGTCCAGAACTGATATAGATGTTAAAATTGTAAGACAAGAACATTGTCATCATAACTGCATTCCATATATTTAAGAGTTAGAGAAGAAAACAATAATGTATAAGCTAAATAATGCACTGAATGGGATTAATGGTAGATTAAACATTGTAGAAGAAAAGATTATTGAACTTGAAGATATAGCAATATAAACAAACCAAAATGAAACACAGAAAAAATAATTTTTAAAAAAGATCAGAGTATCAGTAGTGTAGGGGCAATTTCAGTCAAAACTGCTGAATGGGAGGAAAACAGGGATGCTTTATATTTCTCTATATTTCCTTATTGCATTTTCTATAGCCCCCTGTAAAATGTTGATTAAATGTGGTGAGAGCAGATGTCCTTGTCTCATTTTTAATCTAAGGAGGAAAGCACTTAGTCTTTCACCATTAAGTATGATGCTAGCCATAGGCTTTTCATTGATGCCCTTCATCAGGTTGAGTGAATTCCCTTCTATCCTTAGTTTGCAGAGAGTTTTTTATCAGAAATGACTGTGGATTTTTTTCAAATGCCTTTTCTGTGTCTGTTGAGATGATTATTGTAGTTTTTGTTCATTTGTTTGTTTTTGTGGGGGTTTTTTTAGTTTGTTAATATGGTGAATTGTATTGATTGTTTTTTGTCTGTAAAACCAATTTTTCACTCTTAGGAATGACCAGTTGGTCATGATGGATTATGCCTTTATATATTGTTAGACTCAACTTGGTAAAATTTTGATAGAATACTGTCTGGAATCTGGCGAAAGTGAGAAAAGCTGTACCTAGTGAAAAGCACAGATGCCCACACATTTGGAATTCTGCTTAAAATCAGCAGATTCCATGCAGCTTAAGAATTGACCTCTGGTCCACAAACCCCAGGTTAAGAAACTCTGTTTTAAACTTTATGAAAATTCTTAATTTTCTTAACACAATTAGAGGCCATAGAATAATTTAAGCTCACCCTGCCTCAACACTTTTTGGTTGTTTAAACGTTTCTTTACAGTTGCATATTTGCAGCTGTTATTCTGACTGTAATTTTGTATCCAGCAACAAGAAACACAAAATCATTATTCAATATGAGACAGTAATAGTAAGCAGTAATGAGGTGAAAAATTAATTAAATGTGGCTGAAAATTATAAATTATTGAACATTACCTCAAAATTCCATTAGTGAAGAGACACTGCAGGATGAGGTGCGGGTGAGGAGCCTTTGGAAAGCCCTTTCTTCACCTTTTGCCAAAGTATTCCTGGAATTCGAAATAGCAGCCACACAAACTTTTAGGGAACTTTGGTCAAAACCTTTCTCTCCTCTCTAGAAATTAGCAATAGTACTGGTTCCAAATAATCTCCACAATCCTATCAATCTTGTGATGTGTTAAAAGGGAAATCTGATGAGTGAATTTATTAATGTATCTAAAGTCTCCAGCCCTCTTTGCCAGGTCTTGCTAGGAATTTTACTCTCTTCTATAATAGTGCTAATTAAAACCTTGCCTACAGACAACCCAATATGCGCTGGGTTATTTCCCATGAAAGTAAAACCATAATTTGAACAGAAAGAGTGTTTTAATTCTCAACCATATCTATAAAGATATCATCACCAGCATAACTGAGACCTCTCACTGGGTTAGTCTGCTCACTAACCTGCTTGTTTTTGCTTTTTATTTTAGGGGTTAAAAAAAAGTCAGGTGGAAAACAGGTTAAGTTTTTAATCTGAATTAATCTCTTTTATGGTTCTATTAGCTAAAATATTTCAGTTAACTACAATGAGATTTTTGTTTTTATTTGGAATGAGCTTTTACACATGACCCACTAGGAAAATTCATTTTGAGCTTAAAATCGATATCTGCTTATGTTATAACAGATTGTGTGATCACTGGGTCTAAAACACTCAGTAGCCTGCCTGCGTTTAGGAAGCACGTATTCATATTCCGCAGGCAGTCTCCTTGTCAGCTTTTCCTAGGAAATAGTTCTCATTTCCATCCTTCCTCATCCCTTTAAAAAAACACACACACCCCAAAAATAGATTTTCCCCCCAGAAATTAAATTTGTTGAAAGATTTTTTTTTTCTCAGACACCCTCATGGCCAAAATATATTCTGTTTTAACCCTAAAACATTGGCCAATAAAGCAAAAATCTATCACTATATATTAGGAAGTTCTCTGCTTTTTGTCTTTAGAAATATCTTCAATTTTAGTAAAAATAAAGCAAAAAGTTGAACCAAGAATTTGGCAGCCAAGGAGACTTGATATCTAAATATTTTTTAGCATTTTAAAGTTTGTAATAGAAACATAATCTCTCCCATCTCCTCCATCACCACCCCACTCCTTGATGCCAAATAAACAATTCTGATACTATTTTTAAATTCCTCTAGAAAAAAACATTTCGCTTTAAGAGCAAGAAGCAGCCTTCTCCAGGCCACAGACAGGACACAGAGCTTTGCCTCTCAGATGTGTACGACACATGTCTGGGTACAATAAGGAAACTTCAGGAAAGTGGCAGAAGGAAAACGTCTCTGACGCCCTGCCTGGAATTTAAGCAGCCAGTGTGAAAACCCAGCCAGGCCTAGAAACTGTTCAGAAAGGCTTTTTTTTTTTTTTTTTAGTACTCTTTTTTCACTCCTCTCATCTGGTGGGCCTTGCCATGTCTCCTTCAAGAATACCCACTGCCATCACTACATAACCTGCATAACGAATGCTGATGAATTGAATGTTTATCATGAGGCTTAGGTTAAAAGCTTATTAAGATCACAGAACCTTAGTGAAACAGAAAACTGGAAGACACGGTGGCATGCACATAACTACAAGTTACCAAAGTTTTCTTTTCTTTTCTTTTTCTTTTAAGCGTGAGAGCTAGGATTAAAACCTAAGTCCTCTAAGTCTTTAAATTCCAGGCCCTTTCCACCATCTGCCAGTGACTATTAATAATGAAAACATGCAATCTTGAGAATCAAGGTAAGAACTGCAACATAGTAATAAAAAATGAAATGAAAGAAACCTGTATAAGAACAACTTCAATAATTTGAGTCTTTCTTGTTTTGTTTTTAAAATATTTTTATTGATTTCAGAGAGGAAGGGAGATGGAGAGGGATAGAAACAGCAGCGATGAGAGAGAATCATTGATCGGCTGCCTCCTGTACGTCCCACACTGGGGCTCAAGCCTGCAACCCGGGATGTGCCCTGATGGGGAATCAAACCATGGCCTCCTGGTTTATAGGTTGAAGCTCAACCACTTGGCCATGCCGGTCAGGTGAGTCTTTCTTGTTTTTTCTCTCTTATTTTACTCTTTCTTTTCATTTTATTTCTTCCTTTTAAGTTTTTCTATTACTATTAAAAATATACCATTAAATAGTATTTGGGAAAGAAATAAAGAAAAAAATATGTATCTCACTGTACTAAAATGACTAACATTGATATTGTGAAATAATTCCTTTTACTCTTTTCCCTAGAATTAGGGTGCTTTTGTAAACACTAATATAATTATACTGTACACCCAATTATAAGTTTTTAGTTTATTTCTGTTTCAATTACCCATGTAAAGGAATATGCATAGTTATTTTTAAAACTTTAGTTAACAATAAGGGAACAACACCAAACTAAAAGGTTAATAAATATACTAGATAAACAACTTTAGTTCAACATTTCTTTAAATATGTACCATAAAACACAAGATCCATGAACTATTCATAAAGAAAAAGGTTTAGTAATAAAATAAGTTTAGGAAAAATTTTATATTCTCATGCCATTCTGGAAATTTATAATGCACTTTACAAAAATATGAGAGAAGAGGTGTTTAAGAAAATTTTCTTTAAATGTTGTTTAGCACAAAATACTCTCAATTTATTTGTACATAAAATTTTTAAAATATATTTTATTCTTACTAACATTGCCTGGAATAGACACAAACTTTGGGACACACTGTATTAGTTTCTTCCAGAGTTATTTCCAGTGCTGGATTTTAAAGGTCAACATTGTTAGACATAGCTACCCTTGCTGTGCAGTGGCCAATAGGAAGGACAGCAGAAGACAAGGAGCTTCCATATCAGCTAAACAGAAGTGAAAGTGCAAGTGGGGACCTCCAGGAACGCTGTGCACTTGGAAACTATGTCTAGGAAAATAGCATTCAACATTCAGTCCTCCCAATGTTTTCAAAATCTTGGTTTAACATATTTCAAGACTCTAAATTTTTCCTCTCAAAGGTGTCAGCCAATGAAAGAAGCCTGGACATATCACCACTGTAGTGGAAGGTGAACTATTAGCATTATTTGATGACTCTTCCTTTTTTCTTATATATGTCCTTTTTAGTCTTGAAGCTTTAAAAGCATTATTGGTTTGTTTTGCCTTACTCCTGTCTCCACATTCAAGTATATGCAATCCTACAATAGGACTATCTCTTATGTCCCTTCTTTCTTCTCTACTCCCATCCTCTCACTCAATCTCTTAAGAATTCTTTTTTTCAGGTTGTCCACCTTGTTCTCTGTAGACATTCATCAGAGACGTGGTATCTGCCCTGGAGAAGTCCACTCCTATGCTGATTGATAAGACTCACCCATCAGCCTTCTCATGTCTCCCCAGCACCACTACATTGGGTCTTTCCTATCTTCACTCCCTTTACTCCAGAGCATCTTCTAAACTTCTCATACTTACCAATTGAAAACCCAGATCTGATCATGTCACCCTAAAGTCAATGGCTGACCAGGGTATCCATAATTCCTACAAATTGTCAAAATTCCTACCAATATGACAACTTCATGTGGTTGAATGTAATAAAGTTTCCGTTTTTCTATTTGTTGGCTATTATATAAAAATCTTAAGAAGGATTTTTTGCCAAATATGAAAGGCACATTAGGTATAGTCAGGCTTAAAATATACACTAGGAGGCATGTATCAAATCCACCTTATGAAACCCAAAACAAAAGCCATAGGACTCTCTAACTATTGGCAGTGACCAAAAATCTAGATGTTTCTCACACAGACATCTCTATGTGAGAAGCAGCATCAGCTCCTGCTACAGGTACCTGTAACCCAATAAATATCCTGCATATTCAAGTTTTTGTTTTTTTTACTTTTCATTGGGTTATCGGTGAGAATGAAAAGACATAAAAAAAAAAATAATCTATGTAAAGTAGGTGAGAAATTGCATTTGCTGTTAGAATAGTTCTTGCAAATTCTTACTTTTTCCAAGAAACCTTCATTTAAAACCCTATAGGAAGTAATCTCTCTATCTCTCTCTCTCTCTGCTATTCTCCTAGCATTTCCTTTGTACCTCTCATGAAGCACATATCAGGGTCTGTCTTGAGTTAGAATTATTTATGCATGTGTCTATTTTCTACCCAGGATTATGGACCCTTTCTGCGCAGGGATCATATTTTATTCATGTGTCTCACCCACATTGGGCAGGGGGCCGTGCACTGTGAGAGCAATCTGCCAAGCATAAAGCACTATCAACAGGATGATGATTTGCATCCAGCATATTCTGAATTGTATTGCAAACTTTGTTAGGGAGAGTCAATACCACTCCTCCGCTGGAGCAACTTTCATGGAGTAAGAAGTTAGGAAATTCTCCTTGCAATGAGAAGGCTTGCCTGGATGGCAGACATGTAGAGCTCAGAAGCATCTTCTTACTGTTCACACTGGAACAATTCTACTTTTCTAAAGATGCAATTGTGGTTTTTTCCCCCCTCTGTCATAGTGTAAACACATACAAGTCAGCATTCCTAATGAGATGTTGCTTCTTTTATGGTTGTGTAGACAAAGGCACGAATGCATGAAATTTTTGATTATCTAAGGAACTCTGGCAGTGAAGAGTTAAGGAAATATTCAAGAGAACGCATGGTTCATGACTTCTTTTTCAGTGTTTTGGGAATTGGTAGGTATGGAGAAGGACAAACCATGGAAGGCTATTCCTGTGAATAGCTTCCATACTCAGTCCAAGTCTTCCATTCACACTTAGAGAAAATAAAGGCCAGGAAAGTGAACAAACATGCTCAAAAATTGTGTGGTGAGAGGAAACATTTTGTTTTGACAAGGAAGGGGTTAATTTGCAATGGTTTCAAAATCTTCTCATTTTAGGCATCATACCTTTTTGATTCCAAGGGTTATCTTGCCCTTGCAGTCAAAAAGCTGACAGAAGGAAAAGCCAGGATAATCAGGGGAGTAAAGTAGTAGTTTTAAATGCTGCTCCATGAAATGCTGTTTTTGGTGGTTCCAGGAAGCAAGCCAAGACGGCATTAAAACTAGAGAGATTGCTGTGGAGAGGCTCATACGGAAACTCAAGTTTGAGAGCATCTTTGTTCTTTTAGGCCTGACAGAAGATAATCGTTATTGTCCTATGGAGCTTGTAGCTAATTGGATCAACTGCAAGATGCCAGGAAACCTTGACTCACCTGACATGGAGCTAGAGGAGCCACAGATATGAAAACATTCATTTTATCTCCTTCCTTTGCATCATACTTGTTATTCACTTACCACATCAGCTGTGCAGGAATCGAACCTCTTTAATCACACTCCCTTCTCCATTTCAGTACTGCCCCATCCCATTCTCCTGCCCACCATCCCTTGTGCCACCCTCTTTCTAGTTTCCATGATCAGCCTTACTATTTTTGCCTGCAGAGATTAAGCTATATCCAGATTGATTTCAACCATATTCTTGCTTGTTTCAAAATGCAGAAGGGCAAAGAAAAACACCTTGATCCCCATTCCTAAATCACAAATGGCAGAAAATCACGTTTTAAAATTAAGTGCAAATATACATGACACGTTGTAAAAGGCAGTAGAGTGTGTGGCTAAAAGGGAAGACTGTGGAACCAGACTCTGGTTCAAATCCTGGCTTCACTGCTCCATCACTTTTCCTCTTGTGCCTCAGTTTACCTAACTTTAAAGTAAAAATGGAATAAAGTAAAAATAGTGATGATTCCAACTGCTTTAATTAGAATAATGGTTTGACTGTATAATAATAAGAGTAAAAATAACAGCCACTTAAATGAAATAGAAATTTGCTTCTCTGTGATGGAGGAGGGCTGATGATATGGTTCCATGACCCTGTGGGATTAGGCTACTTTGTCTTTTCCTTCTGCTCTTCTCAAAATGTGGCTTTCATCCCATGGACCAAGATGTCCACACTCTAGACAGCAGGAGAAGAGTACAAAAAAGAGGAGTATCTCCTCATTTTCATTAAAAGTATAATCTAGAAGTTCCCTCAAATCAGTTCCACTCATATCTCATTGGCCAGAACCTAGTCAGAACATATAGTTTCAAAAGATGCCATATGCCTGCTAAAACTTCTATTACTATATCAAAACAGGATAGAAATTGGAGGGAAACCCAGTAACCTCTGCCACACCAATGCTGTAGAGTTGTGTAGATTAAACAAATTACATATGTTAAGCACTTAAAACAGGCCTACAACAAAAAAGTATTTGATGATTGTTAGCTTTTAAAACAATGTTAATAGTTACTATGCCTGTTTCTTCTCCTTGACTTTTAATTATACACTTATGGACAGTGAGAATCATGTGGAATATTTAGACCATTTAACTTAAAAAATAACTAATTGTTTATTAATATAAAATGCATGTTAATTTTTAAACATTTTAAATAAGTTAAAGTAAAAAACCCAAGACTCTTTGCATTAATTAGAGAAATTAGAAAATTGTGGAATTCAGAAAAATCAAGGTTTGCTTTGCCATTTATTTGAAATAAATTTAATTTCTTAACAAAATTTGAAAATTATAGTATTGACAATTATAGAGCTTTTTTATTTACAAAGACCAAAGGGCTTAATTTGTTGGTCAAAGAGTTCACTAACACCTATGGGAATAAAGACACCCTTTGAATAGAAATGTGGAAACAGAAGTAAAATAAATGGAGGCATTCTTTTAAATCAACAACTAACAAAACTTTGGCCAGACCAAGTATGCATAGAGTAAGAACTACTCTCATACAAGAACTCCTTAGGTTCTTAAGGTTATCGCTAACTCTTTAGGACAGTGCAGAAAGCTGATTTTTCTACTCAGTGGATGAACTTATACTTTTATATTGTCTATTACCATGGAGCTTTATTAGATTTTTGAAGCCAGATCATCTGGGTTTAAATCCTAACTTTACTTAACTGAGCAAGTTAGCCTCTGCGTGTATTAGATTTGTCATCTGAAAATAGAAACAATAAAAGCCCATACATAGGAACAGTACATACCCCATACAGTACTTATGATAAATAATTAAAATAATAATGCATAAATTTTTTAGAGCAGAAGCATTCAGGAAGTGTTGGCTATATAATTATTAATATTACCCAAGTTTTTTGAAAATGTTACAGCATTACAAATGTTAATCTTTTACACAGCTTTACCAATCACAAAACTCTTCTATACTCTCTGTCTTATTTGTCTGTCACTACAGTTCTCAATTAGGGTCAATATTCTTATTTTAAAGGCAGAAACACTGAGGCTCAGAGACAGGAAATAACTTACTTAAGGTCACTGACTATAGAGTCAGGGTTTAAGTCAATGACTTAGTGCTCTTGTCAATCAGCTTCGCTCTGCTAGGACCAGAGGACCTCTGGTGGCAATAATCCACAAGCTTTAAGGGATGTATGAGGTGTTCACAATCCATGCCACGTGACCATTCCTTCCTGGACATCCTTGATTGGGCCAGAGAGAGCACATGACTTGAGGACAGTACAAAACTCCACCCAAACAGAGATGGTTGCCACTCTCCATTCCAAACAGAAATAGCTGTAGCTGTTGCTAGTAGCACAGTAGCAGCTGTAGGAGCAGACTGAGTTTCTGAACCATGGTAAAGGCAAAGATCAACCAAACCTTACTTCCTAGGGGCAGAAAGCCAACCTAGTTCTAGTTTTTATGTCACTGTTGAATCCTGCCTGTTTTGGAACTCCTAACACTCATTCAGGCTCATTCAGTCTTTCAAGTCAACGTGGTTGCATCTCTGTTTCTTGCAACCAAAAAGTGAGACAAGGAATGCTCAAGTAAGACCTCTATTAGGGTTTTGAAGCAAAAGTACCCTATATTTTACATATGAAACTAATAAACAGAGGCAGACAGAGCTGATTTGCCATAAGCAAGTAGAATGAGGCAGAGGTACAGAGAGAACTAGGAAAAGATACAGAGGGTTGGAATCCCTCATTTCAGCTGTTCCTTTCCTTGAGTTTTCTGATACACAAATTCTCCTTTTTTGGCCTACGCTATCTCAAGTCAAATTATTGTGGTTTGCCACCAAAAATAGAGCTCATGCCTGTATTTCTCCTCCCAAAATTCTGTGAGAAATTCAACTGGATTTACTCCAAGTGTGCAACTCAAATATGAACATATATTTATGGTCCCAGAGAGGTTATCTGAAAAGACTAGGAAAGCACTGGGTCACACTGAAAACCCAGAATGTAACCTTAACTGCCTGGGTTTGAAAAGATAGTCATGTACACCACTGATCTATAATTAGGACAGCTCAATTGTTGGCTGAAAACATTCCATGGACATTGTAATGTTCCTGAGCAAAGAGCACTGTCTCTTGGGTTAAAGTATGATTGGACAGATACCCTTAGGACGGAGCCCTCTGAGTGCAGCCCTCCAAAGAGCTAGAGAGGTTTGTTTGCATTCCAGGGTGGTGAAGGTAGTGAAGTACAGACCTTCCTCCTCCTCAGAGGACTGATTTATATTCCTGAACAAAAGCTCCTTCCTCTTTCTCAGTCTCTCCACACACACCTCCCCCCAGAGAGGAGGAGGGGCAGACAGCCAGCCACCCTACCTAAGCCGTGTGTTTCACAATATGGTGCTCCTGTCTTGGTGTCTGTGTCAGTATCTCTGGTTCTCACTGAGTTGCCATGTGAGGAATGGGGACACGGGGAACTGACACAAGATGCTCTGTGAGGAAATAAGAGGTCTATTTCCTAATCTAGCCAAAGGTCTCACGTTTCTATTAGTGTGTGTGTATAATATAGTGGCAGGCTAACTTGTGAGCTTGCAAGGAGGTGCTGTCTGAAACTCTGCCCAGTTTAAGACTTAATACTACATCCAGATAGTCCACGATAATCCTACTTTACACCAACTATACACAATGATTATTAATATGCCTCATTTCATTCTCAAAAATGTCCCTATTCAGAAGGCAAATTATACCGTCACCCAACATACAATCCACATAACCTCAAGCAATATCCTTAAAGGGTAATCTTACCTGATTTTTTTTGCAGAATGACTAAGTACAAAGCTACCAGAACTGCCGTAAAGGCTGCAACTTTAAATGAAAGCCCAGTAGGAGAGGGTCTCTGCTGAACACTTACAGCAACAATTCTCAAACCTGGCTTCGTTTTACAATCACCAGGGGAGCTTTTCAAACACATCAGTAACTGGCCCCCAATCTCAGTCCGCTCGAATGGGAATCTCCTGGGAAAGGGTTCAGGTGTTGGTATGTTTTTATACACTTTGCAGCTGATTTTAACGTGTACATAGGGTTAACCACCACTGGATTGGATGAACGAAATGTGTAGCCATGACTTACCGCTCCAACTGTAACCAGTTTTTGAAGAGGGTTTTCTTCTATTCTTTTGAGGCCCAGAGGGATGAAGCAAATTTACCAAATTCAACACAAGAATCAATGACTAAGTAGAAACCCTGTCTTGGTCCTCTGACTCCCAGACCTGTCTTCTTTCCACTGCACCAAACTCCTACAATATAAGCGCAGCATTGCTGTATAGTACAACCACATTGTATATGAATTTTTAGAGTAATTTATAAAGGTTTAGTGGCATGATTCTATGTATATCTTATTAACCTATATTTTTGAATGCTCATCAAATATAATTATTGAGGATAAGCAGGCTATAGTCCTTAATGAACTGGCTGCTTGAACATCATGCAATGTCTTGAGAATGCAGGCAAAGAATAGCAGAAGGCACTCACTAATTCTGATCTCTTTGCAAGATCCAAATAGTGTCTTATACCAAGAGGATTCTAGCAGAACCCAGGTGAGCAATATTTACAGCATCTGTACAAGCAGATAGCTGGAATGGTAACACGGGTTCAAAATGAGTAGAGAAAAGCCATGTTCAATTCATTCCCTTATTTTACAGATAAAGCCAGAACCATGCAGTGAGTTGAGATGCAGAGCTAGAATTAGATGTTGGGTAGTTTGGTCTTCACTGGATTGCTAACTCTACCATGATTCAGGGTAGTGTCCCTTACAGTGTTCCTTATAAAGGAGTGAAGAAGGAGGGATGGAGGAAGGAGGGAGGGAGAGAGAGATAGAGAGAGAGAGAGAGAGAGAGAGAGAGAGAGAGAGAATAATCTATATTCACTGTAATTAATCCATCAAGGTTGTTTGGTCCTGATACCCGAATTCAAACTCAGGCAGTCTGAAAATGTTTTAACTCTTATGCAAAATTGCCTTCCCCAAAGTACTTAATAATTCTAATAAATAATCTATATATTGTTTCTTAGTTTGCCAATTTCATGTAATTATATTTTACTAGAGGCCCAGTGCATGGACTTGTGCACAGGTGGGGTCCCTCAGCCTGGTCTGCGGGGATCAGGATGAAACCAGCTCTCCAACATTCCCCGAGGGGTCCTGGATTGTGAGAGGGCGCAGGCCAGGCCGAGGGACTCCACTGGTACACAATCGGGGCTGCGGAGGGACCGCGGGAAGTCTCCAGGGCATGTCCGGCCCATCTGGTCCAGTCTCAATGGGCGGATCCCAGCAGCAAGCTACGGGTCCAAGTATCTGCCCCCTGGTGGTCAGTGTGCATCATAGCAACTGGTCAAATGGTCGGACACTTAGCATATTAGGCTTTTATTATATAGGATTACTTTGATACAATATAGAGCCATTGGCCCTCAGACTTGGGAATATAACAACTTCATGATATTATTTAGATCATTGAGACTGTGGGCTAGACTTATGTTAAGAGCAGTTTCTGGTAAGTTTCTTCCCCTTTTCCCAGAAGCTTATGGAGAATTACTCTGTGGGAATTACCCCTTGCCATAACAATATAAATCAATAATTCTTTTGGGCATAAATAAGGAACAGGAATTCTAGCTGCAGTAGTAACTAATACAATTCTTAATTTTGAGGATAAAGCCTGTGCTCTAATTCTTCTTATGTCAGCTTTGGATATTATAAAATACAAACCAATTATAAAATATTTCCTTATAGCACCTAGCAGTCTTGCTTGTCATACACCTAGTGGTGTGCAGAGGTTTTCTCTTGCTGTAAAACAGAGATACCGTAACTACTAAGCACCAATGTTATCAGGTCCCTGCTGTTATATTTAATTTACAGGAGTAAGAGGGAGGACCAGAAATCCAAACTTTAGCCTTAATCTAGCAGTCTGTGGCTCAGCCACTGTGCTAACCAGACTAAAATATTAAATATTTAGGCTCAGGGGATCTGTGATAGCTTAGACCCAGCTGTAATATTGGTTTAGCAATCAAGAAAAATATCTTGCCACCTCAGAAGCAAAATTAAAGTAACAATCATTAAACAAAATGTAACTGACTGGGTGTTATAACTTTGAGCTACAATACGAATAAAGGTGTGCATTTTTCCATTGTCTCAAACTGTCAATAATTAAAATAATTCTTCAATGTAGTTTATCTAGCAACCATTGAATAACCCAAGATGAGAAAGCCTAATAAACTATATAAGTGTATTGTATTGATGCACAGTATTTTCCATAATTCTATGAATACATATAAATATATCTCATTAACCTAGACTTCACTAATTTAGAGAGTGGATTGATACAGACACTGAATATTTCTGAAACTGCTCAGACACAAAATCTCTGTTCAGATTAATAATGCCACATTTAAATGAGTTGAGTGCTGATAAGACAAAAAGAAATTCACTGTCTTAGAGATCCTTTTAAGTTAGATTTTTATAACTGGGTTATTATTTGGAAATGGAAGTGTTAATTTTAGGGTATATTGAAATTCACTGGATAAAAAGTATTTCCAAGGCAAAATGGCATGGCTATTAGACTGAACCTAATGAGGGCTGAATCCTAGCTCTGCTATTTGCCTAGCTGGCTAAGTTACATTTAATGAAACGCTGCCTTAATGAACAAAAGGAGGAAAGCACTTGCAATTGAGTCAGCTCAAAAGAATCTTGATCACACGATTACCATGTACACATCCTTATCCAGACTCTGACTCAAGTAGACAATGATTTATTAAATACAGAATTCAAAAGTATCCCTGATACTCAGGTACTGATTCCACAAATAAACCCCATCTCTGGCTCAAAGCTATCCTAAACCAAGGCTGCCTGTGGGTGTGTATAGAAAGGCGGGCCCACAAAGGCCATGCGATCTTGGCAGTCATTGAACACCACTGAGCTTCATTGTCTTCCATTGGTAAAATGAATATAATACCAATTCAAACAATTGTTGGAAGGATTCAATTAAATGAGATAATGCTTCCATAACTGGTAACTTTTAATGCAGGCAAGGCAATGATATTAGTATATTAAAAACAAGCATTTGGTCTAAGAGAAAATGTTTTAATAGTAGTCATTTGAACATAATAGGGTATTGAAATTGAGATCATTTTTTTAGGCTGAAAGCAGCATCACTTGTTGACTTATTCTAGGACTGCTTAGCAGTTGCTGGGTAAGCTACATTACTCTTAATCTTTTCAGATCAAATTAAAAAAGTAAATAAATAAACCACATAACTAGATAACACACCGTATTTGTCAGGGTTCTCCAAAGAAACAGAACCAATACAAGATAAATACAAATCTATATATAAAAAGGCTAAGTGACTGGCCGACTGGCCGACCAGCTGGTAGGTATAACGTGCACTGATCACCAGGGGGCAGACGCTCAACGCAGGAGCTGCCAAGCTTCCGTGACTTGGCAGCGGTGGTTCTCAGGTGACGCACCCTGGAACCAGATAGGAGGGAACTCTCGCACACTGGGACCCCTCAGGGGATATCTGAGAGCCAGTTTTGGCCCCCTGCCAGAAGGACCCCACTCACTCTGCAGACACCCTTCGAGCCACGGCACTGCCCCAGGTGTGGCCGGCTGGGGAGGGGCCACAGAAGGTTGGCTCCAGGGCGTGTCTGGCCCATCTCCCACAGTCCCTCCCCACCACCACCTTCTAATTAATTTCCTTTCAATGTGCATGAATCCGTGCACTGGGTCACTAGTATAAATATAAATATGTACAGAGATTTATTATAAAGTGTTGGTTCGAGTAATTACGAAGCCTGAGATGTTTCCCAATCTGCCCTCTGTAAGCTGGAGACCCAGGAGGCTGCTGTGTAGTTCAAAGGCCTAAGAGCCTCAAAGCCAAGGTATAGATTCCAATTCAAGTCTGAGGTCCTGAGAATCAAGACACCAAGGCAGGAGAAGTTTAAAGTTCCAACTCAAACAATCAGGCAAGGAGTGAATTCAAATTTCCTCTGCCTTTTTGTTCTGTTCAGGCCCCCTGGAGGTTCCCCCCACCCATGCTGGGGACTGCAATCTGCTTTGCTTCATCTACTGATTTGAATACTAATTTCTTCCAGACACACACACACACACACACACACACACACACACACACACACACCTTGAGCCAGCTATCTGCCTATTCCTTGGCCCACTTAAGTTGACACATAAAACCAATAGCCATCACATCAGGTGACTTGATACCTAGTTAATGATTATTTGTTACCATGGTGGCTTTTACTCCTCCTCCTCTTTGTTCTCTTCTTTTTTTCCAGTAGCAGAATCATTTTTTCAAATAAAATTTTACTTGGAATCAGGGAAAAAATGGGAAGGGATCTTTTGCCCTCCACCGGCCCTCCCAGACCCCTTACCCTTGAGACAATTTTGAGGGATGCTAATGTTCTGTGGGATACAGAATGGGAACCATTCTACTCCACAGTAAGGCACTATTTCTACAAGCCTATTTGGGAAGGGAAATTAAAGAATTAAATATTCTTATTCACATTTGAAAGTAATAAATCTATCTGGACATTGTACTAAATTTAGCAAGGCTTTTTCTAGTATAAAATATTGAAAGAATGTCATATACATGTACTAAACTTACTAAAAGACTTTTTCTTCATGGAGCTTATATGATAAAATATGATAAAATGTGATTAAAATGTAACTAATTTAGAAGTGAGTATATTTTTTCTAGTGACTTTCCAGCACCTTTAATACCTTTTGTGCCATATTTTATTTCTTCTAAAAAATACTGATTAAAACATTACAGGATGAAAATGTGTGTGTGTGTGTGTGTGTGTGTGTGTGTGTGTGTGTGTGTGTATCTTGT
This sequence comes from Myotis brandtii, assembly GCF_000412655.1. Taxonomy (NCBI): domain Eukaryota; kingdom Metazoa; phylum Chordata; class Mammalia; order Chiroptera; family Vespertilionidae; genus Myotis; species Myotis brandtii. Next base: position 1,416,190 of record NW_005367989.1, read on the forward strand.
TCTTACATATGTATAAGACAGCAAGCAAGAAATAAAATGAGTTCCTAGCACAGTTAGGCTAGTACTGAACCTTTCACATTTTTTTTCCTCACTTGATTCTCATGTGACTTGAATGTACCTAGGCCTCAAATGCCCTTGGGTAAGAATGAAGCTACTATATTAAACATTAATATTCACTTGTGTTTGCTGTTTCTCACTTTCTCAGTTTCCCACTTTCATTGATGTTGAGCATATTTTTTTTTGTGCTTACGTGCCATCCTTATATCTTGTTTGCTGAAATTTGTGTTCATTTTGCCAGTTTTTAAAAATTGGTAGTTTTCTTAATACTGAGTTTTCAGAGTTCTTTATGTAATCTAGAATCAGGTCTTTTATCAGATCAGCAAATATTTTTTCATCTGTGACTTTTCAATACCTTAGCAGTGTCTTTGAAAAGCATAACTCTTTAGTTTTGGTGAAGTCTAATTTATCATTATTTTGGTGTATTGTCTAAGAAATCTGTACCTAACCCAAGGTAACAAAGATTTTATCCTGTGCTTTCTTCTATAAGTTGCATAGTTTGGATTTTACATTTACTTGTAAAATCTATTTTGAGTAAATTTCTGTATACCAGTATGTTATGAGGTCTGAATGAAAGCTCACTTTTCAGAATACAAATGTACTTTTTTTTTTTTCAGAAACTTTGGTGGAAAAATCCTTCTTCATTGAATTGTCTTTTCACACTGGTCAAAATTTCTTTGTCCATATATGTGTGGAAGTATTCTGGGTTCTTTGTTCTGTTCCATTTTTTTCATTTGCCCATCTTTATGTCAATATCACAATGTCTCAATTACTGTGGGTTTATAAGAAGTCTTGAAATCCAGTCATTTTAGTCCTTCAGCCTTGATTCTTTTTCAAAATTGTTCAACCGTTTGCATAGGCATATAAATTTTGGAACTTGTTTTTCAATTTCCACCCTCCAAAAATCCCATCAAAACAAAAGAAAATGAAGCCCCTCTGGAATTCTGACTGGGATGGAATTGAATGTATAGATCAATCTGGGACAGTTGGCATCTTGACAACCCTGAGTCTTTGGATCTTTGTTACCTTTTTAAAAATAATTTAGGTCTTTTTTAATTTCTCTCAGCTATGTCTGGAGATTTTCAGAGTACAGGTCTTAGGCATTTATTGTCAGATTTAGCCCCAGGTATTAAAAATATTTGAAGCTATTATAAGTGGTATTTTTAAATTTCAATTTGATATTTTTCATTGATAGTATATATAAATATAATTGATTTTTAAAAATTGACCTTGATATCTTGCAACTTTGCTATAAGTACATATTCGTCCTATAATTTTTGTCAATTTCATTTATCAGTTTTTGCTTCATATATTTTAAAGCTCTGTTATTAGGTGCACAGATATTTAAGAATATTATGTCCTTTTAATCAGTTGAGTATCATTATGAAATGACCTTCATCTGTGGTAATATCTGCTGCTCTGAAATCTAGTATTTCTGGTACTGATATAACTAATCCTAATTCTGCACTGTGACTTTAACAGCGACTCTAATTATTTTACCTAACAGTTTTAACTTTTCACCTTACACATCGTAGTTTTCATCTCTAGAAATTCAATTTAGATACCTTTTATAGCTTTCATATATTCACTTAATATTTTGAACATATGAAATAGAACCATAATAACTGCTTAATGTCCTCCTCTGCTAATTCTATTTTGGCAGTGCTTGGTCAGTTTCAATTGATTAACTGTTCTCCTCACTATGGATTAAAATTTCCTGCTTCCTTGCATGCATTGTAATATTTTATCAGTTGCAAAACATAGTGAGTTTTACCTGTTGAGTGGATATTTTTGTGTTACTGCACATATTCTTGGCTTTTGTTGTAGTGTACGATGCAGTGACTCTCAAGAAGTTTGACCATTTCAAGTCTTGCTTTTGAGATGTTTTAGGCAGGACTGGAGCACTGTTACTTCAGATCCTTTTAGGAAGTCCTTTTCTGGGCTTCAACTAGTTTGCTCTCTTGAATACACTGATCGGGACTCTACTGAATACCCAATGGGTGCCTTCTGCAGCTCGTCAGAGTTCTTTCTCTGTACAGACCTCTCCTGTCCAATATTCTGTCCAGCAGACTCTAGAAACCTTCTTCTCCTGGACTCTCAGCATTGTCTCCTCAATCCAGGGAGTTCACTGGGTTCTGCCTGGGTCCTCCTCCCTACACTGCAACCTGGATACATTCTCAATGTCCTAATATAAAGAAAGCAATTATATGGACCACCTTGTTAATGTGCTCTCTCTCTCAGACATCACTGTGCCAATGTCCAATGCCTTGGTTACCATTGTTTCATGCATATACATACTACATATATAAACATATATGTATCACACATTTTTTTGTTTTAGGCCAGAGGCTAAATTCAGTCCTTGTTACTGTATCTTTGTCAAGAGTGTAAATTCCTCCCGATTTTCTACAGTTGGAAATATGGTTACCTTAGATACGTTTGAATAAAAAGAAAATTCTAATAGAAAGACAAACCTAAATAAGGTGCCACTTGGGAAAATCCAAGAGCAATATAAAGACACTGGGAATAGGAGTATATAGCACATTATGAGTGGTTCTGAATCAACTAAACACAAAGCTTTTTCATTGTTATTATTTTAAACCACTAGTAGCATCACATGGTCACAATACCTAAAGCTGATCTTCCTTCAAATGTATGAATCAACCTTTATTTAGATTTAATTTTTGATCTTTTGACATTTTATGAATCTTAGCTTCAAAATGGCAAAGGCTTCAAAAATTTAATCAAAATGATGTCATTCCTTCTCATGGTCAAATTCTGCACTATGCCTTTTAATAGTGACTATGATTGTAACACCTGTTTTAACTCTCATTAACTCTCTTATATTTCTTATAATATATAAAGTGAGGATATTAAAAAGTCATTATGCATTGATTAATAAACTACAACATCACATCTAAACAAATATTGACTTGCAACACCTAAACCAGTGATGGCGAACCTATGACACGCGTGCCAGAGGTGACATGCAAACTCATTTTTTTGATTGATTTTTCTTTGTTAAATGACATTTAAATATATAAAATAAATGTAAAAAATATAAGTCTTTGTTTTACTATGGTTGCAAATATCAAAAAATTTCTATATGTGACACGGCACCAGAGTTAAATTAGAGTTTTTCAAAATGCTGACATGCTGAACTCAAAAGGTTCGCCATCACTGACCTAAACCATCAATCAAAAGATTTTGAAATTAATTGCAGAAAAAAAAATATGGGCCACAAGAAAATCAGTCCATTTTTTTACATTTCTTTTCTGCCCACACACTTTGCTTCTACTCAGTTTCGTTCTAAACTTTGCCCTGTGCAGCTTGAGCAACAAAAGAACCCAAGGAAGAGTCTTCTGGCATTCACTAGTGAGGACTGTGCCAGTCAGATGGAAGAGGAGAATGGGTCTCAGTGAACTGGGGCACTGAAGCCCATCAAGGATTAAGATGACTCAGAATAATGTGTGCTCTGATTGCCTAATGCAGTGACATCCGTTGGTGATTTGGGAATAGATCCCTGAGCACCAGGAGTTTGAATCATCAAACTTGAGTGGCAGAAAGTTAAGGATGTACCATAACCACAGAAAGTGGAGAACCTAGAATACTGCAGAATAAATACCAGAGGATTTACTCAGATCTTGCAGCTGAACAATCACACAAGTTTTACACAAATTATACCTAAGTCAGAAATAGTACTTATTAAGGGCTTGTCGAGTATTTGGCACTGTATTCACAACCTGACATATATATACTCAATCCTCACAGCACGTGTGGAAATCACACTGCTGTCCACATTTCACAAATGAGAAAATGGAAGCACTAATTAACTGAGCCAGTATTTGAATCTAGGTCTAATTCCAAAGACTTTTCCTTCTTCTTTTTTTATTTGTTCATTTTTTTAACACAAAATAGATGTGCATGGTACTGAATTGAAAAGGTATAGAATGTTGTAAAATGTGTCCCTGCTATCACTGCCCCCAGACACAGTTCCTCTCCAAAGTGACAATTACGTTATTAGTTTGTGTATCTTTATAGAGATGTTTTATCAGCCATGACAGTGGACTTGTCTATTTCTCTTTTCAGTTCTATTAGTTTTTACCTCATGTATTTTGACTGCTGTTAGGTTTATAACAGGTTCATAACTATTGTTAGGTTATATAACCTTCGAGAATGGACGCACGTATTATTATTTAATGCACTTCTTTATTGCTAATAATCTTCCCTGTTCTGAAATCCACTTTAGATATTAATGTAGCTCTTCCAGGTCTCTTTTGATTAATGTTAGCTTAGTTTACCTTCCTCCATCTCTCTTCACTTTTAACTTATCTGAGTCTTTATGTTTAAAATAGATTTCTTACCCTGCCACTGCTATTCTCTGACAAGTCCAAGAAAGGCATTCATGTTCAGTTGTCCAACCTTTTTTGATTGAGGTCAGGAACATTGACCTCCATGCTATTTACAGGTCAGAGGTGAAACCAGAAGTTTTTTTCCAGCCCAATTATTTTTAAAGATAATTTATTCTCAGAGACAATGAACATGCATTTTAATAAAAATAAATTCTTACTTTTCTATTGACTAGAGCAGTAATATGTGCATTGAATTCACCTCAAGAGTTATATACATTGTTTTAAAATTCAGTAAAAAGGAGAGTTAATAAGATTCAGCTATATGTCATTTAAGGTTGGATTTAGTTTTATTATAAGACTGTTCTTACCATGTATTTTGTTACTATCTCATTACTACCTCAGAGAAAGCATTAAAATCCAAGAAGCCTAAGTTAAACATCTGACCTGTCTTTTTTTTTAAGAAGATACATAAGATTAACTTGGAAAATGCTGCAAATAGTCTTACAGTGATCTTAACTATTTCCTTGACCATAACTTTGGATCTGCATCCTGCTATTGGTTTGATACCATGATATATATTTTTTTTGTTAAATATATTTTATTGATTTTTTACAGAGAGGAAGGGAGAGGGATAGAGAGTCAGAAACATTGATGAGAGAGAAACATCGATCGGCTGCCTCCTGCACACCCCTTACTGGGAATGTGCCCACAACCAAGGTACATGACCTTGACTGGAATCAAACCTGGGACCCTTCAGTCCGCAGGCCAACGCTCTATCCACTGAGCCAAACTGGTTAGGGCGATATTTTTGTTCTTTAAAAAAGTCATTCAATAATTTGTTAAAGAAAAACCATCCTTTTTTTGTTTTTACAGATATGTTCATGAATATAACCAGTCTTGATTATTACCCTTGGACCCCATCATGAGGGATCATACTAGTGACTACTAGGAGGGACAAAAAGGGCCTAAACAATTGAGGTAACAATTATGGATCTTCTGGTAGTTTTTCTTTCTCCATTTTAAGTAATAACTCAGATTTCTTAAAGTAAGTAGAGCCATCAAAAGGCAAGATCTCTGACATAGTTTAGGAGTGTTTTGTACAACTATGACATTCCAGCTATAAATGTAGACTTTGATACCTTTTGCTTAAGACATATAGTTGGAAAATATATTTCTGAAAAACTATGGCAATTCCTTTCCTTAAGAGATTTTTGAATGAACTGTTTTTATTGATATAGCATATTATCTCAGTTCTATATTGCTGGTTAACAAGTCATCCTAAAACTTCATGATTTAAATCACAACAGTTTATTATTTCTAAGATCCTGAGGGTTGACTGATTCTTCTACTGGTCTGGTTTGATCATATTTATGTGGGTACATTCTGCTGGTAGGAAACATAAGGATGGGCTCAGTTGTGATAGGTGGAATTGCTGGACCAATATCTCCATGTGATATTCTATCCAGGGCTCCATCAAGGAAGCATTGGAAGAGGGCAAATTTCAATGGATAAGCTCTTATTGGACCTCTGCTAGCATCATGTTTGCTGACATCCCATTGGCCAAGCCAGCTGGGAGGGGAACATGGATACTGGGAGACTTGCTTTAACCAGACACTCACATTCCACAAAGAGAGGAACAGAGGTACATTGGCAGTCACTGGCCCATAACAATTATGCAGTCCTGCCAGGCACATGTTTTGTCAAGTTCCACAACTCTAAGATAAGGAGCTGTTCCCTGATAGAGACCAGTCCTATTTATCAGCACCCTAATCCTTTCTTTTCCTCATTTCCATCTTGGATTTTTAGTCATTTTAATATGACATGAATTTGCCTGAATATGACATGAGTTTGGGAGTGCTTCTTTGGAGCACTCACTATTGTTCTGTCTGTAGATATCCCTTCCACCTCATCCTTCCTCTTCCTCCTTTCAATTATACAAACATTAGATCTCTTCATGAAGTCCCACATGTCTCTTGCATTTTCATTTCCTTTTTAAGAATTGTGCATTCCATGGGAGCATTGCTAACAATAATAGAGCTGGAGCAAACACACTCAGGTGAGCTGAGAAATAGCAGAATGTCCATCACTTGTTCCAGGTGAATTTGTAGGCTTCTTGGACCATTTGGTCAGAGGATAATAGGGTGTATTTACTGTTGGGTGCAGCTAATGACATTCTGTGGCTGAAAAGAGAGAAATTAGGTGGATATCAAACTAAAAGAAAGGCCCTTTACTGAGGAAAAAAGGATGGGATTAAAAGAAGGGCGCAGAGTGCATTTGGAGAGAGAGGCACAGTGCACTGAAAATGGGTTAAGAGAAATACTAACACTTCTCCTCTTTTTAACCCAGCATCCTTGGACCACACAGTTTCTCCAGACATTCTTGTTTAACACGGTATTTTATCATCCTGTTCTTATCACTACTCAACTAGAAAAAGAAGGAAGAAACGATGACCAAGAAATAATGCATATGTGGCACTTATATTCTCTCTCACCCACTTTATGAGGACAGGAAAACTTAATTTAGGATAGGGAAACTTTCATAGGATTTCCCACTTCTGGGATGCTGTAAACACATGCCCCAAGAACGTGCTGGATTTGCTGCACAGTCTCTGGCCCCTACTCTGTGTAACTGAAATGAGGATTTTAGTTGGTAAGGGAGTGGAGTGTGCTATCAGCCAGCCATTGATACTTTCCAAATAGCCACTCTCAGCTTATGAAAAGATGATAAGGCAAATCACTACATTGTAGGAGCCAAACCTGGAAGGAGGGTAAATTGGTTCTCCCCTTCACTTGAACGGATATAAAGAAGTTCTCCTGCATTCACCCCAGAAATAAGACTTTCTTAGCAGAAAGAAGATAGTCAAGTGCAATGCTTTAGAACAAATAACATAGATTATGAGCATTAAACAAAAATCAAACAAACAAAACAAAAAAACACCTTTGAAATATGATACAGCCAAAAAGGCACTATACTTAAGCCCAAAAATCTATCCCAGATATGTCACTTACTATTTTTGTGACCGCTGGCAAAATATTTAAACACATTCAGCCTCCAACTTTAAAACAGAGGGGGAGATGCCTGCAAACTCTACCTCATTACTATTTTGTTAGGAGGATAAAATGAGATAATGCACATGAAGCACTTTGGAAAGCCTTGAGCACTGTGCTGATGTAAGACATTATTTTTGTACTGATACCTATTATGGGAAAACTAAAAGATTAATTCAAGACCATGCCGCATGGTTATGAAAAACTCTGTACTTTACAATATTCAGTTATTTTTAAAGATCCCCATTACCATAGGCATAAACATTTAATCAGCCACTGGAAGAAAAATAAAACACATCCCCAAAGAGCTTTGCCTAAGAAAAGCTGATAAACAGAATCATGCCATGTTTGCTTCCTAATCTTCCTTCAGTATCTTCCCACCCTTCCTGCTGCATACTTTGCATATTTAGAGTTCTAAGCCATTGAAGGAGGTTTTCTTTGAATGGCAATGATGCAACAGAAACAGATGCCATTATCATGGCTGGTAAAAATGTAGCTCCAGGGGCAGTATCTGCAGTCAGATATGTCGCTACCCCAGGAAAGCTTGGTTTGCTCTGGTACAGAGAAGCATGCTGAATCTGCATGTGAATAAATAACATTCTCTCCCTTAGGACTTCATCACTTCTGCTGATGCACCTCGCTGCTTTAATCATTCCGATAGAATCTTTAAAATGGGAGAAAATAGGAAATCATTGGTACAAGGACTGGTCAATCATTGGTATGTAAAGGCTACCATAAACGAGACATACATAATTTTGTAGCTATTTCACATTATTGTTAATGTAGGCATGAAACAGAGACACACATTTCCCCGCTTACTTAGCAATGTCCTATTTTCCTTAGCTATTCTTGAAGACTGAATAAGGACACCTTTTTACAGCATTCTCCTTCCTGATTCTAAAAATAGTGAGCAAAAGTAATGTGATTGTGATAACATAAAAATAGCTACCATTTATTGAGCGTCTATTCTGGACCAGGCAGTTGATATACATTGTCTTATTACATTATCACTCTGTGGGGGCATTCCAGTTAGATTTCATAAATTTCATTTATAGGTAAGAAAATTATGGAAGGTTAAATAATTTGATCAGGTAACAAAACTAGTAAGTGGCAAAGTGGTCAAAAGTGAGCCTATGGAATGATTCTCTCCATTTGTTAGTTACAGGGCATTTGGAAGATGGGAATACTGCTTTCTTTAATTTTCTTAATAACTGAAGAATAACCAGAAAATGTTTTGTTATAGTCACTGAGAATATATTTTCATAATGTCCACTTTTCTGCCTTTTTATGTAGTGGATACAGCCAGTTTAAAACCTCTGAAAATAAAAAAACAGACTGAGAGAAAGGGGAGGAAGGACAGGAAAGAGGGAAAAAAGAAAGGGAAAAAAGAAACCTAAACATAATTGATTTTCTTTTGTTATTCCGGAGCACCAAATTATTATTTTATGAATGGATTCGAGCTGTAATTGAGTAAGATGCAGAACACTGAGGTGATCATATTGTGAAACATTGTTTTACTAGTCAGGACTCTTTCAGTTGCAAGAGAAGTAAAACTCAAATAAAACCAGCTGGTAAAAAGAGAGAGAGAGAGAGAGGAAATTTGTCTGTCTGGCTCCTGTAATTGAGATGTCTTTGGAAAAAGGCTAGTTTTTTTGGATATAACAAGATCTGAAAGTTCAAATGGTACTTTCTTTCTCTTCACCCCTTAGTTTTGCTTTCTTCAGTAATATCTTAATTCTTGGGCTTTCTCTTCCATGTATCAGAGAATATGGCCACCTGTATCTCCAACCTTAGATCCTTCCTATAAGTAGCATTCCAGAGGAAAGGCCACACCCCTCATCCCACCATGTCCAGATCAGTCCAACAAGTTGATGTGATCTTTACTCGAGTTATATAGCCACAATTGGACCAATCTCTCTGTCTAGGAGGAGAGAATACTTTAGTTAACCAGCTCATGTCATCTGTCTACCCCTTGTGAGAAAATGACAGCAAGGTTGACATTCTCGTGCTCTTCTCCAAAAGAAGGGATATATGTCAAGAAAAAAGAAAAAGCAGATACCTATTGCAATTACATAAGTGTTTTCACTTTCTAATAGCTTTTCATGATATTTGCCTCTTTAATCCCCAAAGCAGACAGTAGGAAAAGTAAAAACATATTGAAGAATAGCTTCTGCTAGTTATGTTGAGATTAGTCAAGGCTCTGATGGCTCCTTCCCTTGCCACGTTCCCGAGCAAACTGTGGGATCTTTGGTTCTATTAACATGAGGACTAAGTCCCTCCTCTTTGCTTGTCCTTGCTTCTTTGCTTGGATGAGCCACTAGCTAATTGACCAGTAGTTTTCTCATCTGTTTAAAATGTGCAAAGAAAAGAAATGAACCTGGAAACAAAGCAGTCATCAATATGCATAAAAACTATATTTACCACACTAAAAACTTGGATGAAAGGTTTGACAAAGAAATGTAATGCTCTTTCTAGTTGTCAGGAAACTTTGTTTTTCAAATACAATTCTGGAAATTGGTACATTTTAATGACTTATGGGCACTAAGATATTCGTATTTTATAGGGAGCCATGAAATGTGTCCCCTACTCAGTCACTCTCAGCAGAAAACAGAGATATACAAAATGACCTTAAAGATGGAAGATATGAATATAACAGGATTGGCTATTATATATTAAAAGATTCTTCTCTATTTAAAAGAGGACTATGTCAGAAAACAACTGGTCAGCTATGGAAGCAACATTAGAAAAGAAAACTTGAGCATTATTCATCTAAAAAGTCTCTGAGTAAGAGCCATTCTTGAAAAAATAAGCTGACTTATAGGATTTTCAATTGTTAAGATAATATTCATATTGTAAAAGAATTATCAGTTTCAGTCAGATAAACCATTCATTATGTACATATTTACTTATCACCTAATCTGTGCCCAATATTTTTTAAGACATTTAGGATGTGTCTGTGAACAAAACACACAAAGATCCCTGCCCAATGTCACAGCTAGACAACAGCATTAAACATAATTAAGTAAATCATATATATGTTAGAAACAAAATAAGTGCTATGAAAAGAAAAACATAAAACAAGATATAAGGATTGGGAGGGCTCTAGGGGAAAGGTAGTGTGGTTTTCATTTGAATGGTCCAGGAGTCCTTATTGAGAAGTGATATTTGAGCTATGACCTGAGTTGGTAAAGGAGTTTGCAAATGGATATCTAGCTGAGATCATTGCATGCAGAGGGAGCAGCTAGAGCAACTGCCCCAAAATAGAAACATTCCTGGCACACTGATGAATTTCAAGGAAGCCAGGATGGCAGGCGGTAAGCGAAGACAGGGAAAGTAAAAAGAGGTAAAGACAAATGGAGCAATTCAAGCATAAGATGAGGTGGCAGGGTCTGAGGTGGTAGTAATGAAGGTAGTAAGAAGTCATATATTGGATATATTTTGAAAACTTCTTGAAAGATTGGGTGTGGAGTGTGAGAAAGACAGCTGTCAAGATCCACTGCAAGACCTTGGAGCTGAACAACTGAATTCAAACCCTGGTTCCACCTATTCCTAGCCAGATCACTTTTGGTCATTTACTTTACCTCTCAGTTTCTTCCTCTGTAAAATGGACTCAAAAGGTACCAGTCATGAGGATGGTTATGCGACTATTAAGTGAGCTACTGTTTGCAAAGCATCTGGTACAGTAAAACCTCTATATAACAGACTAATTCAGGTGAGGGGGCTTGTCGGTTAAAGCCAAAAGTCCATTATACATATAATAAAATAGGTTTTCCGAATGCCTGTGTTAAAAAAAAATGACAAATTTGTTAGTTTACCTGTTTTTACTTATGTAGATCTGTGTAATTAAAATTAAATCTGTATGAAACATTCAATTTCACAGAAAAGTTTTCTATATGTATTACTGTGATGTTAAATTTATAATGACTAAGTCTAGTAAATGCATGCATTCACCTCCATCAAGAGTAAACAAATGCACACAGCTGGGGCATGGCTTAGTGCATGTTGGAACATCAGCCAGCACATGTTAAAACTGCTGCAGACAATCACGCCAAGCAACAACAGAACCAATTACTGTATGCTATGTGGTGTGATCACATGCTAATCATTTGCCAAACATTTGTTTATGAGCGGTGACTCTTGGATTTAAATATGTGGGCTATAGTTGTAGATATGTAATATTTATTTCTGTTGGCAAAAGTACTCCAGATTTTTCCCAACATATGGCCTATTCGATAACAGTTAATTAATAAAAAAAATAACCTGTTAATGTAATCATAAGCAAATCTTGGTTTAAAGAATTTTAAAATTAACAGATTGTTCATTTTCACATATGACATACTGACCAGAAATTTAGTTAAATCAAGGTCCATAAAATCAAGGGCTTAACTGTACATGGTAGACACCAAACAAGTGGTCATTAGAAGCTACTTCGCTTTTGTGATTCCCTGCTCATCAAGCCAACTTCAGGCTATGATTTAGTCACCTATCATGTTTACTTCTAGAAGAAGACTGCCTCAGCCAAAAAGCACAAGAATCTGGTAATCTGGTCCACTTGGCAGTTGTAGTTTTCGCTATAAACACACTGTCACTTCAGTTTTGTGCTGGAGTCTCTCTGAGCCCTCATACTGTCAGTACAACCCTGAGAGAGCCAGCAGTTCTGAGTGGTTTGAGGAGCTGAGCCAGTGGGCCCATGCCTGTCCTGTAGAGCATTCCCCCAAACTCTGCCACTTCTGAAGTCCTCTGAGTGGATAGTCAGTCTCTCCTGAAATGTCTTGATTTTACCAAATGTTTTTCCTTAAGCAAACTACATTAAACATCTAAAATTGGGGTTAACTTAGCCATCTTGGGGAGTTTAGCTACTATATTACTTTAATTCCAATAAACTAGATTTAGAACACCGATCATGCTCTGTAGTGTAAACATCTGTGAAAATTATTTTTTTCAAGAACATTTATTATATCAAAAAAGAGCACTTTGGATTATGATAGATTAAACCATAAGAACATCTACTATTTTTTTGAACAGCTACCAGGTAACAAGCATTGCATTCGACATTCTTCATTGAGTAATCTCATTTAGCCCTCGGCACAATCATTCAAGGCGCTGTGAGCTGAGCTGGGCAGGTGAGGAACCTAGAATCCTGAAGAGTCTAGACCCCAGTGTCTGCACATAAGCAGCAAAAACACATAAGCCAGATTTCTCTCCTGCCTTAGTTTATGCTTTGTTGCTGTTTCCATTTGGGTTTTGTTTTGTTTTGTTTTGTTTTGGTGGAAAGGAGAGGAAGTTGTTTCAGTGTATTTTACTTTGGTTTGACTATTTTTCAATATCATGCAAATGATGACTCTTCTTTACTTTTTAACTTTTTTAAAAAAAATGTTTTGTTTATTGATCCACTTTTCATCCTCAACCAGAATGCCAGGCACTGGAAATGGGAAGGACACCACAATTCTCAAAATATGATCTGCAGAGCTACCCTGAAAATGGGATCCTGGCCAAGTAAAGTCTTAAAGAAAATATTTTAATTGTGATTAATCCAGTAGATGATAAAATTATTTCACCACACAACCCTTTTATTGGAAAACTAGAGGTCCGGTGCATGGATTCATGCACCAGTGGGGACCCCTCGGGGGGGATGCCAGACTGCCAGTTTTGGTCCGATCCCCATAGACCAGGCTTAGGCTTAGATTTTTATATATATAGATAACTATTAACATTTGAGATTAGTTCTGAGGGACAAACTTTGGGAATGAGGCTGTGGAGATTAGGGACGAGAAAATCATTAGCTTGCCTTCTCTTTAGAAGGCTCAGGAAAGAGAAGTTAAAGGTTTTCCCATGAAAATAAGGTTATTGGAGTAGTGAAGAAACAGGAAGAATTTTCTCGTTATTCGATTGGAGCTGCTGAAAATCTCTGCAATCCAAGGCAGAAAACGAATGATCTTGGGTATGTCAGGACGACAAATGAAGCAGTAAATTTAGATTTGAATTGAAAAGCTGCTCACTCGTGCAGAATACAGAGCAGCTTTAAGAATGTGCCTTGAAATCTTGACACATCTCGATCCCAGCAGGGTGACAAGGCCTGGGGGAAGCCAAGCCTTTGCCTCCTGCCTCTCACCTCAGTCCAACCTACATGCATTCCCCAGCCCCAGTAGCAGCACATTTCTTGTCCTGGAAATAAACTAACGCAGGAAAGGGTAGTAAGCCTCCCTCCTTGTTGCCCATCTTCAGGAAGAGCTTGAAATGATCCTATCTAATAATAGACAAACATGGTAATTGACCGTACCTTCGCTAGGCCTCCCATTGGCTAATCAGCGAGGTATGCAAATTAACCACCAACAAAGATGGCGGTTAATTTGCATACGTAGGCGCGAAGCGACGGTGCGAAGACTGAAGTCGGCTCCGGCCAGAGCAGGGAAGACTGAAGGCGGCTCCAGCTGGAGCGAAGGCCTGGGTCCCGGGTGCTGGAGGAAAACTGGTGCAGGCAGCCAGGGGAAGGGAAGGCCTATTGCATGAATCTTTTCGTGCAACAGGCCTCTAGTTTTTAATAAAAAGGAAGCCAACATTCTGTACCGCTTCTCACCAACCCTGACCAAGGGCAGAAATCTGGACATGACACTGGGTGGAGGGTCACTGCCTGTGATCTCCCCTCAAGTCCCCCCAGAGTTAAGGTCTAGCCAGCCACTGATGAAACCAAACCATACTTTGCTACTGGTAGTCCTCATTCCCTAGTGTTGGAATTAAATTATTGATTTAATTAATTTAATATGGTTAAATTAGTTAATATCTAGGAGGGTTTTTAGGGGGACTTTGAAAGGAACACCCATCATTATTTTTATTTTGTTGAATGCCCAACATGTGAAACATATCAAATTACCTAAACTAGGACAATTAAATTTTCTAAACAGTTAAACATTGATTAAAGCCTTAACTAAAATCTCTTAAATGATTTAAACAATAATTTTAAATTTACTATGACCAATTCTTTTGGCTATTTTTATTTATTTTATATTTTTAAGTTTTAAAATTCTTTTAAATTACAGTTTATATTCAATAGTATTTTGTATTAGTTTCAGGTGTACAGCATAGTGGTTAGACAGTCATATACTTTACAGAGTGTTCCCCCTGATATTTCCAGTACCCACCTGGCACTGTGCATAGTTATTACAATACTAGAGGCCCAGTGCATGAACCTGCCTGCCTGGTCACCCCTAACTGCCCCCTCCCCCACTGGCCTGGTCACCCCTTACTGCCCCCCTGCTGGCCTGGTCGCCCCTAACTGCCCCCCTGCCAGCCTGGTCACCCCCATTGGCCCCCTGTCAGCCTAGTTGCCCCTCACTGCCCCCTGCTGCCAGCCTAATCACCCCCCACTGCCCTCCCTGCCAGCCTGGTTGCCCCATACTGCACCGCCCCGCTGGCCTGGTCACCCCTAACTGCCCCCCCCCCGCTGGTCTGATTGCCCCTCACTGCCTCTGCATGCCGGCCTGATCACCCCTAACTGCCCTCTGCTGACAGCCAGGTAACCCCCAATTGCCCCCTCCCTGCCAGCCTGGTCGCTCCTAACTGCCCCCTCCCACACCAGCCTGGTCACCCCTTACTCCCCCCTGCTGGCCTGGTCACCCGCAACTGCCCCTCTCTGCTGGCCTGGTAGCCCTTAACTGCCCCCCTGCCAGCCTGGTTGCCCCCATTGCCGCCCCATTATCCTAGTTTCCCCTCACTGCCCCCCCCGCCAGCCTAATCGCCCCCAACTGCCCCTCCTGCTGTCCTGGTTGCCCCCAACTGTCCCCCCTGCCAGCCAGGTCACCCCTCATGGCCTCCTGCCAGCCTGGTCACCCCATGCAGCCTGCTGCTCAGTCGTTTGGTCATCCCTCACTAACCCTCCTGCCTGCCTGGTCATAGGCAGCCATCTTGTGAGGGCATGAGGGTTAACTTGCATATTACCTCTTTATTATATAGGACTAGAGGCCCTTTGCATGAAAATTCATGCACTAGAGGGAGGGTCCCTCAGCCCGGACTGCCCCCCCTCACAGTCTGGGAGCCCTCAGGGGCGGGAGGCGACCTGGCGATCAGGGGAAGGTGACGCCCCCATCACACCTCTGCTCTGCCACTGCCTGCAATGCAAGCCTCGGCCGGCCCTGGTTACCTGAGCCTCGGGCCGGCCCTGGGCGGCTGGGGGGCTGCGGGGACTGAGGGTCTCCAGTGGCAGGCACACAGAGCAGCCAGGCCCACCTGAGTCCACTCGCCTGCCACCCCGGCAGGGCTGAGGGGACTGGGCACTGCCATCTGTGGCTGTGGGCACTGCCATCTTTGAGGGCATGACAGTCAATTAGCATATTCCCTCCTTATTGGCTGTGGGCACCACCATCTTTGAGGGCGGGGCAGTCAGTTAGCATATTCCCTCCTTATTGGCTGTGGGTGTTGCCATCTTTGTGACAGTCTGAGGGTCAATTAGCATATTTCCTCCTTATTGGCTATGGTCGCTGCCATCTTTGCAATGGCGTGAGGGTCAATTAGCATATTCCCTCCTTATTGGCTGTGGGCACCGCCATCTTTGTGACAGTCTGAGGGTCAATTAGCATATTCCCTCTTTATTAGATAGGATTATTGATCTATTTTCCATGCTGTACTCTACATCCTCATGACTATTTTGTAACTACCAATCTTCCTTCTCAATCCCTTCA
Organism: Myotis brandtii; assembly: GCF_000412655.1. Lineage (NCBI taxonomy): Eukaryota > Metazoa > Chordata > Mammalia > Chiroptera > Vespertilionidae > Myotis > Myotis brandtii. The sequence continues at coordinate 1,432,321 of NW_005367989.1, forward strand.
CCTAGTCTTTTGACTGTTTTTAAATACAAATAACTCCAATCATATATTTATATAATTTGTATTATTTTGAACAGCAGGAACAGGAATGTGGATCCACAGGCAAGCCACTTAGTAATATATGTCCTAAAAGGCAGCAGCAGCTCATCTCCTCTGAGTAGTTCCTGAGGGAACTTCATTCCCTGAATGGAATACTTTTTCCTTCCATATTAAGGAGCACTTAGTCCTTTGGCAAATCTTAGCCATTTAGTATTTCCTTGCCTAAGTACTAGGATAAGCCTCTCTCCTTCTCTGAGGTGTCCTTTGTTGTTCAGTGCCATCCAAGTATCTCCTGGAGCAAATAACCTGGAAATATTGATATTACTCATTATTATTGTCATTAGCTTATCAAGTACATATCACAAATTAAGCGCTGTGGTTACACATCATCTCTTTTAATCCTAACAATAGTGTCATTTTTATTTCATTTTCCAGATGTGAAAACACAAATGTAGGGAGTTGAATTAACCCAGCTTGGAGGTGGCAGTTCAGGAATTAGAACTCACAGTTCCACCCTCAAGTCTGTATTCTTACCACTCACTCTGCTTCCTTGTTCCTTTTCATCTTTGCTCATATCTAATTTTACATTTACAGAACATGCCCCCAAAACAGTTTTCATATTCCATTAGCTTAATCATTGTACAATTCAATTTAGATACCATCCTAGCAACCACCATCATTCCTTACTTTTAAATTCTAATTGACAGTAACCTAGAAACTACTTGCTCTTTCCAAACTATGCCCATTAAGTTTATATAACATCAAACACTCAACTTCTCCTATTGTTCACCTGCAGCTTCCCTTCGGGCCTCTTCTCAGTGAAATCAATTACAGCCTCATGTTCTTGCCTTTCACGTGTTGTCAAATCCTTTCTCAGACCACACGCTTAGGCTAATTGTGTGAATTCCATTCCTCTGAGTTACTGGGTTTGAAAGGTCGCTAAGCTCTGTCACCACCTGGCCACCAACACATACATAATCTTCCTAAAATGATATCTTGACCTCATTTTGAATGAACCCTTTTGTGCTACTCTGCTGTTATTTCTTCTTCTCTCAGCTCCAATTTTCTCTTTCACCAACAACTTCCTGTTAAGATGTAGCAACAATGCTAAATTGTCCAGAATATGTGAGATGAAAAATAGTAAAGTTGAAACTTAAAACTATATAAATCAAAATCTTGGAATACAGAGATATGTGTTAATGCACAAAAGGTGGGATGGAAAAGCAAGCATACAGCAGAAAGCAATATGTATAATATATAACTTGCATTCTCTTGGACCAAGTTGCTCAACATTTTGAAATTGTTTCTGTATAGACGTTCAATGGACTTTCAGAATAGATACCATTAAGAGTCTTTTGTATCTTGACTCTGTTTCTCTCCATCTTATTCCCTAATGTATGCTTTAAATCCTCGTATATAGCATCAGTATTGACTGCCATGATTATGAATATCAAAAAATAATGAAATATCAAAGAATGCCTTCTAAGTACATAATGGAATTCAAATGGTCCTCTCAAGACATGCTCAGCACAGATAAGAGATTTCTAAATTGGGAAGAGACCTAGAAGTCTCTTCATTTTTCACCTTAAAAATGTAGGTGTTTGTCAGAAAAAATCAAGTAGTTTTAGTTAATAAGAATATATTCAGTTAATAATAGTAGTTCTGGAATCCCTGAGCTAATCTGGAACCAAATTTGAAACTCCTAGGGTGAGAGTGGAAACATGTGAAAATGCCAGGATCCATTGCATTTCTTACAATACTGGCTCCATCTGGTGGACAAAGTAATAATTTCTAGTTAATAGCGTCCGTGTTTATGATTGATCAACAGTGCTTTCTTTTAAAAACTATATATATAGATATAGATATATATATAGATTCATATCTATATATAGATACATATCTATATCTATATCTATATCTATATATCTATATATCTATAGATAGATAGATAGATAGATACATATCTTTATTGTTGAAAGAATTACAGATATCCTCTTATTTCCCCCATTGGCTCTCTCTCCACCCTGCTCCCGCCCCCTCCTCAGGCCCTCACCACACTTGTCTGTGTCCAGGGGTTATGCATATATGCATATAAATTCTTTGGTTAATCTCTTCCCACCCCTCCTCTCTTCCCTCTAAGATTCATCAGTCTGTTGCATGCTTCCATGTCTCTGGGTCTATTTTGTTCATCAGTTTATTTTGTTCATTAGATTCCAGATATAAGTGAGATCATGAGATACTTGTCTTTCTCTGATAGGCTTATTTCACTTAGCATAATATTCTCTCAGTTCCCCCATGCTGTCTCAATGGGTAAGAGATCCTTCTTTCTTTACAGCTGCATAGTATTCCATGGTGTAAATGCACCACAGCTTTTTTATCCACTCATCTACTGATGGGCATTGGGGCTGTTTCCAGATCTTAGCTATAATAAATAACACTGCTATGAACACAGGGTACATACATTCTTTCTGATTGGTGTTTTGGGATTCTTAGGTTATATTCCTAGAAGTGAGATAAATGGGTAAAATGGCAGTTCCATTTTTAATTTTTTGAGGAAACTCTGTATTGTTTTCCATAGTGGCTGCACCAGTCTGCATTCCCACCAGGAGTGTACTAGGGTTCCCTTTTTTCCACATTCTTGCCAACACTTGTCATTTGTTGATGGTAGTCATTCTGGAGGTGTGAGATGACACCTCAACTATGCTTTCTTGAACTAGAAATATCAAATTGGATCCAAATATTTAAAGATTTTTAAAATATGAATGTAGTCTCAAAAATGTAACCACTTCTACCTATTATTAGCCTCTTCCAAAGAGTATATGAATTTATTAATAAACTGTTCTTTAAACTGGCATTGAAAAAGAGGCAAAAATTTAGTATGGGAAAAGTAAGGTATTTACTCAACTATCGTCTAAGAGAAATTTCTGTTCATCAAAAAAAATACTATGCTGCTGTTGTTTGTTTGTTTGTTTAGAAATAGCAAAAAAATACTTTTTTTAAAAAAAGGCAATATAATTAGTACCAGTTTATTATTTAAAATACATTGCCAATTGAAATGTAAAACACATACATTATATAATGATTGGTGGTTATTGTCTATTCTTTGGATTAAGAAACTAATGCATAATGCGTGGAGTGTTCTATTTGAATCAGGTGAGAAAACCCATTTGGGGTTTATTTAGTTCAAGATTTCTTACCTAGGGTGTGTGAACTTGGAATTTTCAGGCTAAACGTACTGTGTGTGCATATTTGAGAACAAGAAGAGAACGAGAAGCCTCAGCTTTCTTTGGATTCTCAAAGGAATTTCTGGCACCTCAATTGTTTATGAAACCCTGAGTAGTAATTACACAAGTGGGTTCAGTTTACGAAAATTTCCCAAGTTGTGTGCTTAAGATATGTTTTTATATTTTAATTCTAAAACAAACTTTTTAGAAGTATAAGAACCATTGTCTTTGTGTTTCCGAACTTAAATATATAAAACAATCCCTCCCCGTGTGTTATGGTAAATATATGGTAAAGGTTATCAAAACCTTTTACAGTAAATTTCTCTAATGGTAAAGCATGCATAACTTCCCTTGGGCTGTTAAGAAAATTATTATAAAATAAAAATTGTCTGAAATTTGATCCTTGTTTCTGAAATCCACCCAAGCTGCTGCTTCTCACAAATTCTTTCTTCCCAGCTGGCCAAGTGATGTTAGGAATCATTGATGTACTGCCCGGGGAATACAAGTACATATTCATTTTCACTACCCCACAATAAAAAAAGGAGACTTGGGAAAATAAAAGATATGCATACTTCAGATAATATTATAGCACCAAAGTAAAACATGGCTTGCAATGCCTGTGTGCTGGCTGGCTATTTCTTGCCTCTCAGCTCCAGATCCACTTTGTTTTCCTTTGTTTTCCATAGTGGCTGCACCAGTCTGCATTCCCACCAGGAGTGTACTAGGGTTCCCTTTTTTCCACATTCTTGCCAACACTTGTCATTTGTTGATGGTAGTCATTCTGGAGGTGTGAGATGACACCTCAACTATGCTTTCTTGAACTAGAAATATCAAATTGGATCCAAATATTTAAAGATTTTTAAAATATGAATGTAGTCTCAAAAATGTAACCACTTCTACCTATTATTAGCCTCTTCCAAAGAGTATATGAATTTATTAATAAACTGTTCTTTAAACTGGCATTGAAAAAGAGGCAAAAATTTAGTATGGGAAAAGTAAGGTATTTACTCAACTATCGTCTAAGAGAAATTTCTGTTCATCAAAAAAAATACTATGCTGCTGTTGTTTGTTTGTTTGTTTAGAAATAGCAAAAAAATACTTTTTTTAAAAAAAGGCAATATAATTAGTACCAGTTTATTATTTAAAATACATTGCCAATTGAAATGTAAAACACATACATTATATAATGATTGGTGGTTATTGTCTATTCTTTGGATTAAGAAACTAATGCATAATGCGTGGAGTGTTCTATTTGAATCAGGTGAGAAAACCCATTTGGGGTTTATTTAGTTCAAGATTTCTTACCTAGGGTGTGTGAACTTGGAATTTTCAGGCTAAACGTACTGTGTGTGCATATTTGAGAACAAGAAGAGAACGAGAAGCCTCAGCTTTCTTTGGATTCTCAAAGGAATTTCTGGCACCTCAATTGTTTATGAAACCCTGAGTAGTAATTACACAAGTGGGTTCAGTTTACGAAAATTTCCCAAGTTGTGTGCTTAAGATATGTTTTTATATTTTAATTCTAAAACAAACTTTTTAGAAGTATAAGAACCATTGTCTTTGTGTTTCCGAACTTAAATATATAAAACAATCCCTCCCCGTGTGTTATGGTAAATATATGGTAAAGGTTATCAAAACCTTTTACAGTAAATTTCTCTAATGGTAAAGCATGCATAACTTCCCTTGGGCTGTTAAGAAAATTATTATAAAATAAAAATTGTCTGAAATTTGATCCTTGTTTCTGAAATCCACCCAAGCTGCTGCTTCTCACAAATTCTTTCTTCCCAGCTGGCCAAGTGATGTTAGGAATCATTGATGTACTGCCCGGGGAATACAAGTACATATTCATTTTCACTACCCCACAATAAAAAAAGGAGACTTGGGAAAATAAAAGATATGCATACTTCAGATAATATTATAGCACCAAAGTAAAACATGGCTTGCAATGCCTGTGTGCTGGCTGGCTATTTCTTGCCTCTCAGCTCCAGATCCACTTTGTTTTCCTGCTCTATAAAAGCAAATCTAGGGCCCTTTAAATATATTTTCTCTGCCAGTTGACCCTGAAGCTTTGTGAGTAGACGATGCTAGATAGACATTTCAGGAGAAAACAGTTTTGTTTCCTGGTTTCAAGGTGCTCATTTGGCAGGTTCTGACTTCCCCGGCCCCAGGCTCCTACAGTGTGGCAATACCCAGTGTCCGCCGCACCCAATGGTCAGCAGCTTCCTCCAGCAACCCTCCCCTCCCACTAAGTGATTCTGTAGCCAAGGGCCTCCACTCCTGTAGCACTTGTGACATCAGCATCCAGCTCCTGCAGTGGATGGTGGTCAGTGGCACCCCGCAGCCAGCTTCTTCCCCCAGGTCCTCCTGTGGGACAGCTCCCCATGCACAGTTCTCCCTGCCAGGCTCTTTAGCCGTGTGTTGCCAGCAAGTTCTGCCCACATGACACTACAGGGATTTCTTTGCTATCCATGAGCCAGGGCAGTGAACCCTCCCAACAAGGTCTGCATCTGAGCCTGGGCCTTTTTTGGGGGGTGCTCTACCTCAGCCCCAGGGGCACTGGCTGATTCTTACACTGCCATTCCTACATTCTTTAGATTCTTTCCAATTTTTGCTACCAATGGCTTTCAGTCTATCCCCCTGTTAGAATTAATATTATAAATATAAAAGGCTAATATGCAAAGTGTCCCCTCAGGAGTTCAACCAGGAGACCGGGAGTTCGATCGCTCGCTATGATGTGTGCTGACCACCAGGGGGCGGCGCAGAACGAAGGAAGGTCCCAGTAGGCAGCCAGAAGGCCCGATCGGCCCTGATTGCTGTCCAGGCCTAGGGACCTCCCCGTGTATAAATTTCATGCACCAGGCCTCTAGTTTCTTTATATTAAACTTTCACTATTCAACTTACTGTGTGGTTGCTCTTCTCCTTGGACCCAGATTGTTACAGCCTCTTACTCTTCAGTCAGGTAAGATGTGTAAAGGAATCTATTAATATTCAAAAAGAATAATAACTAGATTGCATTGATTCTATAGAACAGTTGATCTGGTTACATACAGTTTTGTGGCTTCCTAACTTTTCTTTGCAAGGATTTTAAATATATGAAGAGTAGAGAGTAACTTTTAATTGACAGGATTTATGCAAACAGTACCAATTTGTATATGTGAAATTCACAGAAACTTGTAAATCAGATATTTGTTCAATGGGACTATTATTTAAAGGTGTAAAGACCACAACTATGGAACATCTTGAGAATTCTTATTTAACCAGTCAAATATGTTTGTTTGTTTGTTTCCCTTAAGGGTCCAGAGACATCTAATCAATAAAGAGGATGGTATGGTTGGATTATTATCATGGGCATTTTCCATTGGTAAACCATTCCTCTCGCCCTGTCCACCTGTTGTTTGTGTGGATTGAACCTAATCGCAAACTTCCATCCTTCTCCACTCCTTCCAAGGCCCATGCTGGGGGTGGGAATATGACCCAGGCCTGGCTGACCAGTTCTTCTACCCTCTGACCATGATGATTGGTTCCAAACAGGCAAGGAACACAATTGAGTGTAAGCCTGAGAACTTTACTGGAATTTTTTAGAAACAGAAGGTCTCTTTCTGCTGTTTGCTGAACTGCTACAATGAAGGCCTGGATTTTTGCCACTGCGTGGGAGAAACCTATCTGATAAAGAGGAAAACACAGAAAGGCAGAACAAAAGATGCAAAAAGAGAGAATGCCCATAACATAATTTGAAGACCTGGATCTGGCCTCTGGCCACAGATATGCGAAGTTTTCAGAAACACAACATAGTAAATGCCCTTACTCAGCGGAGTTCAGCTCTGTCACTTGAGGTCAGAATAGTCCCTGCGGCTGCAGATATTGAGAGTGATTTGTCTAACTGAAGCCCTTAGGTCATAGACAGGTAATTCATCATTCTCTAGGTCCAGGATCGACATTTAGTCCGGTATGTATTAGGCACTTACTGTGTACATGGCATTAGACCGATCAGATCTGAAAAGCCTCTCAGTGATGGTGATGCCATTACTACAGCAGATACTTCTACCTTTTGGTGTTTAGTAACAAAGTTAGCTTGCTCTGGATCAGACAATCTTTCTTAGGATATTTGGAAAAAACACTTGGCAAAATGACCAAATACACCTTTTTATGTTGAGATGTTTGTGTGTGTGTGTGTGTGTGTGTGTGTGTGTGTGTGTGTGTGTGTGTGTGTGTGTTGTTTTTGGGTTGTCTTTTTTGTTTATTTTTTGGGGTGTTTTTTTTTTTTTGCAATTTCTGACATTATTTGTCACTCTTTTAGCAGTTGATGCTGGTAGTAATATCGAGATAGAAATAAACTAAAGCTCTGGCCGGGTAGCTCAGTTGCCTAAAAGTGTCATCTGATATACCAAGGTTTCTGGTGCAATCCACTGTCAGGGTACATACAAGAAACAACCAATAAATGCATAAATAAGTGAAGCAACAAATCGATGTTTCTCTCTTTCTCGCTCTAAAATCAATCAATAAATTTTTAAAAAGTTTAAAAAGAAGTAAACTACAAAAATCCAGCTCTGATGTCAGATAAAAAACAAAAGTGTAGCTGATTACAGACCCAAGCCTTCTGCCCCTCTGTCTCTCCAACAGCAACATTAGCATGCTGCCCACACTGACATGACTCATGTCACCTAATATGATTGATTAAGGGATACAATTTAAAATTTCACCACTGCCTTTGTTTTTTTACTTTTTTTTATTTTCTAGACTGTGACACATGCCCCGGATCCGTGAGAGGTTTGTATAAAATATAAAAGCAAATTTTAAAAGAACTACAATGTGTGACACAGTGACAAAAGCCAGAAAATTGTGCGTTCTGAGGGACGTGCCACTCTTCCTTCGGGTCTCTGCTTGGTTTTCCTCCGCTGGGAGAGTGACAGACCCAATGGCCTGGTGTTTGTCAGTGTATGTCACAACCGTGATATTTAAACATAGGCCTCTTTGTACTTATTTTCTTCCATCCAAAGTCTTTTTGGAAAGGTGCCAAATACACATTTACTCAAATAAAATACAAAAGGTCAAGTTTTCTCCCTTGCCTTCCCTTTCAAAGCAAAATATTTTTCTCTATCTTATTTATGGAAGGGTTAAGTTCATTATTTTTACATGCCATACTATGTTGCTTAGTTACAATCCATTACTAGTGTCAGTTTTTTCTAGTCTGTTTTCAGATGTTGAAACTTTCTTCTAGATGCCTATTTCTATTTGTCAAACTTAATTTTTTTCTCTTGTACTTAAAATTCAAAACCAAACTCAAAGGGGGAATAAATGGTCATAGAAGGGACTTGACTTAGGGTGGTAAACACAATACACTATACAGATGATGTATCAGAATTGTATACCTGAAATCTATACAATTTTATTAACTGATGTCACCCCAATAAATTCAATTTAGAAAAAAGAAAGAAAATCTCAATGGCAATATTTTTCAAAACTATATAATACTTTCTTTTTTATTTTGCTATAATTGTTTTTTTGAAAGGGAAATATACTTAGAGTAGTGGTTATAAGGCAGTCTTGGAGTAAATTAAGGCTACTTGTTATATAATCTCATCTAAATTTATCATTTTAAGGAAATTTATAAAATATAGTAATATAAAATTATTTTAGAATACTGCTGGTTTGTGTTACAATGCACTGTATATAAACAGTAATCAGCTATAAGAAGTACAGTTTCTAACTGATCTAATAATAAAACAACATATTTTGAGTTTTATTCATCGGCACTTTGTCCTAAATGTTAACATTTTTCTTTTTCTTGAAAGAAACATTAATCATTACAAAACTAAAATCTGTGTTTCAAATAATATAAAATAAAATAACTTAATACCAATCACTCAAAAGTGAACAGAATAAATTTAACCTGTTCTCATTCCCTTGTTTCATCAAAATAAAGACAGTTAAGGCCACTTTTGTTAAAGACATCAGGATTTCTGTAATTCCTAAGGCTATAATATTGAATCAATGACTTCTTCCCTCTAGAAGACTGTAAAAGGAGAATTCAAGCAATATTTTTCAACTACTGAAAGTTTAAATGTTTATAAATAGTTAAAAAGTAAATATCTAACAAAATTGAGTATGTTTGTTCTACAGGTAGTTCACATTATTATTTAGATCATGTTAATTTTAATCCACATGTTTTCTATTGCCAAAAGGATTTGCAAGAATTCACAATCAAATATATGCCATTAAAATTGTCAGGATAAAACATCATAATCCAAGTAAAGAGATAATAAAATAGTTATACCAGAAAAAAGGATTAAAAACAGCTAGTATAAATTTTGCCAGGCAAGACAAGAAAACAAAGCATAATATATTATATAATCATCATCCAACAAAAGAAGTGTAATCACTCAAAAGAGACATTTTCCAAACAATAATCTTCGAAGATTTTTTAAAAAATTCTATACAAAAAATTTAAGTATATTAAAATCTATAAAATTTTGCAAAAATCTATCACATAATCAGCTCTTATTAACTATCAATAGCCAAGGGATAAGTGTTTAGCATTCCTCTTATAAAAAAATGTTCTTGATGAACTAAAGTATATTTTGTAAATAAAGTACTTCAGTTGGTACTAGGTCACACACAGAAAAGATCAAGGATAAAATGGCTTGTAATTCAGTGGTTTTCAAACTCTTCAATGTGGAGCCCTGGAAATTCTATGCTGAGGCCTCCAGGCTGAGCAGGTTGTGATCTTTGGAACTCCCCATTCTCAACAGCTTCCCTCTTTTCAACAGAGGCACTTCCACTTTCATACATTTTAGGCTTCTGCATGAGATTTAAGGCAGTTTCCAAGCTAAATCAGGAACATAAAAAATGGTTATTTTAGGCCATTCAGATTCAATTTCAGGTAGTGTTTATGCAACATGGTTTTTCAACATCACTTAATAATTCTTAAGAGAATCCATTATTGTGTCTATTTTACTGACAAGAGGAAATCAAGGTTTAAAAAAGCACTTTATGAGTAGAGAAGAGGTCATGTTCCTGAAAGGCCAGGTAACTGGGATTTTGAAATCATCAAGGACTGTGTACTGGAGAGTGACAGTGAACCAGGAACTAGAGTCTTTAAGAAAGGAGGAGAGTGACCCAGAAGTTGGTAAATGATTGCAGCAACGAGTAGATAGTAAAATATGATGGGAAATTCAGTACTGGAGATTTCTAGGAAGAGAAAGAGCTAAGAATCTGAAAGCAGCAACGGAGGAGCATGAAGGGTTTCTATTCTTCTTTCCAGACCAAGGCCCTGAGGGATAAAACATCCTCAGGGAAGAACCAGGTGTCAGAACAAGATTACAGGAACATTTAGAAAATAGGGTGGGGACATGAATTTATATAGATGACGAGTGAAGAAGAGCTGCAGGGGGATGGTGGAAGGGTTTTAGATACTGAGGAGAGGTAGGAGAAGAAGTCAGACAAGAGAGGTGCAGGGCCATAGGAGCTTCTGGTGGTAATTGGCATATATAGGAATATGGGCCACAGTAAAGATTTTTCTTGATGAGCTCATTCAAGTTGTGAGTATTGAGGAGTGGAAGACAAGGGTCTTTAAGGAAGGAGAAGGACTGGAGAATCGTGGACATTCACTGTCCCAAACCATCTCTCCTGCTCACAGAACAGGACACAGACACTATCTAAATTCAAGAGGACCAGGAAACAAAGGGGGGAAACTGAATATTTGCTAAGCATGGCAACATAAACCATGGAGTTGTCATACGGAGCTGAAATCGGCCTCTCTGGAATGACTCCACAGCAGTCCTTGCTCTGCATCTTTGAGTAACACATTGCCACTTCATCCCGCCGTCCATAAGAGGAAAGTAAGTAATTCTCTCTAAATTCCTTTCACCATTTCTGGCATGAGAAAATTAGTAACACATTCATCAACCCGTCCTTCCTCCTCAAGACTCTGCAATTTGTCAATGACCATTTTAAAGCTTCCAATGGGATCAAAGTCCTTGGTGAAGCAGTGGCCCTAGATCTAAGTATAAATTCCTCAATGCAGTCTAATTTCTTTAAAATTTTGCCACATCATTCTGTGCGCTGACATTAAGTTTGCAGTCAGCCAAATCATGGGCTACTTTTTACACAGTCTGCAGGAAAGCAAAAAAAAGTCTTGGTGTTTTATCAAGGATTAGAAATTGACTAATAAAATTTATCAATGTGTTATCTAAATAATTCACTTCTAATAATAAATATTTTTGTTTGTTCTGTAAGAGAAGTTGAAAATAAGTATAGCAGAGCAATGGCTATATAAAGTAAGTTATAATTTATAGTTCTTAAAAATATCAGTTACTTAAGCATTGGCCTGTGTTTTTGGTGTTTATTTTACTGTGTTTTGTTTTAAGTAAAACGCCTTTATGGAACTACTGAGACTTTCCAAGCACAATGGTTAATCAAGAAAATGGAAATCAAGTCACTGGGATTTCCAGTGGCTTTTATTCTCAAGATTGTGTCTCGGGTTTTCTCTTGATCTTAGTGACAGTTATGATTTTACTTCCTGTCCCTTTGTATACTCTTTTGCCACATCAAAATTTACCGTCTCATTTTCTAGATCAAAAAATACTTATGAGAAAGGCACTTTGTAACTATGAAAAATAAACTCGACAAATAAAGTTTTCCCTAGACAATAAAGTTTCTTACTTCTTTTCTGGTCTTCAAAGACCTTACATACATAGAGAGAGAAAAAGAAAGAGAAGGAGGGGGAGAATTAATAACCAAGACAAGCATCAAAAGAAAGACAAGCATCAGCAGAGGTAACTAACAGAATCAGAATTTACATTGACTATAATCACAGAAAAGAATATATGGAAGGAGAGAGCTTCAACTTTGTTGAAAAGTACATTACTTGGAAAACAATACTGATTGGGACAAGGCATTCCATATTTTTCCACATTTGGGGTATGGTATGAACAATGATAAAGTGGTAATGAGAGGAAGTCACATAACTAAAGAGATAATGAGTAGAGAAATTTCACTCAAAACCCAGAATTTGTGCTAAGAGTAGCAGCAGATTTACAAAGATGTTAGTCATGTTATGCTGGCAAGAGTTTGGACTTGGTGTTGAAGAGCCACTAAAGACTTCTGTGGAGATGAATGACATGACAAAGGCATTTTTTAAAAATATTTTTATTGATTTCAGAGAGGAAAGGAGAGGGAGAGAGCGAAAGAAACATCAATGATGAGAGAGAATCATCGATCAGCTGCCCTGTGCATGCCCCTCACTGGAGATCAAGCCTGAAACCCATGCGCCCTGAGTGGGAATTGAAGCCTGACCTCCTGGTTCATAGGTCGATGCTCAACCACTGAGCCACACCGGCTGGGTGACAAAGGCATTTTTAATGACAAATATTATAACAGTTTTATCTAAGAATGGTCAGGGTAGAGACACAATGGCAATAGAGAGAGGAATTAGAAACCCAATGCTCTAATCCAGTGTGGTGTGACAAGAGCCTGGACTATGGATGAGAGAATAGTGATGGGAGCAAAAAGAAATGTCAGATATAAGAAAGGCCATAAAGGGAGAAATAAAATTCAAGCACTATTCATTGACTGCAAGTGGGAGAAGAATAGAAAGGCGACTTCTAGTTAATATGGCAGAGTGAGATGCTGAATGAACTAGCCCCTCCCATTTTAACCCTTAAGAAATAGACCATAACCACAAAATGAAATCCATAGCTGAGCCCAACCATAGATCAGAGTAGTAATAGGGAGGTGAATCTGAAAGCTTCACAAAATAATTTGGATGAACATTAAAAGTTGCCCTAGGAAAGTCACTGAAAGCTGAAACTGGACCATAGTGTACAGCCTAGAATCCGGATGGGATTCCCCATGGGTAAAACTGATATGAGAAACCTGCACCCACCAGGTCCTGGGAAGTGTCTAACCAGCTTGCCAACTTCCCAGAGCCATGGGTAGAAAACATTTATCTGTGAAAATTATTAAAAGCAGGCCCATGACACATACATGTGTCATCTGAATTAAAACAATCCACATGGAATAGAAACCCCTTTCTGAGACATTGGCTTAAAAACTGAGACCAGTGAAAATCCTTCAGTCCTCCACCTAATAATAGAGCCTCAAAACACATGAAGCAAAAATGTATAAAATTAGAAGAATAAATAATTCCACCGTTATAAAAGAAGAATTTTACACCTCTGTCTGAACAATTTATTGGAAAACTAGTCTGAAAAAATCAGCAAAGACATGAAAGATCTAAAAAAAAATACACTATCACATTGATCTGATTGATATTTATTCATCATTTCCTTCAGAAAATATCCCCATGAGTGACACAGAACAGTATATACTCTATGACCTGTGTTTTTGGTATTTATTTTGGTGTGTTTTGTTTTACGTAAAATGCCTTATGGAGCTACTGAGACTTCCCTGGCACAATGGTTAAAATGGTCAATTTATATAAAATGCAAACAAATCTGTAGGGACAAAAAAACAACTCAGTGGTTACCTGGGGCAGAAGGAGGGATGAAATGCAAAGGGCATGAGGAGTCTTTTGGAGGTAATAAATTTCTGTCTTTTTGGTGATGGTGGTTTTGTGAATGTATACAACTGTCAAAACTCATCAAGCTATGCTCCTAATGAATGTATTTATTGTACATAAAATAATTCAATAAAATTGATAAGAAAATTAAATAAATTGAATATGTTTAACTTCAAAAGAGCATAAATAGTATGATTCAATTTTTCTAACATTTTAAAAGTTATCTTTCTATTGTGTTATGTATGGGTAGAGTTCCACAGTGACATCCTCAAATTTTATGATGGTAATTCTAGGGAGATGGAAGGTTGGGAGTGAGGGTTTTTTGCTTTTGATTTTGTTTTTACTATATTGTTTATACTTCTTTTTATGATAGTCATATGCAATTTTCACAAAATCAATAAATTAATTTTGAAAGTGAATTGTTAATGAGAAAATGAAAACACCACAGTAAAACACTTCTTTTATAAGGTTGACAGCAAATAGGAGCAAAAAATTATTATATGATTGAGGAGCATGTTAGAAGAGGTGAAGATTTTTCATAAAAGGGAAGAATCTATAAATATGTAATACAGAGTTGTGGAGGAACCCTGTGCTTTTTCCTCACAGATTCCTGAACTCTGTCTTCATGCATAGCAGCTAATCAATCTGTGAAATAAATTCATGTCAACATGCAAATAGGTACAAAGATTTTCCATTAGCCCATGTCAATTTCCTCTTAGCTGAAGCCAAGGAGATCCAATGCCTTCTTCTAAAGAAGGAGTAGTAATATTGCAAGGTAGATCATTTTTGCAGCATTATAAAAAAGGATGTAAAATATGGTGTGCATAGGTACTCAATAGATATAATTTTAATGAATCAGTAAATGAAGACGATAGCTTTCTAGCCTCACTTAATTTATACTCCATCAGTAGTTGCATAATCCACCACAGCATATGTCTGGCCCACCTTCAAGTCCTTTAAACGTGTGGTGATTAGTTACAAGATCAGTTTCTCAAATGACAGGTCCTATATAAAGCACCTCAGTACACTGCAGATGAGACTTTACATGTCAGTGCCTATCATGACACCAATGTACACACTGAGGGATGATACAACTCTATAGCTGTTAAGTTGGAAATCCTGCATAAGATTCTAGCCTTCATTTTGTCCTGAAACTGAATCATAATACCCAAGAGTAGTAACAAGGCTCCCATGAAATACCTTATGAACCAGGAATAGTTTGCCTTTTAAAATATTTCAATCATCCCCTCCTTGGTTTTTATTGTTTTATACATAAAACAAAGATATAAATCAGTGACAGGAAATTTAAAACCTGACATCCAAGAAATTATGAAAGTTCAATGACAATTAAGAGATTATGTTTATAAATAATGCCATAAATATCATCCAGACATTTAAGTAAATGAGGTGGGGGTTTTTTACTGCATTTTTTTCAGTGTTATCTAGGAATTGGTCATTCTTAATTAGCTCCTGTAGGTATGTATTTGGAGGGTTTCCAAAATAATCTTTTTGTAATATTATATTTGGACAAAATTTGAAACAGTTGGTGCTGTTGTCATTAGCAACAACAAAACACATAACTCAAGCAGTATCCATAAGGCAAATCTCACAAAATGTTGGGTCATGACCCATGAATCCTCATTGAAGGTTCAAAGCTGTGAAGACCATAGCCATTTTAGACTATACCATGACTGGTGTAAGGATCTAATAGTGAAATTTCATAGGACACATCTATCTTCAAAGAGGAAAAAAAAATATGGTTCTGAATTGTCATAATATCGAGAGACTTCTTTGGTTGCACATCAGAAGTTTAAAAAAATGCTTGGGTCCACTCCCAGAGGTTCTGATTTAATTGGGATGAGATGTGCCTGAGCATTAAGATGTTTAAAGACTCTCAGATGATTCTAATATGCAGCAGGAATGAGAACTCCCAAGGAAAAGGAAATCCTTCCAGCAAACAGCCTTCAGTTCGAACTGCAGCATCACTCTCCATTACGTCTTCCACCTGCCAGCCTATTCTGCAAACTTTGGACTTGCCAGCCTCCACAATCCCATTGAACCAAGTTCTTAAAATAAATATTCTACATACACACATGCTATTGGTTTTGTGTCTCTGGAGAACTCTGACTAATGCAGTTTGGTGACACAATATTATTTTTCATGTAAGTTAGATACATACATTCCCTGCGTCACTCAGTTAATATGCGATATCAGGCTCTTCTATTCCAGTCTTCTAGTGGGATCATTTTTCAAATTTCAAGTGTAGTAGCTACTTCCCTCTGCTCCTTTTCTCACCATATTTGTCTTTGCCTTGACTTGGTCGACATTTAATTCAGAAGGTCTTCTTATGACACTATGTCCATATTCAGAAAGATTGTGTACTTGTAAAGTTTATTTCCACCAATCAAATCTTATATTACTCTGAATTATCAAATAAATGGCATATGCAATCAATTTGCTGGAGTATATTTATGTTTTCTAACTCCCCAAGTAATCTAATGGTAGTGTTTAAATAAAACAGTACCTTGTGAAAGAAAAAATTACTTCTCATTATTTAAAGTGTCTGGTTGAAAGTGGTTCAGGAGGAACTTTTTACGGCAATACTATTATTTTCAGATTTAGGAAATATTTCCCAAAAGCATATTTTAAAAAGCACCTTCTATAACATTTTTATATGCCTATATCTATGGGAATTTGTAGAACAAAACCATTACCTGATCCATGTAAAGTATTTTTCATTTTAATATGATACTTCCTTTAAAATATAGTTTGCAAAGAATAATGAACTTTCAATAAACAATCTCATGGTTGGAAAATGGGACACTTGCTATTCTGCCAACATTCACAGCAACCAAACCAGCCTTATTCACATTCTACACTAATAGCCAAATGCCCTTCATGAGACAAAATGATTGCTGATAGCAACAGAAATATTTTTAAACCACCCTCTCCTTTTTATTCACATCTGTTTAGTGTTTGAATGAATTTTCATTTTGTTTTAGAAAATGTGCTTAACTGTATATTAAGTAGCTGGGATCTGTGTGTGTGTGAATGAGCGAGGGAACAGCTGACAGAGTATGTCATGAGACTGTAACATAATATGGTCTCAGTGACCCATGGTGGTCTTTGCCTTGGGGGATAAACTGCTATGGAACTTTTTTATTAGTTTCCCAAGCATAGAAAGTACACATATTTGTGTGCCTTATCATTTTCAAATCATGATGTGCTATTCTTAGAAATACATGCTGCCATTAAAAATAGGTACTTAATTCTTAAGTACAACAGTGAAAACTGCCTTTTGACTTTTTTATTATTTGTAAGAACCAAATTTTCTATATGGATAGAATGAAGAAATTGAGAAATAAGCTGCTTTTTACAGTTGTCTTCATGAAGCAGTAACTACAACTGACGTTCAGAAAATGTTAAAGTCTTCATAAAACACAAACATTTAAGAGAAAACCCCTCTATAAATGTAATCCCAAACATTTCTTTCTCTAAAGGAAAAATGATTTATTTCTCTGAAAATCACTTCTCCTTTAAGGAACATGCCTTAAGGCTGGACTTGGAACCCAATCCTACTGCCCTTAGAGACTATATACTTTGCATACAGCAGTTAATAAGGCTTTTGTCCTAGCAGGGAGTCCTTCCGAATCACGAGTTCATCTCACCAGCCAGGTTTGTGCCAGTATCTGCTGCCTTTCTCAAGCAGAAAAGCTCTTATGAACTTGAGCTAGGTCATTAGTCCTCAGAATCTCTGGAAGCTGCGGAGTGCTCAATACCTTTTAAAGAAATTTCCCATAGAGTGTGGCATTTCACAAAGAAAGATTTGGTTATTATCTTTCCTTTGTTTCTTCTTTTTTTCAGGTGAAAAGGAAAAAATGAAGCCAAGAGTGTTTCTCAGTTGTGAGTATCCCAGCTATGAGTTGTCTTTGATTCCGCTTTCCCTCATCACACTCCAAACCCAACCCAAATCTTGTCACCCCTGTCTTCAAAATGTGTCCCAAGGCCAACTAGCTCATCCACCCCCGCCACTGCCACCCGAGCTCAAGAGGCAACTGTCCCTCTTCAGCACAACTGCAACAGCCTCTACTTGGTATTCCTGGGAGCATCCCACCCTACGTCTCTCCAGTATCCACGCAACAACCAGAGAGATCTTCCTAAAGTGAGAATCAGATCATGGGTCTCTTCCGTTTACCAATCCTCATGGCTTCCCATGACCTTCAAGGGTTTTGGTGATGTGGCCCTGCCTATATTTCTTACTTCATCTTCCTCAACTTTTCCCTGATTCACTGCACTTCAGCCAAATTGGCTTTCTTTCTGTCCTTTAAATATGCCAAGGTTTTCTTTTTTACTGACTCAAGGCTTTTGCAGTGACTGCTGCTTCTTTCTGGGTTTCTTTTGCCCCAGATCTCGCCACATTTGCCTCTTTCTGAAGAGTGATGTCTCAACTCAAGTGTTACTTCCTCAGAGAGGCCCTTCCTCCCCACCCAGCAAAGCAGCTTTCCCACCATCCCTGTGTCCTATCATCCTACTTTATCTTCTTCACAGCACGGATACTTGAAACTAGTCTATTTGTTAATTTTTGTGTTTATCACTTCCTTTATATTAGTTATTGTTGCTGCATAATAAATTACCCAAAACTTAGCAACTTAAAACAACTAACGTTTATTATCTCACACAGTTTTTATGAGTTAGGAATTTGAGAATGGTGTTGCTGTGTTGTTCTGACTCAGGGTCTCACGTGAAGATACAGTTAGATATCAGCCTGGACTGTGTCACCCGAAGGCTTGACTGGGGCTGGAAAATCTGATTTCAAAACGGTTGACACACAAGATTGTCAGGTTTTTGTTCGTTACCAGGCAGAGGTTTCAGTTCCTGTACATGAACTTCTCCATAAGGCTGCTGGAGTGAGTGTCCCTACAGTATGGTAGCTGAATTCTACGAGAGTAAGTGATCAAAGAGAGAGCAAGAAAGAAACCACAGTGTGTTCATGACCTAGGATTAGAGGTACACATGGTCATCCAGCAATATCTTATTGATTACACAGGTCACCCCTGTTCCGTGTGAGAAGGGACTGCACAAGGACATGAACACCAGGAGGCAAATCACTGGAGGTCCGTTTTGGAGTCTGGGTACCACTCCCTGTATATCACAGACTCTGTCCTATTCAACAATATCCCTTGCGGCCAGGAAAGTACCTGACACTCAATGAATGTTTGATTAATAGGAGACTAACGGGTAAGTGGCAGACTTGAGTCTCAGTTCCTGAGTTTGTGTTCCTACGTGTGTGTGTGGGCAAAAACTGGAAGTCAGGGATCTGGGTTCCTTTCTAGCTTTGTTCCTACTTAGTCATCTGATCTTGGATAAATCACTTAATCTCCATGATCTTTAATAGCTTTATCTATAAAAGAGAAGTAATACTTGTCCTGACTCATTCACATATTTATTATAAACAATGTAATAGAAACAATTCAACTGAGGTTCAAAACCAGACTCTAGATTCAAATCTTGTGGTTTTTAAAGTACGCTCTATTAGTCCCAACCTTTTATTTTCTCTTTGATAGAACAATTAGGTTAAATTACATAATCTATAATGTACTTCCAACCCTCAGATTCTGCAGTTTTTATGGCTAAAGCAACAATTACATGATATTAACTTGAAGGCATTTTAAGAAACAGTGATGTGCGGTTTAGCTAAGGAACATCATTATTATTGCCAAAAGAGTTAAAATACAACTCTGTCTGTCACCACAGCAGCTGTAAGGTGTTTTGATTTAGGATCTGGGCCCGGCCAGCATGGTAATGCCACACATTGTTAGGAAGAGCCCAGTGGGCAGTTGGAGGTGGGACTGGCAATTACTGGCAAGCCTGACCTGAGCAGTTAGGCTGCTGCTCTCCCTGTTTCAGCTGGCTAAGACTTTTCTGTTGGCCTGTGAGGTTTCTGACTTGAGGTCCCAGAGAATTAAAATAACATTTTTCACCAGGGCCCCAGAGGGCACCCTTGCACCTTTCTCTAAAGTCTAAATGAAGGGGAAACAGCCCCAACTACAGGTCAACGTTGACATAGAATATTGTGCGTACTATAAATACACACTTTTCCCTTGGAATTCTAGTCAGCTGCCCTCAGTTCCTGCATATACTCCCAGATCTAAGCCAAGAAACATTTTCCCCCTCAAAACTGTAAGAAGTTGTCCAGCAGCCACCAAATCATTAAATGCTAAGACTGCTAGCTCAGTCCTCACTGCTTTTGCTTTAAAACTTGTTTAGTAAAGGTCAATAGAAATTGAGACAACACCTACCATATTTTTTTACTTCAGTCATGTCTGTTTCTTCAATATCATTTTCAAAACTAAGATTTGTAGGTTTTGTAAAAACAATGTGTTCATATGGCATAGAGACAGTTTAACTTATAGATCTCTCATTGATTGCTTTTCTTACTAAAAACAGCTTTAATTTTGGGCAATCATAACCCACTTGATCCTTATAGTAGACAAGATAACTAGCAGTCTATATGTATGGATGGGGCTTTTCGGTTTGGGGTTTATGTTGTGACAAAAATGGACATGTCTGAAAAAATTTTAATGTTTGTATGTCATAAGAATATCACATTTCCCAGGCTTCTAAGACCTCAAAAAATGACTTTCACTTGTGTTTAGAATAAAGTCTGGAATGTAAAATTTTGAACAATGATGTAACTGATATGTTTGAACAACCATCTGTAGGGCAAGACAAAGTGTCATTGATTTGTTTGTGGAACTGGACCATTTAAAGTAAAGTCTGAGAATCTCAGTGACTTATTTGTCAGCATTCTTACCAGTTTGTCAGTTTATAATAAGCTTAATACATCCAAGCATATTAGCACAGCTCTGGGCGTAGGACACTAAAGAAAACATTAGGATTTAAAACAATACAGAACAATGCTACCAACTGCATTGCATTACATGATTTAAATTTTTGACGCTAATCCTTCAAAGCCACTTCGAACCATGTGCTACAGCCACCAAGAGTGCCGAATGAAAAAACCTCAAGAGAGTAAAGAGTCATTTCTACTAGAGAGAAACATATTTTCTCAACTGTTCAGGTTTCAATGGAGAGAGATCTTCCTTAAACCCTCCTGCCCTCTTTCCTTTATTCCCTTTTACCCAGGGAGGTAGACTAGTTTATGGGGTTGGGAAGTCAATAATAAACTTGGCAAGCTTAGCTCGGTTCCACCCTCCACCATCTTTAGGAGAAGACCCTCTGCTTCTGGATCTGTAAATTCTACCTGGCAGCCCCCACAGCTTTGCAAATAGGGTAGTTAGGTCTCTGAAGGTCAGTTAGCAGGACTATTTACCTCTCATAACCTTGCCAATACTTTGGGTTTCCATCTGTCAATCTTTATCTTCCTTCTCAAGGCCCCAACAGTTTTCACCAATGAATAACCTAATTAACAGAAAACTCCTGGCAAGTTTCTACACACCATGTCCCTGAACTGAGCCAATATTTGCAGCTATACACCAGCTTTGAAGAAATATACATACTAAAAAGGTAGTTAAGGTTAAGACAAGAAAATTCCCTTGATGCCATGTTAAGTGGAAAGAGTAATGTAAACATTTCTATATTTTAAACACTGAATTAAGCACCCAAGTAAGGCAAATTTTGTATTTTTATTGACTTTTATACAATATTTTATCATGTTTTAATTAGTTTTCTCCCTACAGAAATATGTTGTATCAGATTTTCAAAGCAGTAGGTGTCCTAAGCAAAGACTTCCTGCTTTGCATACAACCACAGCAATTTTTCTATACAATATATTGCTTCTCTCTATCATTACTTAAATTTAGCTTATTAAATGGAAATTTAGAAGTGAAGTAAAATTTATATTTAGCCCAAGAGCCAATTCAGAGAAAAAAGTATTTATAGACAGCAAAATAGTTGTTTTATAATCAGCAAGTGCATTCTCACAATTATGCATTTATTTATTTTATTCAGTCACCATGGAGGGAATGAACCTGCTAGTCCTTTTTCCTTATCTGTGTTTCTTTCACTTCTTCACCCCACACTGTGTCCTATGCTTTGAAATCATGGTCAAAAGCTCCACTTCCCTAGTGACAGCCACTGTTGGGGACTCCGACCTGCACTGGAAGAAGTTGGCCTGGGATTACGCAAGTCTTTGAGAGCTTCCTCAATTCAAGCGTACAAGTGAGTCCATGAGCATACTATGGTTTGACTTTATTCTTTTTGTCTTATATTCCTGTGATTAGATTGATATCTATATCATGAAACTAGGAGAATTGCATATATGTCATTAAGGTGGACTGCTCATGGTAGTACATTAAAATGAATAGACAACCCAAGTGTTCCTATTAAGGTTCTAAATTTATTAATAATTTCACATTTCTAGTGTATACTTTGTCCTCAGGCTAGTTAGAAATGTTCAGTCTCTTCTAGTACCCATACATCTTAAATCTGTGAAAAGAGGTGTGTGTGTGTGTGTGTGTGTGTGTGTGTGTGTGTGTGTGTGTGTCTGTGTGTGTGTGTGTGCAAGGAATAGGTGTGAATTGGGGATACTCTCATTCACACAATTTAAATGCCTTTCCAGCTTCTGCAATCCACCTGAGTATCTAAATCTATGTTCTCAGACTTAATTTGACAATCCTGAGAGACTCCTCATTTATTTGCTTTCAAGGCACTCCTGTCTTTTGAGTTCCTCAGAAAACAACTTGATTCATTTCTTAACCGCCACTACAGCTCTCTTTTTCTTAACTTTTCAGGATATAAAAAGCAAAGGCAATAGATCTACACCTCTGAAACTACTTAAGGATTTTAAAATTACAATAAAGACCGAGAGGAAATCTTTAACATAATTTGTTCCAAGGGGAAATGAACAGGATGTGGCAGGACCCAGCATGAAATGGAATGAAAGGGGAAATGAACAAATGGAAGATGTTTTCTGGATTAAACAGTGAAAGTAGAAATGAGGTGACAAAGACCTTTCATCAGAGAGTTAAATGATTTTTAATTTACTTGGACTCCAAGGAGAAACAGGAAAGCAGTTATCCATTTGCTTCACAGTGCCAAGATTTTCATCTCTTTCATTTTATGATTATTATTTATTGTAAAAGGAGTATTAAAACAACATTAAAGGAATTCCTAAACATGAAAAACACTGTTTTCCATTATCCTAGCACAAGGCACTTGTGTCACTTCCCTGAACCATCCATCCTCTTCTATCAAACAAGCTCAGGTGCCCATTTAAAGCTCCTGTGTTTATTTTTACAAATTTTCTGAGCAGAGCTTAGATATTTTACTCTCCATTGTATGCTCAGAATCGAGTATAGTGTGTGACACAGAGTATATATTCAATACATATTTTTGAATAAAAAATGAATAAATAAATATTTCTCTTAATTATTTACCTTTGAAACCCACATGTCTTCAGGTCTCCCACTTTGTAGGTACAAATGACAACATCAAAACCATTAGACTGATTTTTATTAGCTCTAATGCCTCACCTGCTCCTGCAGGAGTTCATGGTTCCTAAAACATCTCTCCTAAATATTTAAATTCCTAAAATTCTCCGGGGACTCTGCTGCCCCAAAGGGCCTTTCTCCAATCAGCAGCCCCAAGACTCTTAATGCCACCTGGAGGGAGAAAAACAGCTCCTTCTTTCCTCTCCTCCTCCCTCCCCTTCTTGCCCCAGAGCAAGACCCCTCAGCCCTGAAATATTACAAAGCTTAACAATGACTTCTTCCCCATGATAGACACTTACTGGCAGGTGTGAGTCAATTGATGAGCCTCATATAAGTCGAGAGGGAAGGCAGTGTCTTCTAGCCCACTTCCAGCTTTTACACCTGTAAATGTAGGAAACCAACATTGGACATGTGTGACCTGTTGGGGTCTTTGTTTCTCTTGTTTTGTTTTATTTTCTTATCACTGTATTTAACCAAAACGTTGGAATTTTCTTGTATGATCCCTTGTTATCTCTGGAGATCCCATAGCTTTCTGGTCCCCTTCAGATATTAGAAGAGCATCATTCAATTCTCATTGTATATTCTGCTCTCATATTTTCCCTTCCCCGCTGATCAGGCTTATTCTTTGGCCTGTGGGACCTGTAATCGCTAAGAGGTACAGTCTGCTCTCTTACCTGTCCCACCCCTTTTCCTGTAAGTGTCATGTGGGAAGAAGAAATAGAAAAAGTGGCAGGGTTCTGACATAGTTGGTTGCCTGTCAATGGGAGAAGGTAACCCTAAAGTCTAGTCCTAGGAGCTTCAACCAATATGACAGCCACTGAATAGATATTGACATGACTTTTTAGGGGCAATTTTCACCTTCACCTGGCCCTCCTCCTTTACTGAAGAACCCTTCATAGAGGGTCAAGCCCATCTCCTTATTGCCTACACCAGGGATCCAAACCTTTCTCTGAGAGGGAGCATTCTTCGCCTGGCCAGCAGATGCCAAAAAACTCATCTTCTGCCTCTTTCTCAAATGTTTATGTACCTTCTTATTGAGCCACGGGAACCCCTGAGGTACTTGGACGAGACCCCTGATGGATTGGGAACCTGTCCCCATTTTCTTCCCATGTTATCTAAAACCAGGGTTGCCACACACGTCGTGATCAGCTACTCTGGTGAGGTCTCTGCCTGATGAAATCATCAGGTGATAATTAAGCACTAGTCTTGTTCACATTTGACCCCTAACTGTAAAGAACACATATCAGCCCTGGCCAGTGTGACTAAATGGTTAGAGCTTCACCTGAGCGCTGAAGGGTCAAGGGTTCAATTCCTTTCCTCAGCTTGGAGCCCTAATCATTTTTGTTTCACCATCCTCATAGCTAACCTCTATGTGCACAAAACTGTTCTTGTCACTTTATATGTATTAGCTCATTTAATCCTCACAGCAACCACATTTTACAGATGGAGAAACAAAAGCACAGAGTTTATGGAATCTATTGAAGATTAAATACCAGGAAGTGGGCAACCAGGAATCAAACCCAGTCCATCTTGCTCTACATCCCAAGTTTTGTGGTTTTTTTAAAATATATTGTATTGATTTTTTACAGAGAGGAAGGGAGAGAGATAGAGAGTTAGAAACATCGATGAGAGAGAAACATCGATCAGCTGCCTCCTGCACATCTCCCACTGGGGGTGTGCCCGCAACCAAGGTACATGCCCTTGACTGGAATCGAACCTGGGACCTTTCAGTCCACAGGCCGACGCTCTATCCACTGAGCCAAACCGGTTTCAGCCCCAAGTTTTTAATGACTGTAAAAGACAGTCTCTAATTTCAAAGTATTCTCACTGTTTCTAGGACTTTGAGAAAAGTCCTATTCAACGTCTTCTTCTATGACATGTTTATATAGTTATATAACTCATGTTTCCCAAGATCATGTGTAGGGAATATACACACTAAAGATGTTCTGGAGAGATGAGTTTTCTCCCATTTAATTCAGGAGCCACAAGCTTCCTCCATTATCCTCTCCTCTGCTGTCCAATTCCATTCTCTTCTGGCCATAGCTTATGTCCCTGTGCTAGGTGTGATTCTGGCCTCACTTCTATACTAACCACTACTGCTTTGAATAGGAAAAATGGTCCTCCTCTTGACATTATTAAAACTTCTTTTTAGAACACAGAACAGAGAGTTTTTACCTTCTGTATATTACAGCCCTATGTGTGTGCGCGCGCGCACACACACACACACACACACACACACACACACACACACTGTTCAACTCATTCTTTGATTTCCTTTTAGTTTTCAGCTTTACTCCAAACTTGGCACAAGTCCTTGGAAATGGGGGGGAATGCCTATAAAAGAGGTCATGCTTGAAGAAAATACCAAGTGATAGTTGTTAAATAGTGTACTCAAAATTGAAAACAAAAATCCTATACTCATCCACTGCCCCTGCCCACCCACTCTCACCCGCTTCCCTAAGTTTTGTCAGTATCTCTATCATGATACTCTCTCATGTCTATCTGCTAAACTTTTCACTGGCAACATGCAACCCCTGTACCCTCTTCATCCCACTTTCTCCATATTTACTGCAAGTCTCAGTGATTGGAACCAACCATGGACCCCTATGTTCAACCATTGCCTCTCTGGAAAAGCTATTCAAGTTCCCATGGAAATAGAATCCCCAGCAGCACCCCTTCCTTCTCAGTCCATCCAAAATATGAAGAATGTTTATTGAATATCCTGAATTCCAAACAGCAACACAGCTAAAGGCCATACTCAGAGCTGTGGCTGAGATTTAACCTTAAAGATAACACTGTGCTCTGCTCTTATCATCATTTCAGGCTAATCTTCCATGTATCAACATGTCTTTCTAGTTTTTATTTTAATAGTTGCATAAGATTACATTACACAGATTAAAAATAATTTATATAACTATTATTTTATTGCTGAACATTTAAGATTTTTTTTTGTCCAACTTGAGTTTATCTTCACTAAGGAAAAAAATACTACCATGGTATCTTCAAAATGAGAAATTATTAGAATATCATCAATTCTGGCTCTCTGGAAAAAGAATTGTCTCTATGAAGTAATAATTTTCTACAGGATCTCAGAGTATCGGCTAGTAACTTCCAGGCACTCTAACCAAGTCTGTAAAACTATGTGTGGTATGTTAAAAGTTAGCTACCTGTTAATAATAAACTTACAAACAAGAATTTTTCAAACTCTGTTCACTTGTGAATTCAGGACCCATAAAAAGCCTAATAACTTTGGAAATTGCTTAATGATCCAAGTATTCCTAGAATTTTCACAATGTATTATGATGTTTGATTATAAATCTTCACTTTGGAAAAGAAGGTATGACGATGGCTTGTGCACAGTAATGCTGCTACCACCTGAGTATTGACCCTTCTCCCCAACTGCCCTGAGCTTTTGGTGTTGAATGACTAAGGAATCCAAATAAACACAACAGGAAACTCAGCAATGAAAGGCTTCACTGAGCGAAAGGCCCCTGGGTCCAAGGCTGGAGTCTGGAGACCTGAGGAAGCTATGGAGAAAGGGGATGAAGCTGAATCTTCCATGGATCACATTTTGAGATCTGTGGTCTAGAGATCCAAAAAGTATAGCTTGAAAAGCAAGGCTGAGGGCAAAACCCCATGCAAAAGGTGGGGGTGAAACTGGAAGAACATGCAATGGGGTCAGAATTCAAAAGAATGAGTTAGTCAGAACAGAATGTTCAGAACAGGTACAAGAAGTAGATTTAAAGTAGGTGCAACAACTTCAAAGGACCATGGCTTGGCACTCTATTAACAAGTGTAATTACAGACCAATGATAATCTATTTACCTAATAATAACATGAAGGTGCTTGAAGAACTAAAAAATGATTCCAAATGATAAAAAAATATTTTATCTCATCTAAGATGCTACCTTGTGTAAGATGCATTGAATGCTTTAAGTGAAATTTTAATCTGAACAAATGTAAAAACTAAACTTAAAAATAAAAACAGGAGAATATATAGAAGAATATTTCCACAATTTTGGCCAAGGAAGAGACCTTAAGGTAGGTAGGAAATTTATGGGGGAAAACACTAATATCTAACTGCTTTGTTATTACCTAATAATAACCCTATATTAGGGTAACTAGATTATCATTGGTCTGTAATTAGCTTGTTAATAGAGTGCCAAGACATGGTCTTTGAAGTTGCTTACCTACATTATACTTCTTATACCTGTTTTAAAATGGTCCCTAAAAATACTACATGTATTGTTTTAGTTAGGTTGTGCTACATCACAATGACCGCAAATTGACCCGCAAATCTCCTAAGTGTGACCTTCTCTTCACATCCCAGAATGATGCCCTCAGGAAGCTTCCTCATTCTTGGAGCGGCACCCTCTGAACCTCTGCGCCTCCCAGGCCACTGCCACAGGGAAGAGGTGGTCATCTAGGCAAACTGAATTGCAAGGAAAGCTGGGGACTCTAGGGAATGACAATGAGTACTTTGAACACTGTCTCTGGCATGGAAGTAGTGGATCAAAAGGCTTCATTTATGTAGACAACAATCCTTCCAAAGACCATGCGTGTTTTCATTGGAAACAACCGATAAAGAAGTCAACAGACTCTGGAATTGACATCTGTGTTTCAACATTTGCCCAAGAAAAATAAGTTGCACCTTTATAATGACATACTCCTGTGTAAAATATCAATTATGATTAATTTAAAATAATATCATTGGACATAATAATTCTTTTAAAGTAGTATGGACAAAGTATTTAGAGTATTTAGAACTGTATAATAACTGCTATGCATAAGCTCTCTTTCAGATCAGAAACTTTAAACATTTAGACATGAAGCACACCAAATAAGGGAGACATAAGACAAGGCTGCTGTATCCATGGGCCCATGGAGTGTCATTTGTGGTTTCTGCATGTGAGTGGTGTGATGCAGGGTCATTCAAAATGAGAAAGGTGGACTTTTCCCTGGAGTTGTGCAATACAGCAGCCCCAAGCAAAAAGCTGGGAAAATATTCATTTTAATCTTTATTGGAAAACATTTGCCTTAGGAACTGTCATTAAGCACTCTCAAGAAGAGAGCAAACGTGCAGATAAATTAGAGAGAATTTTTGTCTAAAGCCTTCTGTTGGAGATCAGGTAAAAAAAAAAAACGCAACCTAATAAGATAATTTAGCTGCTGGGCTGAAAATGTGAGTAAGCATAGAAATAAATGAAAAAAGAAACACAGGCACCAGAGCTTTGGAACTCGGCCAGGAGAGTGGAAATTCAAACAGCAGAGAACTATTAGGACTTCTGAGGCTTCACCACAAGAACTTGACCCGCTCCTAGATTGCTCCCACTACTTCTCATTATTCTGTCTTAAGTCTGCTTTAGTTAGGTTGGGCTACACTAATTTTTTTATACTCAAAGAATAAAGATTTTTAATTAAGCATTGTAAGTTTCATAGTCTTCAACACACCACACTACAACCCATCTACCATTAGTCAAACAATCAAATTAGTCCACAGCCTGTAAAGGTGGCTACTCTAACTGAAACAATATTTATTTGGGTTCATAAATTTTGCATGTTTGTCAAAATTAGTGCCAATTTGACTGTTGTTATCATTGCCCAAATATTTTCAGATATTCCTCTTTTATTATCTTCAAAGTCAGCATCATGTTCTCTTGAACGGTGACAAATCGATGTCCTAAAAGGAAGAATCTGATTTGAAGCCACCAAATGTCATTTGAAGTTAAGCTTATTTGCATAAGGCAAATTATTGAGCTGGTTAATATCACTTTAAATTTAGAGATATATAAGGACATATAACTTTAATAGTGAATATGATTTTACTTCACACATTTCTGATAGATACTCTGCTAAAATGTTTTGAGCAAAGACAGCTAGTAGTAACATTTTTAGTAGGGATTACTTAATAGAAATCTCTCTGAAGTCTGCTATATTTGCTCAAGCAATTCAGACTCCCGCACCTATGTAGAAGGCTTACCTTAGTATCATTGAATGACCTTACATTTTTGTGTGTGTGCTTACGTAATGGGTGAAAATTCTCATCTAATTTTTGTATACTTTACATTTCCCCGATTCACTAGTGAGGGAATTTTTTTTTATTTATGACTTGGTGTGTTTTTTTTAGTAGCCATCTATAATAATAAAAGCATAATATGCTAATTAGACCAGACGTCCTTCCAGACATCCTTCTGGACAACCTTCTGGATGAAGTTAGGGCTGCGAGGGAAGCCTGGGTTCCCGGTGCCTGCCTGCGGCCAGAGGGAATCCTGGGTCCTGGGTGCCAGAGGGAAGCAGTGCCGGCAGCCGGGGGAAGGAAGGCCTACTCTTGCATGAATTTCGTGTATTGGGCCTCTAGTTTGTATATAAGAAATAATAACTTGTTATCTGTCTTCTGATGGTATCTAACTGCATATATTTTTCCAAATTTATTGTTTTTTATAAGATATATATTAAATAGATCTATGTACATATATACATGCACACACATATGTATTCTATATAAATAGAGAAAGATAGGTTAAATATAACTGTTTTCTTTCTACGTTTCCAACCTCTACTTAAGGTCTTTCCCTTGACCAAAATTTTGCCAACATTCTTCTGTATATTCTTCTACTTTTATATTTATTTTTTATATTTTACACAAAATTTTCATCTAAGGACAGTTTCAAAGGGGAACTTTTAGAAGTTAATCGTCCTTTTAAGTTCCAGTAGTTTCTACCACATCTTTATGTTACTACTTTCTCCCAGGTCATTCCTTTCTAATTAAAATATATCTCCTAAGTGTTTCCATTAATATATTTGGAAATATTTAAACACTTTTTTTTATAATAGTCTATATAAATTTTCTTGGCTTTCCTCCAATTAATTAAAATAAATTGTTGTCCACAGTGTGTCAAGTATTGGGGAAACATTATCTGAGACACAAATAAGGGTTTATTTGACCTGGTAATTTCCCTCAGGGAACTTCCAAACTTATTAGATGAGATGTTACTCCTGAAACCAAAACTCTACAGAGTTTACAGAGTTAAGATTTATATTAATGGGCCAAGTTTTCATATGCTAATCATCATTTAAAATGTGGTTCTGGAAAGGGAAATGGAGAAAGATTGTTATGGGGTGGGGGGGGGTGTCTTTTTTGTCTTCTTGTGGGGGAAAAAATAAAATATAATTTTGACTTCCTTTTTCCTTTTTTCAGTTTGTCTGTGGTTAGAGGTAGGAAGTGTTTAGGGGAGAAATCAGTTTTCCAAAGTTTTTAGAACCAACACACTTAAAGGATTGGATTTTTCTTTTGTTAAAATAACTGCAAACGGATATTTATATAAAGAGTTAGGTCAAACCTAACAACTTAGGAGTTTATTTTTAGCTTTCTGCTTGGCCAAGGGGGAAATATGGTAAATGAACCTTATGTTCTTAAATGGACATGCAGTTAAACTCAAAATATTTCAGAAATCTGACAGAAAGCATTGAAGAACATCAGCTTTCCTAAGAATTATTAGAAATCCCCAAACAATGACAATATTACTACTGATTTTTTTCTTTTTAAAACAAAAAACAACTCACTTTCAGTTTTAGTACTCAAGATCTCTACAGTTTTGAAGATGCCAAACAAAAAGAATAAAGATTATATAAACATAGAGATATAAATAGAAAGTCCAGTAACTTCAGCGGATCACATAGCAGAGTTGTGCTCTCCAATGTGGAAGCCACCACCCATGTGTGGTGGCTAGTCCACTTTAAAGGGGACTAGTCCTAATTAAGTGTAAATACACACTGGATTTCAAATATGAAGTATTAAAAAGTATATTCAAATATCTCATTCAAATGTTTATATTGATTACATGTTGAAATGGTAATGTTTTAGACATAATTGGTTAAATAAAATACAGTATGTGATTAAAATTAATTGCACCTGTTTCTTTTTCCTTTTTAAAATGTGACTACCAAAAATTTTTAAATTGCAATGTGACTGACAAAATCTTTCTACTTTACAGCACTGTAATAGAGCAGTGGAATTAAGAGGTGGGCTTTGAAGTAAACTGCCTGGATTTAAACCAGACTACTGATGCACCAGACGTGCAACATTGGAAAAGTAATGTAGGCAGTCTGTGCTTCAAGTTTCCATGAAAATATATATATTGTGAATGATAAAGTGGTTCTTGTCTCATAGGGCTGTGTGAGGATTAGTGTGAGGAACCTGGTGCAAAGCAAGAGTTCACTAAGGGTTGGTTCTCTTATTCTTACTTCAGAAACCAGGAGAGTGAGAGACATTTTTCTACACAAAAAATAAAAGCTCTCAAAAGGAGTGGAAAAAATAAGTTAGAATCAGAAATTTGATTAAATAATGCATCATCTACTCCCTCTCCAACTTACTGCAGCCAATTTATTACATTGAGAAGAAATAAAACTACCCCTCTAAAATGGAACATTTTCAAGATTTGGAGATTTCAAATAGGTATTTTTTATTCTCCATAGCTGGGCCCAAATTTCTGAGGAGGCCAATGCAATCATAATAAAACTTCAGATGTTCCTTTGTATTTATACATCTCATAGAGAATAAATGGGTGTGACATATGGATCTGACTTAAAGAACAAATTAAGATCATGTGTCTGATGCCCCTGATGTCATGGGAGCTAGCTAAAAATAATAATTGCTTTTGCTACTAATTGGGCATTACCCCTGTAAGCTTTACATTTGTCTCATTTAATTGCACAATAGTCATTCAATAAATTATTATTTTTTTCCATTTTATGGTGAAATGGTGTCTCAAAAGAATTAAGTCATTTCCCCAAGTCACATGGTCAGTGGTAGGCAAGGACTGATTCTAACCCATCTGTGAACATATATTGGTAGGAGGTCTTACTAGTTCTCAGACAAGTATCAATAGGTCTGAATAGCAGATCACAGCCCTGTGGAAGAAAAAAGGAATGCTCTGATTCCATAGCAAGGATATCACATTAGTGAAAAAATAAATTGTTATTATGATCATTACATTGTTTCCACTTGAGCAAGTCTTCAGAAATAAATTCATTTTCATAATTTCTTATAGTTCATTCAGTGTGATGTTTTTGGGGTAAATAAAAGTCCACATTTCATTTATCTCTGCTGTCACATAACATAATACAACACTGAGTACATGGTTAGTGCCTATTTAATGACTGTTGAATGAACAGTGTATGTGTACCACTAGCTTTCTCAACCAGGGCTTGTCATCTGAACCACAGAACACAAAAATATTTTGAGTGCTTATTTACTTAATTCTACCAAGTATCTACATAGCAAATACCACTCAAGACCCATAGGTGAAAAGTTAATTCATTACATACAATGGGTGCCTTAGGACATTAAGGCTTAATTCTCTCTTGGAATCCCATAGAGAACCATACCTGGATTGACCCATGGTCTTTGAGTACTATCTTGACCTTAGTCAGGGGTGGCAGTCTATAGCTTGGGACAAATGTGATTCATAACCTATTTTTATAAGGTCTCTGAACTAAGAATGCTTTTATATTTTCAAAGGTTTATTAAAAATAGAATATGCAACAGACTACATGTGGCCTGCAATGCCTAAAATATTTTCTGTATGAGTCTTTGCAGAACAATTGTGACCTTTGCTTTAGTGGAGCAGGATGAACTTACCTGATAATATTTAAGAAGGCCTCTATGATCCATGGTTCCTAAACTCTTCCCTACCAATCTGTCTTCATATATGAAATTTTTATCTGTTTTCATTTGTACATGGGCATCAAAACAACAGTCTTGCTCCATTTATCCCCCATTAAAGGCCTCTATTAAAATGCACATGCCCTCCACAACAGATAATAGAAGGTGATGCCTTGGACTTAGAGTGACATGAGTGACAATCTCAGCTTTTATTAGCTGCTGCTTATTAGATGAGGAAGGTGAGTATGTCAGAGTTCATTTCCTCCTTCACCAGCCATATGTACAGCAAAACTCTATTGATAATGCTTCTCAGTATACAGCATCTATAGTATTGGTTATCTATTGCTATGTAACAAATGACCCCAAAAATGTATTGATTTCAACAAATAATACCTACTGTCTCATAATTTTGTGACTTAGAAATCTAGGCATGGCTTAGCTAAAGTCTCCAGCTCAAGATCTCTCACAGTATATAATCAAGATGTCAGCTGAATGTACAGTTCAACTGGAATAGGATCTGATTTCAAGTGCATTCACTTGTTGTTGGCAGGATTCGGGTTCTGGAAACTGTTGGTTAGTGGCTGTCATTAGTTCCCTGCCACAGGGAACTTATTACCTTTCCCTGGAGCAGCTCACAATAGGCTGCTGGTTTCATCAAATTGAACAAGCAAGAGAGAGCAAGAGAATACCAGCAAGATAGAGGTTACAGTATTTGATGTTACAGAAATGATGTTTCAGAGAAAATACTATAGCAATAAAAATATACTTAGCACGTTGCCCTTAACCAAGTGTTTTCACATGCTTTATCTTACTTGATTCTCATAAGCCCTGTGAGGACAGTATTAAGGCATATCTAGACTCACATTTGTAAAATGAGAAAACTAAGAAACAGAAAAGTTAAATGCCTTCCCTGCGATTGCACGTTAAATCCGTGTATCAGTAAAGGAGCTCTGAAAAGGTGTGGAAGGGGTCAGAGTGTATGATGGTGTCAGGCCCAACAATGTGCT
This sequence comes from Myotis brandtii, assembly GCF_000412655.1. Taxonomy (NCBI): domain Eukaryota; kingdom Metazoa; phylum Chordata; class Mammalia; order Chiroptera; family Vespertilionidae; genus Myotis; species Myotis brandtii. The sequence continues at coordinate 1,466,223 of NW_005367989.1, forward strand.
GAAAGCAGAGGTATAGGTGAGGCAGGGGAGCACATGGTCAGGAATCCAGAGGGTCCCACACTCCAAAGGACAGGGCAAACCAATGAGTCAGCAGCCAGGAAACCAGTGGCTGCCAGGCCTTGCCCAGACCAGAGCTCAGAGCAAATTTGTAACAGGAAAAGATGCAGGCAGAAAATGTTTAAATGCAGATGAGCAAGGCAAGGGAAGGTCAGTAGGCAAGGTGGTCAGGGACATAAAAGAAACAAAGGGGACTTCCAAAAGACAGATCAAGTGAAACTTTGAGAGCCAAGAGGTGCTTAGGAGGGAGCTGGAATGGAGCGTGAGCTCGCATAGGGGGCAGGCACTGGTGTGTAGCGAGGGGCTTTCAAAGTGTGATTGGTTCAGCAGGGTACAGTATTCAGCCTGAGGAGCTAAGGAGCTAAGGAGCCGTAAACTTTCCTGATGGTTCTCTAGTTCCGGAGCTGACTAATTTTCAGTAGGGGGATGATCTGATCATATTTGTATTTTAGCAACATCCCTTGGAGTGAGAGAAAAGAATAGAATAATCAGAGAAAGATTTCAAACAAAATAATTTATTCCCAGAGAAGTTTCTGAGAAAAGACTGTACCTAATCAAAACAATCTAATTTTATGCACATTTTCCCTCTGTATGCTTTATACCTCGCTCCATTTTTAACCATTTGTAAGTGATTCTCATTAAAGACACATCTAGATTAGACTGGAAACTACTTTAATTGACACCCTGGATTATGAATCCCCTTCAGAATGTGAGACTCTGTGATTAACTTCACGTTATTCACTAATTTCTGAAAGACACGCTGGGCTGGGTTTTGACGGCCACTGCATTTTTTGTGGTTTAGAGGTGGGTTTACATCCCACTTCAGAAATGATAACTGAAAATTTGTTTGTTTTTAAAGAAATAATGAACAATAGAAGAAAAATTTTACCATTTGTTAGTGGCATCTGCCAGTCTGCTTGGCAGCGCATGATAATAAATGTCTTTCTTGCTTTCAGAAAATGACAAATTTAAATGTGACTATTTTAAAATTCACTTGGAGGGGAATGAGGTACATATCACACACATTGCAAGTACAATCAAGCCTAAGATAGTTGCGCCTGACTTTTTTACGCAGCCTCTTCAGACTTCTTTAGTAGCAAGAAAGGAAAAGGATGAAAATGACACTCAACAGCCAGCTGACGTTCTCAGAGTTGAGTATGTAATTCCACGGCTTTGGGAAAGGGGGTGGTTATTTTAGTGTGTGTGGGGGGAGGAAGAGTGGCATGGTATTTAGAAAACAAAAATATTACCATGAATCCATGACGTATGCCACTGATGACCCCCAATATTTTTCCCCAAATATACTTTTAATTTCCAGAACTAAATATCAACGATTGAAGGTTGATGCTGTGTGGTAATTATTAGTGCTGTTCCCCAAAAATGTCTGGTTCTCTTCCCAAGCACAGGAGAGGACAGTCGTTTCCTGTCCCCTAAAAGTTAAAAGCACCCAGGTTACTCATTTTGGTCAATTAACTATTAAAATGAAGTGATTTGTGTCATATATAAGGAGAGGTTTCAAGTGACAATGGCTCTCTTATTCCTTTGGAAAAGCAAGTGGGAATGTTCAAGGTGGTGGGCGCTCTATCAGTCTGGGTCCCTGAGTCATGACCAGAGGCCCATTGTAGACTTGGTGGACATGTAGCATAAGCAACAAATGAATGTGCATTTTTATTACCATAAAACTAGCCTATCTTGAATAATAGCAAAACTGGTACTTACACATGGAGTGCTACCATAACAAGTAAACCTAAAATATATGTCCATGGTTAAGTCCTGGGCAGTGGACAGTGAACAAACTACCATTAGAGACTAGAATTCTTTTTAGTTGAAGAATTTGGGTCTAATCATGCAATATTCCCACCACCCAGGGGCCATCACTTGTGCCTTGTAAGTTCTTACAGATTCTATGAATCAGTAATTATCTTTTTGATGGCTAGTCATAGACATTAGTGCTGGTCTGGTTCTCTTTGCACTTCTCTGCCCAATTGAATTTAGACAGCAACATAACTTGCTGTGACTAATAAAATGTGAGTAAGATGATATGTGTCACTTCTGGGTGAAATCCTGAAGAACTAGTATGTAATTCATTGCACTCTTTCTTTTCCTTTCCAAGTTCAAGATGGTGGCTCCTCCCTCTGATTTGGTCTCTGAAACCTTACAATAAGCAGAAGTAATGAATGTGTGTCATGAGCAAGAAATAAATTTCAATCATTTTTAACTCACTGAGAGATTTAGGCACTGCCTGGTTTTACCCCACTCTAACCCAGTCAATCCTGACTGATAGGTGTAGACAGTGAATTAACAGCTGCTATTTAGGCTATGAAATATAGTAAGTGCTAAGGTGGAAACAATAACTTTAGAATCCTTAATATCAATATCCCTATTGTCATTCTGTAGGGCCCTGTTAATTGTGAAACAGATGGAATCTAATTCAATTATCTCTATGCTTCATTACCCCCACACCCAATGAAAAATGGCTCTGTCCTAGGCTTTCTCAGAACTTCAGCTTAGTGGTTGCCTATAATCTGAATTAACTGTATAATAATGGCTAATAACAAGTGTTGGCTTCTCCTTTCAACAGGATTCAGCAAGATCCTCCACTGTATCAGCACATTTTTAGGCCTCAGGTATATCCTTACAGTGACTGAGACAGATAAGGCTCCTGTTTTCATGAAGGAGGGAGGGAAGGTGGAGGGAAGGAAGGAAGGAAGGAAGGAAGGAAGGAAGGAAGGAAGGAAGGAAGGAAGGAAGGAAGGAGGAAGGAAGGAAGGAAGGAAGGGGAACTGGCTGAGTTTTCTAACTTTGTCAATGAAAGGAGGATCTCTTCATGGCATGAGGTGACCTGACCTGGAAGCTTCAATCTTCCCACTAGCTCACCCCTCCCCTTGGTGACCTCTTACCCTTTGACCCAAAGAATGAGAAGGTAGGGGAAATTCTTATTTTCCTTTAATGTTAAATTCAAACTGTTAAAAAATGATAACATAAGAAATTTAGGTGAGAGGAGTAAACTTTATTCAACATTTCATGAAGTAGACAGTCTCCTTTCACAGAACTGCAAAATGGGGTAGAAGGCAGGAAGCTCTTATAGGAGAAAAAATAAAGAACAAGGAGGAGAAAACTGGAAAATATCTAATTGTCTGGGACCACATAGTCAACCTTGTTTGGAGTGAGAAACCCCAGAGTTTGATTGGCATTTGGGGGATTGGCTGACTGAATATACCGTGTTTCTGGTCAAACAGAGTATTTACAGCGTCATGAAAGTTATCTAAGTTTCCAGTAGAAGCAACAACATCTTGGGCCTAGAAAATTATCACCACAAACAGCCACATGACCCTTCCCTTAGTATCCTGAGAACATCTCTTTGACAGAGTAAATGTTTAAACATGACTTTACTAATGGAAATAGGTGGAAGGTATAGCATGAAACTCGATTTTCCAGTTTAACAAGAGATATTTCTCCTCCACAGCTTGTTGTCCTCCACAGGGATTCCTTTTAAATTTCTAGTCTGTCCCCAGGAGGCCAGGATGGTGGGGATAGTGGGAGTCACTATTATCTACCCAAATACCCACCCCAAGACCTCATCTACTCCATCTAGTCTGGTACCCAAACCTCCCTCTTTTTCTAGTGCAAGGTCTTCTCTTTCCTATATATTGGTGCTGGGGAGGATGCCCTCCTATCCAGAGGACTGTATTATCTGCCAAGTTAAGTTTCAAGGAGTCATACACAGGCTATGCTTATGCATGTGCTCTGGCAGGAAGGGATGGGGTCCTTTCCTACTTTAGCCTTTTGGCATCTCAATCAGTCTATGTTAAAGGCTTTCTCTCTATAAGCACTTACTCTAGTGGTTAAGAGCTCAGATTCTGAAAAGAGACTTCTAGTTTTCAAATTTTAGCCCTGCTGCTTCCTAAATGAGTGTACTTAAACATTTCCTTAACCCTTGAGTCGCTGTTCTTCATGTGAAAATCAAGGACAATAGCAGTATCATAGTGCTGTTGTGAGGATTAACTGAGATAATATGTATAAAATGCTTATCCTGGTGACTGGTACTTATTAAATTCTCAATATATATTAGCTATCTCTATTATTATTGTTGTTGTTATCATTACTATCATCCCAGTTCTTTTTAAAAACCAAAGCGTACCACAATGTTTACAAATTTTGTTGTTGTTAATCTTCACCCGAGGATATTTTTTCCCATTGATTTTTATAAAGAATGGAGGGGTGGGGAGAAAGAGAGAGAGAAGGAGAAACATCAATGTGAGAGAGACCCATTGATTGGTTGCCTCCCACACTTACCCAGACAGGGGTGCACAGGTTGGGGCTGTGATGTGGATTAAACCTGCAACCCAGGTACATGCCCTTGACCAGGAATCGAACCTGTGACCCTTTGGTGCACAGGCTAACCAGTGAGCCATGCTGGGCAGGGCAGTATTTACAATTGTTTTATAGCACCAACCCAGAAATTGAGTGCTTAGAACATTTCTGGGAATTATGCATACATGAAGTAAATAAGTGGCCTGGATCTCCCAGCAAACAAATGAGAAGCTAATAGGGCTTTGTTGTATTTTCTGATTGGCAATGGCTCTGAACTATCTCCTTTCTCTGTCAATTTAAAATATCTAGTTTTCATTCTTTTTTTTCAGATATATTTTTATTGATTTCAGAGAGGAAGGGTGAGGGAGAGAGAGATAGAAACATCAATGATGAGAGATAATAATTGACCGGCTGCCTCATGCACACCCCATAATGGGGATCGAGCCTGCAACCCTGGCATGTGCCCTTGACCGGAATCAAACCTGGGACCTTTCAGTCCACAGGCAGACACTCTATTCACTGAGCCAAACCAGCTAGGGCTTAGCTTTCTTATATACTAAAAATAAAAATTAAATCCATGATTTCTATAACAACGCATATTTTTGACTTTTTAAAAAATGAGACTTAGTTGACATACAGCGTTGAGTTTGTTTAAGGTGTACAAATATTGCTTTGGTACATTTATAGTGTTGCCATTATAGCATTAGCTCTACCATGTCACATAATTATTATTTATTCCAATGTTGGGAACACTTAATATCTAGTCTCTTAGTTGGTTTAATGTTTATAATACAGTTTTGTTGTCTATAATCACTAGACTGTGTATTAAGTCACTAGGAGTTCGTTATCTACTAGTTGCAATGTGTACCCTTAAACAACAGTTCTCCCATTCCCCACCCCTCTTAGCCCCTGGTAACCACCATTTTACTCTGTGAAGCATTTTACATGTATAAGGTATCACTGATATTAATTCTATTTTTGTTGGTATAAAATTTTTCAAATGTTCAGCTAATGCTACGCCTTCAGTTTTATTATAACTAAGAGTTGTCTTTTCATAGTTCTTACAATGAAATGAGAGCTTTTCTGTTATAAGTTCACTATTGGGTAGGTGTTTGCAGATTGCTGTTAATAATAGAGCAGTGTAGTTCTGAACCTATGATTCATGAACAAGGCAGAAGATGAACCATAAATCCTGGTGCTGGGAGACAGAATATTCAATCAGATGGACCCCAGACTTCTGATATTGGTGATCTTCTGGGTTCTAATCATTATTTTCAGCATTAGAGAGAATTAAACTTAGTTGGCTTTCTAAAATGAATAAAGAGGTAGTTTACACAAGATCTTTCTATTTGGATTAAAAAGAAATATACATAAGACAAAGAAACCACCATATAGTTAAGATCCACTTGAGCAAAAATAGCCACTTCTGAATTCAGCTGTACTTGCAATAAGGCCCCGTCGTTCTAAAGGATCCCTTTAGTTTGTTATTTTTTCTTCTTAAAAGACAATATCCAAACCAAACCAAAACAAAACAAAACAAAAAAGAAGAGACAAGTTATATAATCTACAGTCTAAAAAGACTAACCATTTTTATTTCTTATTGCAATTTGAAATGGAAAGGAACACTCCGTCCTAGAACAGGGTAATTCATCTCCTGTTCCTTTGTCTGCAGCTACAAGTAGGAGATAGTTTAGAACCATTGCCAATCAGAAAATACAACAAAGCCCTACTAGCTTCTCATTTGTTTACTGGCAGATCAGAGGCCACTTCCTGCGCATCTCAGACATCCTGTTAGCTCTCAGAGGCTCCATCCCGGCATACCTAGAGTACTTCACTAAAGAAAGGGCATCTGAAAAGGCTCCTCTTTTTGTCCTGTGAATATGTCATAGTTGATTTGAGTTTTTTAAATATTTTCCACCCTTGTTTGTTTCTTAATGCAGTACCAAGATGTAATTTTTCTGAAAGCCAAACTGGAGACATGCTGAATACGTGAATACTGAGGAAGTGGTTTCCTTAGCAATAACAGGCATGTGAAAGTCAAAACTTCCTTTCCTTCTCATGTGACCTTTTTTCAAAGCAATTCAGATAAAGGACAATGGAATTGAATTCCAAGCACCCACAGTGTTCATGAATTGCTAAGCAATGATTCACCAAGCACCCAAATTACTCTAGACTGCTTGAGCATTTCATTAATGAAATTGCTTTGTATTTAAATTTTCCTTCCTCACTTTGTACTTCAGTTTGCCTCATGCCTACAGGCCACTTTTCCACCACTTCAAGAAAATGTAGATATACATTAGAGCAGTCCTAAATAGTGATTAACATAAGGACTTTAGAATGTCAGAAGTTAGAAGGTTACATACAATATTCATAACTATTTGCTACCCTTGGATACATTGGATACTAGAAACTTATGGAAAGGTTTGTTTGATAATTGAAGTCTATTATTTACTCAGAATAGGTAATATAATTTAATTTTTGACAACTCCTTAGATATTTTAGAATCACTGAAGCTTTCATTCATTCCAATTATAGATTTATCTTGAGCCACTCACTCATTCTAAAAAAGAAATAATAAGGTGTTATATTTGGCTTACAAATTGCATGTTCTGGTTAGTCCTCAAAGGTTAAATGGTAGTAAGTTATTAAAAACAATATATTAGCAGGCTGGGACTTTAAGGTGCCATGCTGTTTTGCCTTTAATTAAATTGCCATGTTCTTGAGGAATATAGACAAGGCCATCCTGGGAACTCTTTATTCCTCTTTATAGCCTCTGAATTGTGAACCTCAAAATAACTAACATTACTCAATGTCTTAGGATCATAATTTTGTGAAGTGACTGCAGTGAATGTTGCCAGACAGACCCAGGACCCAGGGAGTTGGGTGACCTTTGCTCTGTGATCCTTGTGTGTCACAGGGCTAATATGACTGGGTTACTCTACTCATAAAGTGTGTAAAGAGAGGACCTAGCAGAGTAAATGTTGCATAGTAGTTGCTCAATAAATATTAGTTTTGCTTCTTTCTCCTGCATGTCCTCTCCATTCTGACGTTGTATATTCAATTTAGTCTGATCTGATCCTAGTTTAATGGCTCTCCTGGACTCAGAAGTGGTCTGAGATAAAACCTTCATGTTCAAATGGGCCCCAACCATTATCTTTCTTGATAGTAAACAAGGGATGAACCCTAATAAAAGTGGAAGGATCTCCAGTAAATTCACTCTCTGGCCACTTTCTAGAGTACTTGTGAAACTGTTTAACAAACAATCTGAGCTGCCCGAGCAAGCAGGGTAATTTTCCATATCCTCTGACAATGACGGTGGGGATACAGTTTGTAATGTTCTCATTTGCCCAGCACACCATGCACTTTGGCAGTGAACGAGGTCAGGCTTCGGGAAGGTTATCTCTCAGCCTGGATGTGTGTCCCCCAGTGTGTGTGCACTGGGTACCCTCCATGAAAACTGGTTCTCATTCTTAGTGCCATCAATCCTGTAAGCATCCCCTTTCCTTCCTAACCCAGGCTGGTTCTGGAAGGTGGGCACTAGCCCGCACTGCTGATTAGACTAGTCCAGCTGCCACTAGAACCAAAGGCACTAAGAAAGTACTTGGTTGCCGTTTGGAGTGGAATAGCCAGGGGAAAACAGTGGGGGGTCAGGGGGTGGGGGTGAAACAGCGTGATTAGTAATTGCTTGCCAGAATATTTTTAATGTGTTGTTGTTTTTTTGTGGTTGACTCAGCTGGTCAGAGAAAGGTGACTCCAGGAGTAAGGAGTGACCTTGGCTAAGTCACTTTATCTCTCTGGGCTTTGGGAACTTGGATTAAATCACAGGTTTTCAAACTATGTTCCAAGGAGCCTTGGAGTTCTGCTGTGCTGGAAGCTGGGACAGTTGGTAAAAGAAACACTTAGCAGGTAGGATTCCGGGATTTGGGCTCAGAGAAGCTCTGCTTTTATCTGATTTTATAGACTTATTTAACATGTTTTGAAAAAGTCCCTTAGCAAAAACAAGTAAATAAAGGTATAAGTTAGGTATTTTCTAGTTTCTGTTGGGCATTGATGGTCTAGCATTGTATGCGTTACAGATGTATAGATTGGAACGTACATAAGAACCACTTAGCAAATACAAAACAACCACAAAACCATGAACCACAAATCCTGTTTCATGATTAAAGACTATTCTAGTCTTAGTCAGAAATATCTATTTTGGTCCACATGGTATTAAGAAGGATGTGATAGATAATTCACATTAAATCAATGGCAATTAGTTGAAGGAAACAATTAAAAACACAGCACAAGATGAGGTTAACATGCTTGTAAAACCATGCTTGTATGGCTCTCCCTATAACTCAGGGAAAAATAGTACCTAGAATGAGGGCTATCTCACATTTACCTATTTCACTAATTCTTTGTGACCTTTGAGAATGTCAAAGGCACCATTGGGTGTTCAAAGTGAAGGTCTTAAAAGTAGACATTTCATCCACATCATCAGGAAATATTAGGAAGAACCAGAGCCACAGAAGTGTGCTGACAATCCTCCTTTTAGTCACACAGTGTTCCCCTAGTCACACAGTTGGGGTCATTCTGCAAAGCCATTTTTTTAAGAGGTCAATTGTTAGATACCTGTTCCCTGTTATCCAGTGTCTTCAGAAAAGGCTGGAAGTAAAGCAGCCAGTCTTTCTGGCATGGTTTTAGCCCTATTAAGAGGGCTATTGTTGAACTGTTCAAATTGGGATGCTTTGATTGTTAGCATGTTCAGCCGGCTGTGATTACAGTAATTACAGACCTGGGAAGGTCAAATTGACAAAAACTGAATATAAGCTGGAACTGAATATAAACCGGGACAACCCTCGGCACTAGGTCTTTCTATCCTCTTTGGGATGTTGTTACTGTTACTGTTGTGAAGAGTTGCCAAGTGGTAAATCTATAGTAAAAAATAAAAATGAAAGTCATTGATTTCACAATTTGGCTTGGACCACTTAGAAACACTATGTGAGGTGCTGCAGTGAATGCTACATTGTGCTTTTGGCTCTGTTACCTTCCTGCCTAGTCATGGCCTTGAGTTTGTGCGATGCATCTGGTACTTTTTAAAGTACATCAAGAGTCTTCAATGATTTTCCCCTTTATTTTTCTCTTTGCAAAAGTATGATGCTGAATACACAATGGACAGATACAATTTCTTATGTGTGTGCTGTATTGTGGGATATTTAGCAGAAACAGCTCTCACAGAAAGAGAACCCACCAAATTATGTGAAAATAAATGAAATGATCTTCCTATAATTGTCTAACCAAAGACCAGAATAAAATTGCTTCACAGATAAACTAAATGTACTAGTATTCTTTCCCTTTGCCCTTAACGATGGCCTCAAGCAATGGTTTAAGTAACAATTAAGTAAAAACAGAATCTCTTATCATGTGGAGAAGTGGAGAAAGGTAAAAAAAAATAAATGAATATAAATCCTTTCTACACAACAGATAGGTTGTGTAGGGCTAGGAAAAGATATGTGGCCAGAACAAAGATTTTGTCTGAATAAAGACAAAATAGTGGAAGTGGCTGGAAATTAATCAATTCATAGAATCCAGATGTTTTAGCTATTCAGAACCAAATATCTAAATTTTGGCTGCCTGAAATTTTCATGTTTCCTCCAGATGTTTGCTTTCAGGTAGACATAGTCATAATCTCACATGCTTGATTTCATTTTATTGTATCATGTTGTTCAAAACTTAAAGTGGCTTATAACAAGAATAAGGATAGGATAATATAAACTGTTTTTCATGGTTTAGTAAAAATGACATTGATAATGAATATTTTTAAAGGATGAAATTAAATCTTTCATACAAATAGAAAATAAACACGCATCACAAATTTCATTCAACTCTTTAATTAATGAAGAAAACAGAAAAATATTACAACTAGTTTAAAGGAGATTGTTAAGAACATTAGATGGAGATAT
>NW_005367989.1:1477595-1481431 GCF_000412655.1 Myotis brandtii
TTTGTATAATAAATAAAAGATAAAGAGAAATATTCTTTGGATTGAAATAATAGATTTCAATTATATGTACACTACATATGTTTGTACACACACACACACACACACACTCTATATATATATATATATAGAGAGAGAGAGAGAGAGAAATTTTGAAGTGAAATTACGAATAGAGGAAAAGGGGATATAAGCACAGGGTAAGAGTCAATGACATTTTATCAGACACAACTATTTTTTATTTCTATGGACAAGCATCATTTGCATTAGTACCAATGTCCTGGAATATACAGAGTTGTAAAATAGCTCAAAGACAATGGAAGGCAGTGAAAAACCAGAAGCATGCACTAAATATGACACTTGCTAGTCTTTTCTATTCCAGTTGCAAAATATTTATTGTAATTTTTAAACAAAAAGCTTTGTTTACTAAATGAACTGTACGTATACAAATATTTCTGAACCTCCATGGTACTTTTACTTAATATCACCAAATTTACCACTTTTATAGGCAGCCAGTTACATTATTGAGACTTACAGATGTCTTGCCTTGCCACAACTCCTAAATTCAATTGCCTCCTACTCACTGTGTTGGTGAGGAAGAGATTCCTGCCCTAACCTAGGATTACAGAGATGGCCAGGCACAGAACACCTGACAGTGGACAGATGCACTCAAAAGCAGATCCTAAGTCACATATATGCACATTCCAGGGGAGCAGGACACCATGCCATACAAGGCCACATAGGAGCTGCATTTGGAAACAGAGTAAACAGCCAGGGCTGTGAAAGACACACAGATGAGCCCCCAACCCCAGCCCCGTTCCCGCAGAAGGATGTGATTGATTGACTTTTTAAGTAATTCTTCAGGTTTTCAAGGAACTGAAACCCACTTCTCACCTGGCCTGTTTGATATGCAGGATCGTTTGACTGGAGGTCCTTATCCTCTGGGGCAGAGTGGGGTGGGAAACATGGGTAGGCCATTTTGAGTTCTCCCGATTTTACCAGATGTCAAGGCAGCACATCGTGAGCCTTAGTTTTAGGCTTTATACAATACTTCTTGAGAGCAGCAACTAAACTTACCCATTCAATAAACAATTTATTGGGCTCCTACTATGGCTGTTCCAGGCTCTGGGCATGCAGCAGTGTCTGGGGGGTTGGTGGGGGGGAGATCCCTATCTTACATTCTAGGTACAGTCAATATATAAAATGTAAAAATACTAGTATGATGAAGAAATTGTAAGCAGGAGATGGAGGAAGAAGTGCAGAGTGATGGGGGTGGGAGCACTGGCTTGAAATTTTCAATGTGGTGATGAGAGGCCTCACTAAGAAGATGGCATTAGAGATAGAAACTAAAGGAGTGAGCCATAAGGATATGTGGTGAAGGAGTTTAGAGACAGAGAAACCAGCAAGTGCCATAGGCCTGTAGGAGAGGAATGTCTTCATGTTCAAGGACAGCAAGGTTCCAGTATGGCTAAAGTCAAGTGAGCTAGGGGAGGAGTGAGAGGAGAAGGGGTCCCACTGAAATACAGAGGCTGGAACATGAACTGTGCAGGGCCTTTGATTTTTACTGAAAGAGGGGAATGCATTAAAGGGGTTTTGACAAAAGAATGACCCATTGTTTAACTAGTTTTCCCTCTTTCATCTCTCAGAGGACTGGAGAAGTACTGAGATAGGAAGGCTAATCAATATATTACTAGAGGTCCATTGCACAAAGAGATTCGTCCAATAGGCCTTCCTTCCCCTGGCTGCCAGCACCGGTTTTCCTACGGCACCCTGAACCCAGGCCTTCGCTCTGGCCTCAGCAGAGAAGCCAAACCTCTTCAGTCTTCAGTCTTCAGTCGTCTTCAGTCTTCAGTGGTGTTCAGTCTTTGCTCCACGCCTGCATATGCAAATTAACCGCCATCTTTGTTGGGTTAATTTGCATACTCATCCTGAATGGCTGGTGGGTGTAGCGGAGTGACTCCAATTTGCATGTTTCTCTTTTATTAGTGTAGATTGCTGGGTCATTGTAATTGGGACAACCCTTTCCTTCACTGCTTGCCACAATTTTCTACCATGGTCACAATTTAATTTAGGTGACTTCTCACTTACATATATGCTCACTGCAAAGAAATAGGCACCCAGATAATTCAGCTTATACATAGTTGAGTTTTTCAGACAATACCTTTTCCTTCCACGGTTGCATCCTCTAACATGTCTGGGTCTCCCTGTGGTAGAAAACATGGCAGGAATAGGAGAAACTAACACACTAACCTGCAGTGAGGGCTACAGTCTTCCTCTGCCCATACAAATGACAACATTTCCTGCAGCTTTCTTCTGTAGGACAAGGCATGTTGGAACTTAAGTACATTGGACATATTTCAACTAGTTTTTCTTCATAAATTTTGTTTACCTGATAGAAATATTTTTCAACTGTATAGCAGTTGTAAATTTATGCTAGGATAAACTCCTAACATTCCCTTCTATGAACAAGTTCCTATATAAAAACAGCACCTGTAATAAATTCTGAGATCAGCAACTTGACTATAGATTGGGCAGTTTGATGGACAGGACTCATAACTTAGTCCAGTCATGCCTTTCCTGAATAAGTACAGATCGATCACTGACATAATTATCCTATCTTCATTTTCTCCCACCTGGCTCATGGATTTGATGTTTTCACCAATAACATTTAGAGAGAGTAGTGTGTAGAATACAATAAAGAGTTGGCTATGAGTATAGAAAACCAAAGGAATTACTTCATTTGCTGGGGAAATGTGTCATTCTGAACACTGAAGCTGATTCTCTTTGGTTTTAGCAAAGTATCAACTCCTATATCTTATATTATTTTTGAAATATTGATAGTTACAATGGGAAAGAGTCCCAGTAATGTGGTATGGAGAGAAAGTTGTCTAATACAATTAGGCAAGAACTCACACACATCCTTCCTCAAATTTCACTGCAAACACACCTGAAAATTCACCACCACTGCCTGGAAAAGAACACTCATCATTAAGATTCAACTCAAGTGTGACCTTCTCAATGGAGAACTTTCATCTCCTTTCTCCTGATCTTTCCCAGAATTGACCATAGTCTCACTGTACCCTAAATATAGTTCTATTACTGCCAATTAGGCATTATACACACACACACACACACACACACACACACACACACACTAATAAAAGAGAAAGATGCAAATTGACCGTAACTTCATGACGCCCACCAGCCAATCAGGAGTGAGTATGCAAATTAACCCAACAAAGATGGCGGGTTAATTTGCATACGCAGGCACTGAGCGGCCAGGGGTGGGGAGGGATGCTTGCATTGTCGCCATGGTGACAACGCAGGCATTCTGCACTGCCCCAACTGCTCCGGGCCTCTGGGCAGTGTGGGAAGGCAGAAAGGCAGCTCTGGGCTGGAAGGAAGGCAGAAAGGCAGCTCCAGCCAGAGTGAAGGCGGTGCTGGAAGCCAAGGGAAGGAAGGCTCATTCTTGCATGAATCTTCGTGCATCGGGCCTCTAGTCCTATCTAATAATAGACAAACATGGTAATTAACCATACCTCTGACACGCTTCCCATTGGCTAATCAAGGCGATATGCAAATTAACTGCCAACCAAGATGGCGGCCAGCAGCCAGGCAGCTGAAGCGAACAGGAGGCTTGCTTGCTCCAGCAATAGAGGAAGCCAAGGTTCCCCGCCTGCTGCTGCCCAGCTCTGAGCTGCACTCTAAGCAACTATGTTGCACTTATAGAAGCTAAGCAAACCCCAGAAACCTGCTTTCAGCCAGCCGGGCCTCAGAGCTGGAGTTGCAACAGTGTTTCAATTATAGAAGCTAAACAAAGCCCAGATACCTGCTTTCAGCAG